>NC_141078.1:27231400-27373900 GCF_041138505.1 Cibotium barometz | reverse complement strand
TATACTCTTACATGAAGATCAATCTAGGTAAAATAGGTTGACGTGCTTGGTGGTTGTAGAGAGGGAATAGTTCTTTTCTGGAACCTTGGTCGGCCGCAGCAATGCGCGGGTGCAATACTAGTTTTAGAAGGTTCAAAAGATCATGGTGACCCGTGCATTGCCATGCGTACGCTCATCTCGAACTCGTTGGCCATTTCGATGCTGAAGGAGGTTGGAGAAGGGGCACAAAGAAGCCATGTGCAAGGCAGAGGAGGAGAGTGCAGCCGCAAAGAAACCTGCTCTCAGTTCACACACGAGACCTTCTCGCTCTTCTCTCGTATATTGAAGAAGTACCCTTAAAAAAGCCCTCACCTCTCCTCCCCTCGCCCCTTCAACATAGTGCTAGACTCCCCTCCCATCACCTGCATGCCCTCCTACCGGACGCCGCCATAAACTGCGTGGAACCACCTCGCCTCCTCTCAGCCACCTACTCCTGTCCCCTCCCCTCGCGTGCTCGCTTGCAAGAGCAAAGCTGGTGGGAAGAATTTATATGATTTTATTTTTACTGGATAGAAGTTTTTTTTTTCTCCCTATAAGAAAAGAAAGAAACCAAAAGAGACTTGCCTTGACACCTCGGTCTAAGGGGTTAGCGAAGGGTCCAGAGGAGACGGCAGTCTGCCAGAGCAGGCATGGCTATGGCGAACACGTAGCTGTTCAGGGCACTCGATGGATCGACTCTTGCGAAAGTTTGCTCAGAAATACAAGAGGGCGAAAGAAGAGGCTGATAAATGGGGCAGCTTGCAAGCACAGTTTCTTGGTCTCTTTGGCAACGCGGTCACAATCCTGGAGAGGTTACCGGTACATTTCATGGCTATGTCTACAATTTATATATATATATATATATTACAATTTGATTTTTGGTTCTGTATTACATATTCTTAGTTTTTTAACACCTTCACACCTTCAACCTCAACCGACGATTCCAACAGCATGTGTGCACGATATGGTTGTAAGGCACAACTAGCATGCGTGGCTGTTGTAGACAGAGCAGGGCTGTACCAGCTGATTGTATGGCTTTTTTAGGCCGTGCGACAGCATGATGGGTGGACATGGGCAGCATGTGACCCTGTAGAGCTGCAGAGAGTGCTGAAGATGGACACACAAAGGTAGCCATACAGCAGCACACCAGGGCGGCAGCTAGGTCACTATAGAGGGTTTTCTGTATGGACAGGAGAAGGGAGAGCATGAGAGTGACGATGCTTATTACCAGGTCAGGTTGTTTTTTGTGTGTTCAAGAAAGGGCAATGCATCTGTGAAGGTGGTGGCGGCTGCATGCATGCAAGGGAGGGAGAAAAAAGGACGCACCCCTTTTTGGCTGAATTTGGGGTGCCCTCTTGAGATGGGTGGTGTGAAGTTGAAGGTGGCTGCCCATGCACATCCCACACTTCTAGGTCATGAGTGCTAGGTGCTTGCCCATGGGCATATACAAGCCTCTTGTGTCCCAAGGGCAGCCCACATTGGGTTAAGGGGCGGTGCCAGGCTTATAACCTAGTGCAACATTTGTACAGAAGTAGTACCTTTTAGGAACATTTGTCGTACGTCGTGACCCCATTGTGAGCCCTCAGTCCAAGCCCCAGGGACACTCAAGCACAAGCTATGTAGGTTAGAGCCATAGAGGTAAGTCTGGAGTCAATCCTCTTAACGCACTTGGAGAATTCATCAGATAAGTGCATGTAGCAGTCAGCCTTAGCAGTAGGTTTGCATCAGAAGCACGTAGTTAGCATATAGGCTAGGAAGGCATGCCTATGGGCAGCCAAAGGCCAGCCCATGGCTGTTTGCCCTAGTTAGCAGCCTGGTTGGGGGACTGTTTACAGCTCTAAACCCCAAGTAGAGCCAGTCGACAGCATGAGGGGACAATCATGACCCTGTGGGCCAGCAAAAGGGCAGCATGGAGGGCTTATAGCAGCAGGACACAGCCAATGGGTAGTCGGCCAGCAGGCTGGGCAGCAGCAGAAGTAAGCGCAGCATTTAATGCTAGCATAAAAAGCTTATTTAGCAATTTTTTGTCCAAAAAAGATCTGGTCTGGCTGACCAGCAGCATATAAGCAGGCACTTGTATTCAAGCATAATTCATTCATTAGAAGTCAAGACATCAAGCAGTTTTCAGTCATCAAATTCAGCATTCAGATTTCTACCTCTCCAGGCAAAACCCTGAAGTTCTCTTCAGCATTCAGCCAGGATATGTGCAGTTCTATAGAGATCATGGACTTGCATAAGTGGCCCAGAAGAGTCTTCTACAGCACCCTTGGATTGGTGGATTCTCAGCCGAGTATGGTCTTCCTTGTCCTTGCGTTGGGCAGTCTTAGACCTTGTTCTAAAGCATTGTACAGTAGTTCTCCAAATAATTAATATAAGCAAATACTCCCACTTGCTTGCAGGGGGGGCCTTTAGTGGGTATTTGGGACCCAATACTATGTCGTCTACTTTGTCTTCTATTCTCTCTCTCTACTCCGAATGGATGCTAAACATCTCACCAAAGTAAAGGTTTAAATAAGGTTTGTTGTGCGTTACCATGATCAACCTCAGTGCATGTAACATTGGTATCAGAGCATCAGGTTGGTGACCCAATTTAGCTACCTAAAGAAGGGAGAGCATCCGGTGGATGGTAAAACTCTGGTCCGGAAAAACCACCTAGGCCTCCACCGAAAAACCACCTAGGCCTCCACCATGTCGGGAGAGACATCGCATCAAAAAGAAAGCTAGCAAGAAGTTATGGAGGCACAAAGCCTCCAAAGCGACACACCAAAAGAAAGTAAGCTTCTGGACAAAAGAGCAGAGAATAATGATGAAGCAAATAAATTCATTGAAGATGCGGCTTGCTACAAAAAAAGAGGAGCCCAAAGAAGGCCCCTCAAATGTGGCAAAAATGTTCTTTGGATTGAAGGAACAAAGAAGAAAAGACGACGAAAGACGTGAAAAAGCAAGAAGAAAAGCTGAAGAAGGGAAAAAAATAAAGAAGAACAGAGACGTGCGGAGGAACGAAGGGATAAGGAAGCCACACACAAGTACGATGAAGACGAGCGCTATGGAGAAGAAGTCGATCGAGAGTTTCAGCAAAGACTCAACTGGGAGGCTATGCAAATCCAGCATCAGCAGCAGACGATGGCACAAATTCTGGCATCCCTCCCCAGGATGGCTCCAAATCCTTCATCCTTCACCACCCCAATCACCGTCGTCATCCGAACTTCATTAAATTTTAGTGAGTATGATGGTAAATGCGATCATGTTGTTGTTACTCAATTTATTCATGACTTTGAAGCACGTTTTCCTTTAGCTAAAATCATGGATCCACAAGACAAAGTCCATGTGGCAGCACCTCAACTCACTGGGGAAGCTGTTACTTGGTGGCAACATTGATCTCAGCTTCACACAGACCCCTTAACAGGCCAATTTCAATTTGATTGGGCTACTTTTGTGGTTGACCTCAAGGCCAGTTTTCTTCCACCATAGTATATGACCAATCTTGAGGGTTAGTTTTACAAACTCACTTAGGGTGGTTCCCTTGTTTTGATCTATTCCAACAAGGTCATTACCATGGCCCAACTGTTGGGTATATTGGAAGAAGATAAGCTAAAACAGCTCATTAGAGGTTTAGGCTCAGTCAGGAATTTTGAGCCTCAGCCTTATGCATGGGCATTGACCCTCGCTTAGAATCATGAACTGATGCTGAACAGAGGTAAGCCCAAGCAAGCACAGTCTAGTCCTAAGCCCTTGCAACAATCCTCTACCCAACAGTCATCTAACCAGGGTAAGGGGGGCTCAGAACAACAAAGACCAAAAGGACCAAAAGAAAAAGTCTCCGGGTCAATCGGGCAATAAGAAAGATTCCACGCCCAAGAAGACTTTTGAGGCTTAATGCTAATGAGTCAATCACCATGAGTTTAATCACCATTTGGAATCCACCATGATTTCTAACAACCTTCCTTGAGCAGACACAGTACAAGGCAGAGAACCGTTGTTTCTTTTGCCACACTGTGGGACACAGGAAGAAGGATTGTACTAAGTGGCAAGCTGAAAAGTTTACCAAGGCACCGACATACATAGTAGTGACCGTAGCATCCCCATCCACACCTCCACCATTAGCCTCTAATGCTGTTTAGCTAGTGCCCGCTTTAAATTCAGTGCAACTAGTGGTATTTGATGATAAGCAAGAGGGTGAGGCTGAGGGACAGCAAAAGGCTCTCATCCGTGCCTATGGCGGACAACAGTTCATTGTTCTCTTCGACATGGGTAGTTTTGAGGATGCCATCTCTCCGCAGTTGGCAAACAAAATAAGACTGTACCTTGGTTCCTTATGAGTTAGTTGTGGACAGGTTACATACACATCTCTCATAAAGCTCAACAGTTTTAGGTTCAAAAGGCAACATTCTAGTGGGATTTCATTGTCTCCCGTCTCTTAGGTGACATGATTCTCGGGATTGAGTGGTTCAGACTGTATGCACCCATTTCTGATTGGAGGTAGAACACTTTTACTATTGTTGAAGGTTTTCCTGAGCCCTTCATGATTCGCGGGGATCGGAGCATTCTTGGAATACCATTCATTTTTCATATTTAGGCCCAACGAGCCATAAGACAAGGAGTAGAGTTTGGGTTGATTTATGTCCGCTCTCAATCTTATGCAGTTCAGACAGCATCCTCAGTGGAGCAAAGGATGGCTGGTCTCCTGTCTCAATATAGCAACATTATGTTGCGAGACGACCTCCCATCCAGTAGACCAGAGGAGCTTTGGCTGCACGAGATAAAGGAAAGAATTAACAGAAGAAAGGGAAAGGGGTTC
The DNA here is from genome assembly GCF_041138505.1 of Cibotium barometz. Classification (NCBI taxonomy): domain Eukaryota; kingdom Viridiplantae; phylum Streptophyta; class Polypodiopsida; order Cyatheales; family Cibotiaceae; genus Cibotium; species Cibotium barometz. Next base: position 27,369,084 of record NC_141078.1, on the reverse strand, counting down.
TGACAAGAACTCCAAGGATAATGACAAGGATAAAGACAAAAGTAGATCTTCTAAAAACAAGGACATTGAGTGTCATTATTGTGGCAAGAAGGGTCATAAATCGCCCCATGTCACAAGAAGAAGCGGGATGAAGAAGCAAAGAACTCTTCTTCTACAGCGGTGTCTCAGACGAAGAAGGATGATGGTATTCTTCTATTAGCAGGTACGTGTACTTGCTCTTGTGACTTCTCAATCGCGGTCGTGGATTGTGGATAGCGGTGCTGCTGCTCACATGACACCCCATCGAGATTGGTTTGAGGACTTCACTGCTAGGACACTCGTGATAAGGAGACTGGTAGCATCTTGGCTCAGGGAGTCCAAGATAGTGGTTTGTACAAGTTGACCGCTTTGCTTTCTTTTGGTTCTTCTTCTGCTCTTTGGCATGCTCGGTTTGGCCATTTGAGCTATTAGCTTCTACAACGAGCTTCGAAGGATGGGTTGGTTGATCAAGGCTCCATTTTCTATTTGTTCCTCTTGTTTACAAGGGAAGCAACACCGAGCCGCCTTTCCGAAGGAGGCGACACAGATCTTCGACGTCATTTACTCTTGTTCATGCAGACTTATGTGGTCCTATGAGTACCGTGTCTTTGAGTAAGGCGTACATGCTCGTGATGGTTGATGACTTCTCCAGATATACTTGGGTCTTCTTTTTGAAGTCCAAGGATGAGGTGTTTCAGCACTTTTGTGATTGGAGAGTTGAGATGGAAAAAGAGAGCGGTTCCTCGGCCAAGGCTCTCAGGACCGACAGGGGGGGTGAGTTTACATCCCAGGAGTTTCAGCAATATTGCAGGACCCATGGCATTCGGAGACAGCTTACTACAGCATATACTCCATCACAGAATGGAGCTGCAGAGAGGAAGAATAGAACCATTATGGAGATGGCCCGTGCTATGCTTGAGCATTCTTCATTACCTCGACGTTTCTGGGCTGAGGCGGCTTCCACTACTGTCTATATTCAGAACAGGTCTCCTACTGCTGCTCTTCCATATAAAACTCCATATGAGGCTTTCCATGGTAAGAAGCTCTCTGTTGTTCATTTCCGTGTATTTGGTTGTTCGGCGTATGCACATGTGCTTAAGGAGGATCGCTCCAAGTTGGACTCGAAGTCTCAGCGCATGACTTTTCTCGGATATAGCACTGTATCCAAGGCATATCGTCTTTATGATTAGCAAGCCGGCAAAGTTGTTGTGAGCCGTGATGTGGTGTTCGACGAGACTCCTACATCTTCAGAGGGGGGTGGTGAGCTTCTTCTTCCCGCGCCTCCTCCTCCTTCTCCTCCCTTTGCTTCTGTTACACCTCCAGCTGTGGATTCTCAGTCAGATGATGATGACTCTTGTCAAATCCTCGTAGGATCACCTTGTAGAACGCTCCTGGTACAAGACTCCAAATGTAACTTGGTTGAACACAATGCTAATCAATACACTTAAATACACTAAGATTTGAAGGACACTTGCTCAAATACAAGAAGTAAATTGCTGAATTGACAAGAGGCACACAATGAGCCGGAACGGCCGACCCCTCCCTTGAGTAAATTGTATTACTAAAGGAGAAATTCAATACATAGCTTCACGGGCATTCATTGCCAAATCCTCCATGCCAATGCATATGAAATTCAGCATTTAGAAAACAATGGTATGTCGATGTAGATCACCAAGGAGCTGCCTTGATGCCCGGCCCGACTTCAGTGCCCATATTCTCTACCATTGGCTCTATGTTCTACCAAGCAAGGTAGCAACATCTTCAAGAGCACATAGGACAAGAGAAATACTACACAGGGCGGCTAATCAAGGAGTCCTGCCCTTCTACTGAGTAAGTAATGACAACACATTGTCCAATTAGCTTACCAGTCTTCATAGAAGTTGTTGCAAGCGGAAGCCTTCGCGTTGGAAGCTTTAGAAGTGTTGATATCTTCGATTTGCCGCAATCCTTCGCGACAAAAGTCTTCAAGAGGATGAAGGGAACCTTGGGAAAGCTTCCCCTATGGTTCAACTTGAGAAAGGAAGGCTGAAATTAGGGTTTTCAGCAAAAAGACCAGAAATTACAGCAAAAATGAGAGCTGTTTTGCTGAATTTCAGTCATTGGGAGTGAGTAGGAGAGTGATTAGCACTTGGAAACACTCTTGGAAGCTTGGAAAACACCCTAGCAAGTTGGGTATGGCTATGGAGAGCTTGGAAATGGAGAGAAATGGTGGAAAAACAGAGTTTTCAACCTCCAAAAATCCTCATGAAGAGAAAACACGAATTTCTCTTAATAAGTAAGTGAATTGGGGTCCAATCAGGTGAAGGGACATGGGGAGATGCCCATTTATGAGTAAAAAGGGAGGATCAGGTCCTGGACATTGAGTCTTGTCCGCCTCGGGACTTCAGTGAGTGTGAACTTGGAAGCGGTCATAATTTATAAGTGATTTTTGGGCGCCCAAACTTTAATGAAATGGGAACGCACTCACTTATAAATATTGGCTAAGTCCTAAGGGCTATTTGAGCCTAGATTGGGTAATACTTACCACCTGTTCACATGCCACACAACCATGTCAGCAGACAGTTTCACACGCACGGTTCACGGGCGGGCGTCCCCTAGCCCGGAACTACACATAGGTCATGCAGGCATGAAAACAGCATGCAATTTCATTTGCAGGCAAGCACATAAAGATGCTATGCAATGCAGCATTGGCATGAGCAATTCCCGTTCATGAAACCATATAAGACCAGGCGTTTCCAGGCAAGTATATGCGATACCAGACCCAGTGGAAAGCCAATCCTCCATGCGTTTCCGGGCATGTACACAAAGGCACAAGTCCCAGCGGAAAGCCAAGTCCTCCAGGCGTTTCCGGGCATGTACACAAAGGCACAAGTCCCAGCGGAAAGCCAAGTCCTCCAGATATTCCGGGCATGATAACATCAAGTCCCAGCGGAATATCATATCCAACTATACAGCATGACACGTGTCAATCACCTGCATAGGCATATTCCATAAGCCATGGACACCAATCCAATATGTACATAGTGTGAAAGCAAGAGTGAACCATTTGGGTGGCCAAATGGTGACATTCCCCCCCGCTTCTAAACAGTTGTCCGCAACTGAAATGCATCCAAATATGTCTGAAGCACATGCGGGCAATCTTTGAAGAACTCTTCATCTACCCATTTAGCATCAATGGAAAGATAGTTCTTAAACTTCACAAGGTAACGCCTGACAACTTTGCCTGCACAGCAAGCTTGCGTTCCTTGTGATACACAATCTGCTCTGGCTGCAAGATCTCCTCAAGCTCATCCACTTGTGGTGGATCCTCAATGACCATTTCACTGGGCTCCGGCCCTACATACTTGCGAAGGAGACTCACATGAAAAGCATTGTGTATGTGCCAATGACTAGGTAATGCCAATCTGAAAGCCACTTCATTGATCTTCTCGATCACTCGAAAAGGTCCATAGTACCTGGTTGCAAGCTTAGGATATGCACCCTCTTTGCCAGGCCTCTTTGCAAGTCTTGCTTTCTCAAATTTCAGCAATACCCAATCATTCTCTTTAACATCCAATTGCCTTCTATGCTTGTCGGCAGCCTTTTTATGCTTGTCTTGTGACCTTGCAATGGCTGTCCGCACTTGAGCAAAAGCAATATCCAAGTCTCTTACATACTCATCAGCTGCAAATATCTCATCCTTTGTGCGAAGGATGGGTGGCAAAACCACCTTACCATAAACAATCTCAAACGGGGCCTTTCCCGTAGATGCATGCACCGTGTTGTTGTATGCAAATTCCACAAGCGGTAAGTACTTCTCCCAAGAAGACTTCTGATCCGCCACATAACATTTCAAGAGATCCAACACGGCTGAATTTGCAGCCTCACTTTGCCCATCCGTTTGAGGGTGATAAGCTGATGAGAAGTCCAATTTGGTGCCCATATTATCAAATAAGGCCCGCCAAAAGAGACTTGTAGTCCTGGGATCTCTATCCCCCACAATGGACTTCGGCATTCCATGATGTTTGAACACTTGTGCAAGATATATTTTAACCATATGCTCAGCTTTGGTGGTCTTTTTGACCGGCAAGAAATGAGCTTGCTTGCTAAACCTGTCCACAATTGTCCAAATTGCATCATTACCCTGTTGGGTACGTGGCAAGTCCATAATGAAATCCATTGTAATACTTTCCCATGGCTGCGTGGGAATAGGCAATGGCTGAAGCAAACCTGGTGCCTTTTACCTGTCAAATTTGACCTTTTGACAGGTGATACATGCACGTACATGTGCCTCTATGTCTTTCCGCATACCTGGCCAAAAGAAATACCGCTCAATCATGTGCATAGTAGGCATTATGCCTCTATGACCAGCATATGGAGGAGCATGGCACTCATCCAAAACCTTTTGCCTCATGTCAGACACTACACATAGGCAATTATCTTTCATGAGATAACCCTCTTTGATCACATATGAGGCATGTGCATGACCAGCCATCAAATCAGCCCAAATAGTGGCAAAATCAGCATCCGTATGATACAAATCACGCATGGTAGACAAGTCCCCATGAGAGGCAACCGAGATAGCTGCTACATACGGCTTTCGTGACAATGCATCAGCCACTACATTCTTCTTTCCCGGGGTGTGCAAGATCTGAAAATGAAACATAGAGAGGAAATTGGCCATCCTCATATGCTTCTCTGACAATTTAGTTTGAGTAAGAAAATATCTCAAACTCTGGTGATCTGTCTTCACAGTGAAATCAGCCCCAAGAAGGTAATGTTTCCATATAGTAAGTGCATGAATTACAGCCAAGAGCTCTTTCTCATAAATGCCAAGAGATAGCTCTGCATCATGCAATCTACGACTCTCATAAGCCACGGCATGTCCCTCTTGATTAAGGACAGCCCCTATGCAATTTCCAGATGCATCACATTCCACACAAAAAGGCTTTTGCAAATCCGGAACGATCAACACTGGACCATGAGTTCTTTCAATGCGAGGAATGCATCTCTCTCTACATTAGTCCATTTGAACACGGCCTTCTTCTTTGTCAAATCATGCAAAGGAGAAGCAATCCATGCAAAGTGCCGAATGAACCTGCGGTAGTAAGAGCATAATCCAAGAAAACTGCGGATCTCATGCACTGAACTCAATTCGGGCCAATTCCGAATTGCATCAATCTTTGCAGGATCCATCCGCACTCCATCTTTGGACACAATATGCCCAAGATAATGTATCTCTGACAAGAAAAACTCACTCTTCTTTGCATTTATGAAGAGTTTATGCTTATGGAGCTCTTCAAAAACAATAGCCAAATGAGCTTTATGCTCTTGTTCGGTCTTCGAGAAGACTAGGATGTCATCAAAAAAGACACCTGTAAATTTCCTGTATCCACGGAATATGCGATCCATCATTCTATTGAATGTAGCCGGGGCATTTGTAAGACCAAAAGGCATAACAAGATACTCATAAAGCCCAAATGCTGTCCTGAAAGCAGTTTTGTGTACATCCTGAGGCACTACACGCACTTGATGATATCCACTCTTGAGATCAATTCGGCTAAAGCATGCCGATCCATCCAACTTGTCAAGGATGTCGTCTATGCGTGGAATCGGAAACCGATTCTTGATGGTAAGCTTATTCAAAGCTCTATAATCCACACACATACGAAAGGATCCATCCTTCTTTTGAACCAAGAGGACGGGTGAACAATATGGAGAAGAGCTTGGCTGAACCAAACCCTTCTCAAGAAGCTCATTCACTTGCTTCATGATCTCCTCTTTTTGGGATGCACTTACACGATAGGCTGGCCTATTAGGTGGTGAGCTACCCGGCACAAGATCAATGCGATGATCTTCCGGTCGTACAGGTGGTAACTCATTTGGTAACTCATCAGCAAAACAATCATTGTGCTCTTGCAAAAATTTCAGCCTATCATTACAAAGAGTGTTTACATGTACATTAGTTTTCTCAATAGGATCTCGTACAAAAATCAAGTACGCAAAAACACTCTTTTTCATTACTTTCTTAATTTGTACATGAGATACAAGGGGAATGGTATCACCCTCTTCACCAGCATCAATTACATGTTCTCGGCCTTTATGCATGAAGGTGATCCTGTTAGTCTTGTAAGCCTTGCACGGATCAATACGTGTATGCCAAGGCTTTCCAAGCAATACATCAGAGCCATTCAAAGACGCCACAAGAAAATCCTCATGATCCACATAGCCTTGAATGTGTATGCGCAACTTGCCAAAAATAGGCATGACCTGCACTTCTCTACCAACAAAGGCAGCCCCTGCTTCAATTTGAGGACCCATGTCCTCCACTTCAATACCCAAAGTAGCTGCCATCTGAGTGGATATGAAATTCTCCGATGCACAATCATCAAACATGAACAAAGCAGGTTGATCTTTGAGCTGTCCCCAAGCTTTACATACAACCCTATCTTTGCTATCATGTGAAGTGTTGCCCTGCACATCCGGAACCATATGCACATTAGGCTTCGGTACATTAGCATTTTCAGCTTTGTTCTTCTTATTTGGGCATGCTCTTGCCATGTGCTCAGTGCTGCCACAAGTAAAGCATTTGCCTTCACGTATATATTGCTCCTTCTTCTCAGCACTAAGACCAAAGTTTGCCGGCTTATAAGGGCGCTTGTTAGCAAACTTATTTTCAGCTTTTGGACCTGATTTGGCTTGGTTTTGGTCCCTTTTAGGTGGCTGTCCATCATTTTGCAGGTTTTGGACAGCCCTCTCTTTGCCTTGAAATGAGGGTTTAGCCTTATTGGATCGACTCAATTTGAGTTCCAATTGCTCGGTGGCGGTGGCGGCTGCGATTAATTGGTGTAAGGTATGACCAGGATACATTTGTAATCCCGCTTTGTACACGGGTTGCAATCCCGATTGGAACCTTCTCTTCCTTTCCGCCTCGGTGACATGCATAAATGGAGACACCTCCAAGAGCACTTTCCAAAACTTTTGTACATATGCATTTACCGATTCTCCCTCATTTTGCTTTACCCAATCCCACTTCATTGTTATCTCATTCAATGCATTGGGAGGCAAGAATTGAGCATAGAACCTCTCCTTGAACTCTTCCCATGATCTAACAGGATTCGGTGAGAGCTTCTCCGTGAGCCACCAATGGGCAGCAGTGCCTTTCATGAACATGCTTACATGCCGGATCATGGATTTCTGAGTGAAATCCTCATCACTGAAAGCAATATCAAACTGGGCAATAAAAGCAAGTGCCTTTGATGCATCATACTCTCCATGATATGTGTCAAACTTCACAGATTTGTCTCCGGCTTTGAAGTCACGAGACTTTGATGCATGTGTGTGCATCTCAACATGTTTTCCCCCATGTTTGTCCATTGGGACAACTCCTGTGACTAGCATCATTTTTGGACCAAAAGGTGATGCATAAGGCATAGATACATGTGCCCTGTAAGCATGAGGCATGGCTGGCCCCTCAACATGCATTGATACATTTTCAGCCATAGCTTCTCCCTCACGAGCACACTCGAAGGCATGAGTGGCATGAGAGATACGCGGAATACCTGCACCAACAGAAAATTGCAGCCCATGTTGCATGTGTTGTGCATGTACATTTTCAGCCGGCAATGGCATTTGACATACATTTTGACCACTGCCATAAACATTGTATCCTTCACGGGCTACATGAGATATTCCTGCATGGCGTGAAGTCACTGATTGTTCCTCTCCCATCGCATGGAGGTTCATCCTCTTAGACATAACTTCTTGTTCGGGCACTTGTGGGGATTCCAAGACATGTGGGATGGTTGCCTTTTCTGCATAGGCATCCTCGGTACGAGCCAAGTATGCACGTGCTGCATCCCTCGGTTGCATGTGCAACTCTTGAGCAATCATTGCCATTGCATGATCCATATAAGATTCAGCTTTCATGGCCTTCAAACGATCATGTACCAATGGATCCTCGCGGCGATAGAGATTCAATTCTTCTTGTTGTGCATGGAGAAGAGCCTGCATACGAGTAAGTTCAGCTCTCAAGACTATGGACTCTTCTTCTTGCATCTTCTCTTTGCCACGAGACGGTTGTCCCACATATTCATGTTCCCTATTGTGCACCACATGAGTTTGCTCATCGTGTAAAGCATTGGAGGCATGCATTTCATTGTCCCTGCCACTTGTATTAGCATCTCCAACATTCATTGTATGGCTGTCCATAATGTTCTAAGTGTAGAGATAGCTAGTGTTCACGGTGATCGTCTCTCACGATAGAAGTGAAAGAGAACCGTATGCTCTGATACCAATGTAACTTGGTTGAACACAATGCTAATCAATACACTTAAATACACTAAGATTTGAAGGACACTTGCTCAAATACAAGAAGTAAATTGCTGAATTGACAAGAGGCACACAATGAGCCGGAACGGCCAACCCCTCCCTTGAGTAAATTGTATTACTAAAGGAGAAATTCAATACATAGCTTCACGGGCATTCATTGCCAAATTCTCCATGCCAATGCATATGAAATTCAGCATTTAGAAAACAATGGTATGTCGATGTAGATCACCAAGGAGCTGCCTTGATGCCCGGCCCGACTTCAGTGCCCATATTCTCTACCATTGGCTCTATGTTCTACCAAGCAAGGTAGCAACATCTTCAAGAGCACATAGGACAAGAGAAATACTACACAGGGCGGCTAATCAAGGAGTCCTGCCCTTCTACTGAGTAAGTAATGACAACACATTGTCCAATTAGCTTACCAGTCTTCATAGAAGTTGTTGCAAGCGGAAGCCTTCGCGTTGGAAGCTTTAGAAGTGTTGATATCTTCGATTTGCCGCAATCCTTCGCGACAAAAGTCTTCAAGAGGATGAAGGGAACCTTGGGAAAGCTTCCCCTATGGTTCAACTTGAGAAAGGAAGGCTGAAATTAGGGTTTTCAGCAAAAAGACCAGAAATTACAGCAAAAATGAGAGCTGTTTTGCTGAATTTCAGTCATTGGGAGTGAGTAGGAGAGTGATTAGCACTTGGAAACACTCTTGGAAGCTTGGAAAACACCCTAGCAAGTTGGGTATGGCTATGGAGAGCTTGGAAATGGAGAGAAATGGTGGAAAAACAGAGTTTTCAGCCTCCAAAAATCCTCATGAAGAGAAAACACGAATTTCTCTTAATAAGTAAGTGAATTGGGGTCCAATCAGGTGAAGGGACATGGGGAGATGCCCATTTATGAGTAAAAAGGGAGGATCAGGTCCTGGACATTGAGTCTTGTCCGCCTCGGGACTTCAGTGAGTGTGAACTTGGAAGCGGTCATAATTTATAAGTGATTTTTGGGCGCCCAAACTTTAATGAAATGGGAACGCACTCACTTATAAATATTGGCTAAGTCCTAAGGGCTATTTGAGCCTAGATTGGGTAATACTTACCACCTGTTCACATGCCACACAACCATGTCAGCAGACAGTTTCACACGCACGGTTCACGGGCGGGCGTCCCCTAGCCCGGAACTACACATAGGTCATGCAGGCATGAAAACAGCATGCAATTTCATTTGCAGGCAAGCACATAAAGATGCTATGCAATGCAGCATTGGCATGAGCAATTCCCGTTCATGAAACCATATAAGACCAGGCGTTTCCAGGCAAGTATATGCGATACCAGACCCAGTGGAAAGCCAATCCTCCAGGCGTTTCCGGGCATGTACACAAAGGCACAAGTCCCAGCGGAAAGCCAAGTCCTCCAGGCGTTTCCGGGCATGTACACAAAGGCACAAGTCCCAGCGGAAAGCCAAGTCCTCCAGATATTCCGGGCATGATAACATCAAGTCCCAGCAGAATATCATATCCAACTATACAGCATGACACATGTCAATCACCTGCATAGGCATATTCCATAAGCCATGGACACCAATCCAATATGTACATAGTGTGAAAGCAAGAGTGAACCATTTGGGTGGCCAAATGGTGACACCAAACCTGCAAAACAAACCAAGCAACGTGAATTGGGAGTTGCTGAGACCGGGGCTCTCTCAGCGGCCTCCTTCTTGTGTTGAGGAGCGGGCCAGACAGCCGCTCATCTGGAGCCCAGCGGTTCGCACGGAGCAGGGTCATATGCTGGGTTCTCGGCCTCGTCTAGCCTGGGGACCTTTAGCGGCAGGCCCAGCTCGTAGTTCTGGAGACTAGCAGGCTTTCTGCAGTCTACCAGAAGAGATCCAGGTGGAGAGGCTGAGTCACTTCAGAGGGGGGTTGATTATGAGGGATGATATACAGGAGGCACTCACAGAGGAGTGGTTCACGCCTCTCGAGCCAGTGGCCCCACGGTGGATGGGAGCCTTTACACAGTTGGAGATCCTGATTGCTGTCAGAGCTAGCACTGAGGATGGCAGATGCCTCTACTATGAGATTCAGGATGAGGGCAGACTCCAGAGAGTGGAGGTGGAGTCGCCTTTGGTTGCAGAGTGCACCTTTCAGAGGATTCGGGTAGTGGCCGCCGCTTCTCGGAAGTGGCATATTGACCCCGACCCTGCTGATGTGCTCCCGGATTGGTGCATATGGGCATATGCAGCGCGCCCCTTGGCCCGGCTACAGTGGGACCCCGGGGAGTACGAGTGGCATGATCCTTATGCATCCCTTGAGGCCACAGAGATCACCTTTTTCCAGTATACTGTTCGGCTGGGGCGGCATATTTTGACGGCGAGGAGGACGGTTTCTCCAGCGGCAGCGGGGCATTGGCGACTACAGGGAGTTCCTGGAGGATTTCTGGGCTCGGCTCTGGGCTAGTCGGCAGGCCCGCAGGATCTCGGCTTTTCAGTGGCTGGTCGCCCACAGGGGCTCAGCAGTTGGCACTTGGCTTGTTTACAGCGGTCTTCCGGCGGCCTGCGTCCGATGCGGCCACCCTATGGAGACACAGAGACATTGCCTTTGGGACTGCCCTCAGGCACAGCAGATTTGGCTGCGGATGCTGCGTATTCTGGCCCCCCTCTCTCCAGAGGGTATGTTTACGTGGGGTGCCGCTGCTTGGTCGACTTCGTCAGGGCCTGCTATGGGCTATGAGATGGAGCAGGGCAGTCAGGCCATCAGATTTATTAGGGGCCAGCCTCGCCTGGTTCCGGCACCGGATTTCTCGTCCGCCAGCTGGACACAGGAGAGGGATTTACGATGGGAGCTCCTCAGCAGCCTCACCATCTGGTTCACCTGGAGGGCCCGGTGCTTTACGGCCTTTGAGGGGAGATTGGAGCCACCAGCAGAGACTTTACGGGGGATTTGGCAGGAGTTGATCCACACCTTGCGAGGACAGTACGACCGCATCCGGGGAGACTCGGATGAGGCGATCTTACGGCGCCAGGCCTTTCACACCACTTGGCGCTGTGGCCCTTTCTACACCTTACACACGGGATTCTCCCGTTGGCACTACAGGCCACCTGTTTGGCTCTTCCCCCCCCCTATTGTATGATTTAGCCGCTCAGTTCTTTGTACTGATGCTTGTATTTTGCAGCACCTAGGGAGAGTCTCCCGGGCTGCCATATTCGCTGCTCTATCTCTCTTAGGAGCAGGAGAGATCTTTTGTAGCCCTACGGGCGTTTTTATATAACTAATGAAAGCATCTTTTCTCGGGGATTAAAAAAAAACCAAGCAACGTGAAGGGGGTGTAGGTCTGACTCACCTCCCAACCTTGACAGCCGTGGGCAAGCCCACAAGTCTTGGCTGTCCCCACCGAGCCACGAGCTGAGCTAACTAGTTGGACGTGCCGACCAATCTCTACCTCGTGACGTCCCATACCGCCACGAATCTACCCTCGCGGGCCTCGAGATTGCTGCCGGCCTTGGCTGCAGAAAGCAGGTGCACGTTTGCACTAGATCTAGGCTCCTGACCATAGAGCTCTCACAAATACAAGTGAGACTCTATGAACTATTGACTAACCTTGGCCACTTTTATAGGCTCTTGGCCGATCACCGGGTGTCCACACTTGGGCGCCCGCCCGTCCATACTTGGGTGCCCGCCCGTTAGTCTATCCCTAGTCCAGCTCGCCAATCACCTTGCCTAGCTCCAAGCTTCCCCAAGCCTCGAATCTAGTCTTGTGTGCGTGTCACCAATTGGCCGACCATTTGGTCCATCTCCAGATTTGTGTCTCGTTCACTTGAGGCCAGGACGATGTCTCATGTGAAGGGGCCAGTATTTTTGCATAACATGGACGGGAGCCAGACTGGTGCCACCCATGTGTTAGCAAGACGGTGTTGTATGGACGGGAGCCAGACTGGTGCCACCCGTGTATGACCTGGACTGTGTTCTATCCATGGGATTGTCACGCCATGGAAGAGCCAGTATTTGTGCCGTGTCTTGCCTATGGGATTGTCACTCCATAGGGGGGCTCATGCCTGGATCTGTGTCTTACCTATGGGACTGTCACTCCATAGGAAGACCGGGATTTATGTTTTCTGTCATGCCATTTTTGTGCCCGACAGATGTTTTGTACTTGTTCCATGAACGGGAGATATGTCCATGATACTATTTGCACATGCACTCATGTTTTGCATGTTTGAAACTGTTCTCACATGACTTGTATTTTTGTGTTTGCCTGTTTGACGTGCCACTTACTGAGCAGGGACGCCTGCCAGTGAGTCGTGAAGTTTGCTCTGTCTTCTGACGAGTTTTGTTGCGTGTGAACAGGTGGTAAGTGTATTGCAATCGTTTGTTTAATAGTTTTATTTCTAACCTTTCATTTTATAAGGTTGTTAGTTCACATTCATTTAAAAGTGGGCACCCATTATGGGCACCCACATATGGGCCAAGGTGGGGAGGGAAACCCCCACACTTAACCCTTTATGTGTGTGGGGGTGGGTGCATGGCCACCTACCCACACCACACCTTGAAGCTGGCTGCCCCCATGCAAGCGTGGGGAGCCGGCCAGCTGTGGTCGTGTAACTCCTCTCCAACACCTACAAAGAGGCGACCACCCTCCTGCTCACCCTCAGACGATTGTGCGCCTCCTCCTCCTCAGGCTGCGCTACCTCCACCTCCACAAGCAGACGACTGCGCATGCTCTCTAGCAGGCGGCTGTCTCCTTTCCATCGGCGGCTGCTCCTCCTCCTTTGCAAGCGGCTGTTTTCTCCAGCAGGCGGCTGTACCTCTTTTCCATCGGCGGCTGCTCCTCCTCCCATAGAGGCGGCTGTACCTCCTCTGCTGGCGGCTGTGCCCCCTCCCCATAGGCGGCTACAGCCAGGTGTCTCTTGCCCATACAAGTGGCTGCAGCAGGCGACTTCTGCACTCTCCAGGTGGCAGCACCTCCCATAGCAAGCTGCGCCTCCTCATCGTCTCCTTTGCAGGCGGCTACGCTGCCGTCTCCTCCACAGCAGGCGGTTGTGCTCCTTTGCAGGCGGTTGCGCCTCCCTTCCATAGGCAGCATCTCCCTTGTGCTCCTTTGCAGGAGGGACCCCTCCCTTCCATAGGCAGCATCTCCCTTCTTCAGGTGGCTACACCTTCCCCACAGGCAGCTACTCCTCATCCTCCCCGACAGGCTGCTGTGTCCTGGTGTCCACCTCTAGTAGCTGCACACAGACACCTCGGGTATTTGTCTTCCATTTGCGAGCTACAAGTAAGTGAATTCAGATTTAAGTAAAGAACTTTGTTGTAAATCTGACAAAGGATTCTCTCTCTACTGCTAACACCCGTTCGGTGCTGGATAGTCCAAGCTTTTGGAGAACCACGGTCCAAAGGTGCCGAGATCGGGAGAGCCAGGCGTTAGTACGGGGGCGCCTGTTTGTGCGTGGTCCTGGAACACCAGTGGGGCGCTCTCCGCGGATTCCAGTGAAGGCACAAGATCGAAGGGACTGGACCACTGAAGTGGTCGCTCTCCTTCGAACATCTACTTCGAGCCTCTTGTTTGGTATTGTATTCATCTCAGTTGTACATGGACATCATTTGGTTCATTGAACCCATGGAGCATTGTATTTGTTAAATACTCCCAATAATATATCATATATCGAGGGGAGGGGTCGGCCTGTTCCGGCCCCAGTGCTGGTGTCCATCTATCAACATTTCATTTCATTTCAATTTTCAGTTGTTATTAAGTTGTCCATTTCAAATTGTGATGTTTAAGTTGTGCTATTACGCGTATGGGTGTCCAACGGAGTCTATTCCCACTTGACCCGCTTCTAGCACACTTAACACAATGGACAGCCAAGGCAACCCTTTGGAAGTGCCTAATTCAAGGGGCCCATCAAGTGCCTCGCGTGGTTCTGATGCCTACAAGGAAGGCACAAGCCCCTTGAAAGGGTAAATGATAGTGATTCAAAGGGACAACTGTCTCGAGGAAAGACAGTCATGCAAGAAGAAGAGCCTGATGCAATGAGAGCTGAATTGGAGCATATGAGAAAGCTTTTGCAGGCACAAGAGCAAGAGCTGAAATTTTTGCATGAAGATCCCCATGTGCAAAGTGCCATTGAAGCAAGGAAAGCCGATGCAATGGTAGATGTGACTTTTGAGTCCATGGCACGGGAAGTGGCAAGAAGCCAAGGGGGGAAGTGGGCAAGAAGCCAAGGGAGTTGGCACTTTCTTACCTCCTCCGCAAAGGTGACATCAAAGAGGGGGAAGATGGCGAGCTGAAATTCAAAAATCCACCTCGCTTGAAGCATGGAGATTCCGCATCTCAAAGATTGAGGTCTTTTATGCAAAGGGAAGAGGTGACAGTCACCTCTCGTCATGCATCTTCTCCACAAGGCACAAAGCCTGACAGGTATATGTATGCTAGTGCTCATGGAGGGCATGATGGTCACATGCATTTAAGACATGTATCCCATGGTAGGGATGACAGGTTTGCCACTAGAAGAGCTTTGCCTTGTGAGTTGTCTCATGGAGAGACATTGCCTTATGCAGGAAAGTCACATGCATCTGATTCTCGAGTTCATGGAGCACATGCCACCGTGCTTCATGAAACTTCCAAGATGGCCCATGGAGCCCATGCAGCCCATGCAGATAGGGCTGCCCCGTTGGATAAGGGGAAAAGAAAAAGAGAGGACCATGAGCCTCATGCCAGAAAGCTCAAGGAATTTAAAGCAGGTGACAAGTCTATTAAGTTTGACGTTTTTCATGGAGAGCATGATGCTTCCAAAGTGTTAGCATTTGTGGCACAGTTTGATATTGCTTTTAGTGATGAGGACTTCACTGAGAAGTCTAAAGTACGTCATGCTAGCATGTTCTTGAAGGGGACAGCTGCGCATTGGTGGATCACTGAAAAGATCACCAAGGACCCCATTTGCACCTGGAAGGAGTTTAAGGACAGATTCTATGCTCAGTTTTTGCCACCAAATGCAGAGCAAACTCTCACCCAAAAGTGGGATAGACCTGAGCAAAGAGATAATGAAAGTGTACAACAGTATGTCAACAAGTTTTGGAAAGTGTTGCCGGAGGTAACTCCTTTTATGCAAATCACTGAGGATGAAAGAAAGAGGAAGTTTCGCTCCGGATTGCAACCAGCTTATCGTTCGGGCATTGAATTGCACCCGAAACATACTTTGCAACAGCTTACAGCCTCTGCTCTTGCTACAGAGCAATTGGTGCTCAAAATTAAGCAAGATCAAGGCGGTTCAAAGGGGAAAGACAAGGCTGTCCCAAATCTGCAAAAAGGTGGACAGCCACTTAAAAAGAACTTCCGGGAGACCTACAAGGGAGGTAAAGCTGAAAATACCTCATCTAAAGATCAGGGCCCAAAGAAGAACAAATTCGGCTTGACCCCGGAGCAAAGAGAGCAATATGCCAAGGAGCGAAAATGTTTTTCTTGTGGCAGCAAAGAGCACATGTTTCGACAATGCCCTGACCGCCGCAAACCAAAGCATGAGGATAAGCAGACTAAGGCTAATGTACATGCAGTTCTTGAAACCGATCCCGTCAAGTGGGAATAGACTCCGTTGGACACCCACACGCGTAATAGCACAACTTAATATCACAATTTGAAATGGACAACTAAAATTTGAAATTAAATGAAATGAAATAGATGGACACCAGCATTGAGGCCGGAACGGGCCGACCCCCTCTCAATATATGATATATTATTGGGAGTATTTAACAAATACAATGCTCCATGGGTTCAATGAACCAGATGATGTCCATGTACAAATGAATACAGTACCAAACAAGAGGCTCGAAGTAGATGTTCGAAGGAGAGCGACCACTTGAGTGGTCCAGTCTCTACGGTCCTGTGCCTTCACTGGACTCCGTGGAGAGCGCCCCACTGGTGTTCCAGGACCACGCACAAACAGGTGCTCCCGTACTAACGCCTGGCTCTCCCGATCTCGGCACCTTTGGACCGTGGTTTTCCAAAAGCTTGGACTACCCGACACCGGACGGGTGTTAGCCGTAGAGAGAATCCTTTATCAGATTTACAACAAAGTTCTTTACTTAAATCTGAATTCACTTACTTGTAGCTCGCAGATGGAAGACAAATAGGTGTTTGTGTGTAGCTACTAGAAGTGGACACCAGGGTGCAGCAGACTGTTGAGGAGGAGGAGGAGTTGCTTGTGCAGAAGGTGTAGCCACCTAGGAAGTGCAGAGCCGCTTGTAGCCGTCTATGGAAAGGAGGTGCAACCACCTGTAGAGGAGCATAGCCGACTGCAGAGCAGGACACAGCCGCCTGTTGTGGAGGAGTAGGCGCAGCCGTCAACTGGAGGTGGAGCCGCCTGGCTGCAGAGCAAAGCCACCTGTAAAACCGCCTGGTTGCAGTGGAGAAGGGGCAGCCGTTTGCAAGGGAGGCAGTGGAGCCTGCTGGAGATGGAGCATGCGCAGCCTGCTGGAGATGGCAGTGGAGCCTGCTGGAGATGGCAGCTGGCCGCCTGCAGAGTAGGCAGCGCAGCCTGCTGAAGATGGCATACAGCCGCCTGTAGAGTAAGCAGCGTAGCCTGCTGGAGGTGGAGCATGCGCAGCTACGTACATAAGCCACAGCCGCCTGCTGTGAGAGGAGCAGCAGTTGCCGACGGATATGAGGCAGCCGCTTGCAAGGGAGGCAGCCTGTCGGTGAACAAGCGCAGCGTGCTGGACATAGGGAGCTGCCATTTGCTGAGGTGGTGAAGATGGCGCAGCCTGAAGAGGAGGAGACGATCGCCGGTTGTTTTTTTTACGAAGGGTGGTTGCTCTCTTTTGTAGTGATTGGAGAAGGGTAAACGACCACAGCTGGCCGGCTCCCCACGTTTGCATGGGGGCGGCTAGCTTCAAAGTGTGGTGTGGGTAGGTGACCATGCACCCACCCCACACACACACTTTAAGGGGCTAAGTGTGGCTCCTCCATATGTGGGTGCCCATAATGGGTGCCCACTTTTAAGTGAATGTGAACTACAACCATATAACATTAAAGGTTAGAAATAAAACTATTAAGGGGCTAAGTGTGGCTCCTCCATATGTGGGTGCCCACTTTTAAGTGAATGTGAACTTACAACCTTATAACATTAAAGGTTAGAAATAAAACTATTAAGGGGCTAAGTGTGGCTCCTCCATATGTGGGTGCCCATAATGGGTGCCCACTTTTAAGTGAATGTGAACTTACAACCTTATAACATTAAAGGTTAGAAATAAAACTATTAAACTTACCACCTGTTCACATGCAACAAAACTCGTCACCAACAAGTGCAATACACTTACCACCTGTTCACACTCAACAAAACTCGTCAGAAGATAAGCAAACTTCACGACTCACTGGCAGGCGTCCCCGCTCAGTAAGTGGCATGTCAAGCAGGCAAACACAAAAATAGAAGTCATGCAAAAACAGTTTCAAACATGCAAAACATGAGTGCATGTGCAAATAGTATCATGGACATATCTCCCGTTCATGGAACAAGTACAAAATATCTGCCAGGCACAAAAATGGCACGACATAAAACATAAATTCTGGTCTTCCTATGGAGTGACAGTCCCATAGGTAAAACACAGTTCCAGGCACGAGCCTCCCTATGGAGTGACAGTCCCATAGGTAAGACACGGCACAAATACTGGCTCTTCCATGGCGTGACAATCCCATGGATAGAACACAGTCCAGGTCATACACGGGTGGCACCAATTTGGCTCCCGTCCATACGACACCATCCTGCTAACACACGGGTGGCACTAGTCTGGCTCCCGTCCATGTTTAGCAAAAATACTGGCCTCTTCACATGAGACACCGGCCTGGCCTCAAGTGAACGAGACACAAAACTGGAGATGGACCAAATGGTCGGCCAATTGGTGACATCCCTCCGGGCTTCTAAAGAGTTGTCCTCAACTGAAAAGCCTCAAGATATGCCTGCAACAACTGTGGGTAGTCAACAAAATAATCCTCATTTACCCACTTTGCATCAATAGGCAAATAATTTTTAAATTTCACAAGGTATCTCCTGGAAAGCTTTCTTGCAGGTAGCTTTCTCTCCTTGTGAAAGACAATCTGTTCTGGCTGGAGGATCTCCTCAAGCTCATCAATCTTGAGCATTAGGCAATGCTCCAGACCTATACTCTGTTGAACCTGAATGAGCCGTAACAAGAGTCGACTCCAACTCAAAGGCATCAAGATAAAGCTGCAAATCCTGAGGTAAATCTGCTAAGTCACCCTCCTCCATCCACTTCGCATCCATCAGTGAACAACTCTTGAACTTCACAGGATAGCGACGGGAAACTTTACCCTGTACCTTTCTTTCCTTATGTGCCAGTATCTGCTCGGGAATAAGAATCTCGTCAAGTTCCTCCGCTTTTGTCTGAGCCTCATCTGATACATCCTTAGGCACCCAAAACCTGCTTGCACTCCACCCAAGTGGTAAGCACAAGTCCCCAATGAAGCATAGTAGATCACCACTGCTAAACATAGAAAGAAACTGTCTTCCGAACCCATGAAGCCTCTATGAAGATACGACCGGTGACAAACTGTCGAAAGCCATAGCCTTCAACCCATGTTTTGCACCATAACACTTCAACTGCTTCTTGTTCCTGGCCGACTACTTCTTGTCCTTGGTGTCTTTTCTCCTGATCTTCATCTTCAGCTTTTCCTCTTTACCTCATATAGGCAAAGGCACACAATCCTGCACTGCTTCCTGCACTTCCCTTTCACTTTCCACATGTTGAAGCTTTTGATGCGACTCTCATGAGACAACCTTGAGCTCGCCCCCTTAGGAAAGTTGGCGATTATCCCGACCAAAGCAACCACGGACTCGCCTCCTTGAGAAAGTCGACGATGTCCCGACAACGGAACCTTGAAACCGGCCTTCAGAATTCTGACAGGCGGTGAAACAAACACTCGCACATAAAACACTTCAACGCCATTGAGGACCTAGAAAAGGAAAACAAACAGGGAGAGCTAGAGTGCTCCTGCAAACAGTACACGGACACCGATTGGCCCCAAAACGTAGTGGCGCCCCTTGCGGTATTTCTTTAATTGATTATAAGAGCTTTGATTACAATAAGGCTGGGAACTCAGCCGTCATAGTAGAACTCCTGAAGCCTGCAAATACCCTGCATCATGGCTTCATTTCCACTCGGCATCCACAAACAAGTCCAGCCATTGTTCACCTCGAAAGACTCTCACACATTGAATCCTGCATACAGAAGTCTTCTCCCATGATCAGGACTGCCACAACCATCCATAGCCTCTCACACTATGAACAGTATCACACCCTGACACATCCAGTGCTTCTGCTTCACAACACAGACTCCCAAACTGTCTCTCAAAAGAGAACTCGTATCACAGCACAGCATACCATACAGTCGACACACCTGTACCAACCCTCTCTACCTTCCAAGGGTACTATCCATCTCTGTCATGGATTCCCTGTCCCCTGCCCAATCAATAGCAAGGCTGTACCAAACACGTGTCCATTCCTATACCTTATGCCTGCATGTGACCTATCTCCTGGAGAAACCCAAAAACATGTTTCCTCGTCGAGAAACCTATGACCTATTTCCACATGAAACCCTTAGGCCTGCTTCCCTTTGAAACTTTTGTCCTGTTTTCATACAGAACCATTCATGGCACCATTCAACAACAGTGCCAACAACGGCATACATCTAGTTACCTGTTCCCTCGTGAAACATCTGGAAACATAGAGATGCCCATAATTGTAGGTCCCTCTGTTCCTTTCTAGTAGGAAGAAAACAATCTGCTCCATGAGCACGCAGCCATGCGAGCTTGCATCACTCCCATGCCAAGAAACACTACCAGGTGACCTTGTACTTGCAGCCAATAATCCATGTACACAGTGTACTTGGCAGCCAAGCAAAACAACCCATAAACAATCTCAAAACAGTCTTGGCTGTGCGCCTCTTTCAGCCCGCTCCTTCCAAGAGAGAGAGAAAGATAGAGAGAAAGACCTGTTCAGCCCTGCGCTTCCCCTCCTGCAATGGCCAGCAGTCCTGCGCTGCCTTCCATGGGAGAGAGAGAGGGATAGAACAGTCCTGCACTTCCTAGAGCCGGCCTCCTTTCAAGAGAGAGAGGGCGTGAGAATCTGTTGGCTGGGCGCTTCCTGCAGCCAGCCCACCAGCCTCTTTTCCAAGCCAGTAAAGCATGTATCTTTGCTGCATCTGCCCGACCAGCCCTTCCTGCAGACCTGTCCGCTTTTCAGCAGAGATAGAGAGAGAAATGAAATGATATATTAACGTCTTCAAAAGGCCAAAATGACCTATGAGACCACCAGCCTTCTCATGGGTGAAAGCTCCTCTGCGTGTAGCTGCAGCCGACCCTCACAAGAGAAAAATCCCCACGTGTTGTTCAGCTCCTGCCCGACTGCCTTCTCATACGAAAAGCCTCCCTCCAATAATAGCATGACTTCCCCCAAAGGTCCACGATTCTCCCCAAAAAGGGGTTCTTTTATTTTTATGGTTTTTAAACCTTTGTCCCCTCCAAACCCCTTTGTCCCCATGGGTTATGAGAAAAGACTTTAATCACTTGGCCCCCTTCACACTTGGGGTTGTCCACACATGGGTTTACTTTTTGACTCCAATCTGATGCCATTCACACTGTCCACCATGTCCCCGTGCACACCTGCATACTGTCCAGAGAAAAACACAGGGTCGTGACAAGCCAAATGCTGCCATATACCTCTGGCCAGCGTCATATGCTTTACATGATTGATTAGCTGCGGTGTGCAGTTGAGGAAGATAAATGAACAGACCCTAGTGTTGACACGACCCCACAACTGTGCCTGTGCCGCTCGGTCCTTTCGGGTTGACGGTAACTCCCCTTCCTCTACTTCCGGCTGTGGAACCCCAACAACGATGAAATCAGCAAGGTCGTAAGACTCCAGAACAGATTCCATCATAACCTTCCATATGCCATAGTTGTTCCCGTCCGACTGACGGTCCATCGGGAACGTGGGGAGTGTAGGGATCTTCACATGCCTCTCGGCCATCTCTAACAAATCAGCCATTGCGGGGATGTACTCTGAAAAAAAAGGGTGGGTGGGTGGGTTGGAACAAAGAAGAACTTACACCCGCAAGTGGCTGTTCAGCAAATCAGCCCGCCGTCCTCTTGCTTCTCCTCTTCCCGAATAGTCCCTAACAGTCCACCAATCAGCAACACAATAGTCCCCCTCTTGCTCACACAAATCCCAAGAGCTATCAAGAGCCGAGGGCTCTGATACCATGTCAGAATACGCAGTGGAGATGATGACCAAATCTGGAAACACAAGAGCAAGTGTAGAAAAAGACAGCAATGGAGAGAGAGGCGTGTAACTCTACTATATATACACAAGAAGATCCCGAATATAATACAAGAATGGCAAGGGGCTGTGGGGCCATTTTATAAGGCCCCAAGTAGCAGTCGGCCAGCTCCAAAGGTAGCCGACTGGACCATATATCCCATGACCAGTAGAAATCACCAGTCGGCCAGCATTTGAAAAAGGTCCACGACCTGTCCAAGAAAGTTGACCACCCCCAGCATAAACAGATGCAGTTGGCCAGCATCAGAGGTCCACCTGCCACCATAGGACTACCCCCCAAGCCACATAAAAAATGGGAAAAATATGGGGAGTGAGGAAAAATGAGAACAACACCTACAAGGGCGGGCACACCCACAACAGAGGCCCTGGTGTCTGGTAAAGACAAGAGATGACTTCTAACACGATTAGGGACAGTATCGGGTTCTCGTCGGTTGTTTGGTTTGGTTGACCTACTCCCGATTGGACATGTGTTTTGCAGTCAGCTTATTGAGTTCTTTCTCATCCAAACCCCGTCAGCAGCATTGGCGGTGTGCTCTCAGAGTTCTTTAGTACTTGCGTGGCACTTTGGACTTTGGCATCTTCTATGGCCAAGGATGCACTCTTCTTGGATGGTCTGATTCAGATTGGGCTGGAGATCCAGATACTTGGCGCTCGACCACTGGTTGTGTTTTTTCACTTGGGTCTGGAGCCATTTCATGGAGCAGTAAAAAGCAGCCTACTATGGCCCTTTCCTCTACAGAGGCGGAGTATCGTGCGGTTTGTTATGCTGCATGTGAGGCGATTTGGTTGCGGAGATTATTGGATGTTACATGCGGAAGCTCTGGGAGTCTTCTTTCAGCCCTAAACACTATTGGAAACATGCTGATGCAAAAACGCAAACATGAAGAGAGAGTAGAGAAAGAGAGAGATATATATGCTGGAAATTCAGTATATTCTGATGGTATAAAAAGGTACCTACAAATCTACAGCCCTTGGTTGTCTTCTTGAAAAGGTGAACATCACTAAAACAGTTCCTAACTATGATCCATCCCTTAGAGGAATGAATGATTCTAATGATGAGCCTCTTTGCCTATTTATAGGCCTTTGGACTCCTTGGGGAACTGGCCGACTAGCAGTCGGCCAACTGATTGGGCATGGACTCCAATAAATGAAGCGCTACAGCGGCCTTTGTCTTGATTCAGCCGACAGCTCCTCATCTCTCAACCGACAGCTTCTTACTTAGTTCTGGTACAGCCGACAGCAGCTTCCATGCCTTCCAATGCCAATCCAAGCCCCTGCTCCAAGTCCAAACTACACCCTGTGCTCCAAATGGTCTTTTTCTTGACTGACCCTTGTGGATTAGCCCTGAGAATGTACATGGCATTGTCATGCACATGACACCCCCCTCTGCTAAACTTGATGACGGGATTCCAACCTGTTCTTGGATGACTGTCATCATCCCAATCTTTTCCAGAAGTCCCTTTGTCATCCATCCATCTCTGGCAACCCTTTTCTCTGAAAACTAGGCCCGGTCTCCAAAACCACTCTGACTCTGAATAAGATCTATGCATTTGTTCCCTCCAGTCCCTAATCCATTCTTGCCCCGACTCTGAACACTGTCTTGGTCTTCATTCCTGAGAAATGAGTTTGGCACTCTCACATCACTCCCTGGAGGATAATCCTCCCTTGGGACCGTTGCTCGAGAACCTATCTGGCTCACAGGACTGCCATCCCCTCTGGCTTTGTGGAACACCACCAACAAACCTCCTGGGAGCTCTTCCCGATTCTGTGTTCCTTGCCTTGGACTTCGTATCCATGTACTTTCCTATACCTTGGACGTGTACACCATCATATGGGATTGATTCAGTGTTTAGCTTTGCTGAGCCTGATGCTCTGATACCAATGTAACATGCGGAAGCTTCGGAGAAGATTGGTCACTTCAATGCTCAAAAATCAGCACACTTTTCGCGACGGAATTAACTCACAAACTGAATGAAGATGTGCAGAAAATAGAGAGAGAGAGAGAGAGAGAGAGAGAGAGAGAGAGAGAGAGAGAGAGAGAGAGAGGAGGACACAATATTGGGTCCCAAATACCCTCTGTAGGGTCCCCACCACGGATGGTGTATTTGCTTTATTAGAATGATGTAAATCTGAAAAGAAAATACAGAAATCTTGACCTTTCTTGGCTGAGAAATCTCTGCCCTTGACCTGCAGTCCTCCACCCCTTCGCTTTAGCAACTTCTTGGCTGTCCTAGCCCTGTTTTGCTAACAGCAGTCGGCCAGCATCATATCCAGGCGGCCAGCAATAAATTGTCCCACGACTGAATATTCAGCATTTAATGCTGAAAAATTCACATAAAATACTGGGCTTCTTTCCCTAGTTGGTTGGGCATCATGCGCCTGAAACACAAGGGCTGGGCACTGATTTTGCAAGTACACTGGGGCTGGGCAGCCTGTATGGGCTGCCCCATACCTGCCCTACAGCCATATAAATGCTTCATGTACTGTCGGCTGCCCCTGGCATGCCCCTGGGTTTGTCCTACAGCCCCTCCATGGCTGGTGGGTTCAGCCAATGCCTTCCTGGCCCTCATGGGGGTGGTTTCACACTATCCCCATGCCCACACTAAGACTTGGGGTAGCCCTATGGGCTGGCCCCTATTCCTAAAAGCAAACCCTAACTATCTACACAATGATCTGGCATCCAGTACCATACCAGATACACAGAATCACTGACATCATTCCAGAGGTGGCACTGTTTCATGTGCAAGACAGTGCACACGTGACCTTGGACGACTGAGATGGATTCCTGGCTGACTCGTCCCGGACTGGGCTCACATGGGACCAGTTTACCATCCCAGGTCGTGCACCTTCTGTACAGATATGTCTACGTGGCATCCAAGTGCGGGATGCACGTGACATCCTCTTCTTCTTAACTTGACGGAAGCTGCATAGCCTCCAAATAATCCGCCAATAATGTCGGATAGTCTTCAAAAAACTCTTTGTCAAGCCATACCACTTCGTGGGTCCCTCGGTCGTGAAACTTCGTGAGGAATTGTCTTTGTCTTCGGCCTGAGCCATGCTTGAAACAGTGCAGAAGGATCTGTTTTGGAACCATAACTTCTGCTTCATCAACAATATTTGGTTTTGCTTTGTCTTTGACTTCTGAAGGGATTGGACCTGCATATGGCTTTAACCAACTAACGTGAAACACATCGTGCATAGTCCAACTCGGAGGTAGCTTTAATTGCATAGACATCTCATTAATCTTCTTCTTGATGGGAAAAAGGTCCGAAGCTCCTGAAAGACAACTTTGGGCATCGCTTGCCCACCTGCTTTAATCTTTGCTTCATAATCCGAAGATAAACCTAATCCCCTTCCGAAAACTTCATATCCCTTCTGTCTTTATTGGCCTGTCGAGTGTAGGCCTCTTGCGCTTTAGCCAATCTGTCTTTTACTGACTCTAAAATCTCCTGGTAAGACTTCAGGTACTGAAGACGAGGTCCTGGTCAACAATGACTGGAAAGGTCTTCCAAATGCTGCCTCATATGGATTCCTGCCAATAGCTGAAGAAAAAGAATCATTCAAAACAGCTTGAGCTAAAGGCAAATAAGATTCCCACTTACCTTGCTGATCGTGGACATAACACTTCAGCACATCAAAGGCCAACTGGTTGTATATCTCTGTTTGGCCGTTCGTCTGTGGGTGGAATGCACTGGAAAAATTCAATTTAGTACCAAAGTTATCAAACAATGCCCTCCAAAAATGACTGGTAAACTTGGCATCTCGGTCTGACAGAGGAATCCCGCCAATTGGGTACCAATGCCGAATAAACAACTGGGCAACATCCTCGGCGGTCACATTGGCCCTGCAAGGAATAAGCATAATAAATTTGCTAAATATATCAACAATAGTTAAGCACTGCGTATTACGTTTACTCAGACTGGGAGGCAGATTCGTGGCAAAGTTCATTGAAATATCTTGGAAAGGACCCTCAGGAATTGGCAAGGGCTGTAACAACCCTATCTTCTTTTCATGAGGAGCTTTCACCTTTTGACAAATATCACAATGTTGTATATATGTAAACACATCCTGCGTCATCTTTGGCCAATAATATTGCTGTTCCAATTTCTCCAGAGTCGAATTTATGTCCCTATGGCCACCAGTAATGGCGTCATGGACATCATGGAGAAGAGCTGTCTTGAACGACTTCATGACACACAGTCGGCCTTTGTAGAGAAGTCAACCATCGCGTATCAAAAAGTGGCATGGTCCTGTGGCATCCAATGCCTGTTCCCACTGTGTACTGAATTCCTCAGAATCCGCGTACGTGTGCTTCATGTCATCTAGTCGTGTACCAACAAGATCGAGTCTAGTGGTTTGAATCGAAGTCACTTGTCCCTGCTTGCTGAAAGCATCGGCCACTGGATTGGTTTTTCTTGGAAGGTACTCAATCATACCACCGAATTGCTGGAATATCTGATTCCAACGGTGTTGTCGGTCACTCCACTGTGCACTTGGCATTGTTTGAATCCAGCGTAATGCTTGATGGTCAGTGCGAACCTCAAAATCACGGCCATAAAGAAAATGTTTCCAATGTTTCAAGGCCTGTATAACTGCTAGGAGTTCACGATCGTAGACTAAGTAATTTTTTTTTTGCGGGCAGTAACTTACGAGACATGTAAGCTACTGGATGACCATTAAGTTGTAACACACCTCCAATTGCGATGTTACTCGCATCGGTGATTACCTGAAATGGCTCGTCCCACGAGGCAAGTGCTAAACAAGGCGCTTCTGACAAAGGCACCTTGAGGTTCTCCAACGCTTGTGGAGTCATTCGAATCTTTTGCCTTCTTGTCTTCACACCCTTTAGCAGATCGGTGAGATCCGCCGAGAGATCAGAAAACTTGTCTATGTGGGTGGAGTATGCCTGACATATACCCACGAAGGATCTGATGTCATAGGCTGTCTGAGGTATTTTCCAATTGACAATCTTGGCTACTTTAGCCGGATCTGTTAGAAGTCATCTCCTGTCTAGATTTATACACCAGGGCCTTTGTTGTGGGTGTGCCCGCCCTTATGAGGTGTTTTCCCATTTTTCCCCACTCTCCGTATTTTTCCCCTATTTTTTTCCATTTTTCTGAGGCTTGGGAGGGCTGCCAGAGGGTGCCAGGAGCAGTACAGTGCTGGCCGACTGGATGTTTATCAGTCGTGGGCACTCTTACTGCTGGCCGACTGGTTTTGATCAGGTTTTGGCACCAGATAGCTGGCCGACTGCATTTATGCAGTCGTGGACTTCTTTTATCAGTCGTGGGCTTCTCTTATGCTGGCCGACTGCCCTCTAGGGGAGTATATATAGGTCCTCAGCCCCCATACCTCATTTGTATCATATTCGGGATCTTCTTGTGTATATCAGAGCAGAGTTACACGCCTACATCTCTCTCTTTTTGTGCTGTTTTTTCTGCCTGCGTTTTTGCTCTTGTGTTCCCAGATTTGGTCATCATCTCCGCTGCATATTCTGACATGGTATCAGAGCCTAGGCTCTAGATAGGTCTTGGGATTTGTGTGAGCAAGAGGGGGCTGTTTTTGTGGCTGATCGGTGGACTGTTTTGGGCTGATCGGGAAGAGGAGAAGCAAGAGGAAGGCGGGCTGATTTGCTGGACAGCCACTTGCAGGTATCAGTTCTTCTTTGTTCCCACCCACCCACCCTTTTCAGAGTACATCCCCGCTATGGCAGATCTGTTTGAGATGGCCGAGAGACATGTGAAGATCCCGACACTCCCCACGTTTCCGGTGGACCGTCAGTTGGACGGGAGCAACTACGGCATATGGAAGGTGATGATGGAATCCGTTCTGGAGTCCTACGATCTCGCCGATTTCGTCGTTGTTGGTGTTCCACGGCCGGAAGTAGAGGAAGGGGAGTTACCGTCAACCCGAAAGGACCGGGAGGCCCAGACGCAGATGTGGGATCGTGTCAACGCCAGGGTCCGTTCGTTTATTTTCCTCAACTGCACACCGCAGGTAATCAATCATGTCAAGCACATGACGCTGGCCAGAGGTATATGGCAGCATTTGGCCTCACTTTATAACAGGGTATCGCCCATGAAGAGGATTTCCTTGGAAGTACAGATGCGGGTTATGAGCCTTGCAAAGTCGTCGACGATGCGGGAGCATATTAACAAGCTGCAGGCTCTTCAGCAGGAAGTTCTTCAAGCTGGGAAGGAGATATCGTCAGAGGACATGGCCATAACGTTGCTGTCACACTTGCCCTCTTCGTACTCAGCATTTTACTCGTCGTTGATTACCAGTGGCAGGCTCAACACCATCACGTGGGAGGAGCTTGTGCCCATGGTCTTGGACCAGGAGGAACGATTCACGAACCCTCCTCAGGGTGGAGGTTCGGAGGCCTTTACTGGCCAACGGTCGAAAGGCCGTAATTCGGGCAAAGGGAAGGCTTCATCGGAGAAGTCTTCTGAGAAGAAGTCCGACGCTGACCGCGAGAAGCTGAAGGCAGAGAGGACCTGTAATGATTGTGGCGAGAAAGGCCACTACTGGAGGCAGTGTCCCAAGCGGAAGACCGAGAAGGGTGAAGACTCCTCAGCAATCATGAAGACTCCGGCTTTTGTGCACCTGGAGGTGATGGACACCGATGTTTCATTTTCTTCAGGCAGGGAGGAGATTGGAGGACTCTCCGCAACGGATACTCGGGAGTGGATTCTCGATAGTGGTGCTTCCAGGCACATGACTCCTTCCCGTTCCGATTTACAGGATCTCTGCAGGTGTTCTGGTCATATTCTTACTGGGGATACGTCCACTATCCCAGTTCACAGTGAGGGCAGGATGGAGATAGTTCCCGATGGCAGAGGGGGGAAGCATTCCTCCCGGGTGTTGTATGTTCCGGCACTTGGTTTTCATCTGTTGTCAGTGCATCAGGTTTGCAAGACTGGCGTACGGGTGGAGTTTGATGAGCATTTTGTTGCTCTCCGGGACAAAGTAACAGGCCAAGTGGTTTGGGAAGGTGGAGTGGAGAATGGAGTCTACAGGCTTTCAGCACTCTCTCTCCGAGGTCCTCAAGATTGTGATGAGTGGCAGTGTGGTAATAGCTACTCAGGTGTGGATACGCTGCAGGTGCGGGCTTTCCGAAACCAGATGGTGGATAGCTTACCAGTAGATGGCAGCAGTTGGCAGGAACTTTCCAGTACTGAGGTTGGTAGTTCTTGTGTTCGTGAGTCAGAGGAAGCTGAACAGGTCACTTATGCTCTGATGTCTCGTCGTGTTCGGGACATAGAACTTCCAGTAGTTGAGGATGTTCTTTCCACGGGGACCTTTCGACAAGCCAGGCAGGTGGCAGGTGCTTACTTGCAGAAGGAGATGGTTTCTCCAGGCTTTGTGGGTCCGGAATCAGAGGGGGTGGTTGACAGGTTTCAGAAGGCCTTGCGTGGTCTTCAGAAGGTTTCCAGGACTTGTTTGTGCACCGTAACAGGTGTTGATCCTTGTGAGCAGTGTGATGTCTCTGTGATGTCTCCTGTCTAGATTTATACACCAGGGCCTTTGTTGTGGGTGTGCCCGCCCTTATGAGGTGTTTTCCCATTTTTCCCCACTCTCCGTATTTTTCCCCTATTTTTTCCCATTTTTCTGAGGCTTGGGAGGGCTGCCAGAGGGTGCCAGGAGCAGTACAGTGCTGGCCGACTGGATGTTTATCAGTCGTGGGCACTCTTACTGCTGGCCGACTGGTTTTGATCAGGTTTTGGCACCAGATAGCTGGCCGGTCGTGGACTTCTTTTATCAGTCGTGGGCTTCTCTTATGCTGGCCGACTGCCCTCTAGGGGAGTATATATAGGTCCTCAGCCCCCATACCTCATTTGTATCATATTCGGGATCTTCTTGTGTATATCAGAGCAGAGTTACACGCCTACATCTCTCTCTTTTTGTGCTGTTTTTTCTGCCTGCGTTTTTGCTCTTGTGTTCCCAGATTTGGTCATCATCTCCGCTGCATATTCTGACAGGATCAAGTCGAATGCCTTCTGCACTAATTATGTATCCCAAGTAATGCACCTGGAACAGATAAAATTCCGACGTTGCTTTCTAGCAACTTAAGGACTTTCTCCACATCAATGTCGTGCTAGTATGTCGTCCAGAAATATGAACACACACTTTCCAATCAAATCCCAAAAAACACGCATCATCATGCGGTTAAATGTAGCTGGGGTGTTCGTAAATCCAAATGGCATGACCACAAATTCATAGTGGGCCCGTTCTGTGCGGAAGGCTGTCTTGGGGGTGTCCCTCTCCACAATCCTCACTTGGTGGTACCCACTCTTTAAATCAAGTTTCAAGAACACCTTTGCTCCATTCAGCCTCTCGAGAATATAATCAATTCGAGTCATCGGGAATTTGCTCTTGATAGTCAGCTTGTTGAGTGCACGATAATCGACACACAAACGGGAAGACCCATCTTTCTTCTTGACAAATAAAATCGGTGCTGCAAATGGCGACACACTGGGGCGAATGAAGCCAAATTGCAACAATTCTTGGAGTTGGCAGTCCAACTTCGATTCCATTGCCTTGGAAAGGCGATACGGAAACTTGCTCGGGGGTTCCAAGCCTGGGAGGAGGTCAATCTTGTGGTCCTCCGATCTGAACGGGGGGAGCTGGGGAGGGAGGCTGTCACGAAGAAAAATCTTTCGGAACTTTTCATGGAGAGCCGAGTACTTCTCGGAAGCACTGGCCACAGTCTGGGCTGTCTGGATGTATATCATCGCACACTGTGCGCCTTTCCTGACTGCTCGCTTAGCCTGCAAGTGGCTTATGAGCGAAAAGTTCGAGATTCTTGGCTCACAGTTAATGGTCACTGGGGTGTTTGACACATTCCGATTGATCTGGAACTTGTGCTTGTCCCACTTGACATCTTGAAGAAACTTGTGAAACCACTGAATACCCAAAATTATGTCTGCTCCTACAAGAGGGGCAACCATAAAATCACGCACAAATTCTGTAACATGCGGAAGCTATGGGGAGTCTTCTTTCAGCCCTAAACACTCTTGGAAGACGTCTGATGCAAAACGCAGATATAGAGAGAGAGAGATGTGCTGGAAATTTAGTATATTCATATGGTACAAAAAGGTACTTCTACTACAGCCATAGGTTGCCTTACATAAAAGGTGGTAAACACCAAAATCTCCTAGTCTAGACCCACACCCCAAGTGGGAGTGAATGGTTACAATGAGGAGCACCTCTGCCCTTTTATAGGCCTTCTTGAAGACTTGGCAAACTGGCCGACTGCTGGTCGGCCAGCCTACAATGCATAAAATAATTTAAACGCTGTCCGACTGGTTTGTCCTTATGCGCCTGCAGCCCGACACTAATCTGGTACAGCCGACAGCTTCTGTTCTCAGCCGACTGTCCTACCATCTCTTCCATGCCTTGTTCCTAGTCTCACACTACCAAATAGCACTCCTTGCTCCACTTCTGGTTCTTCAAAGTCTTTTTCTGGCTGCCTCTTCTTGATCAGCGTGTGAAGATTGTCCATGGCATTGATCATGCACATGACATCCCCCTCGGCTAAACTTGATGACGGGATTCCAACCTGTTCTTGGATGACTGTCATCATCCCAATCTTTTCCTGAAGTCCCTCTGTCATCCATCCATCCCTGGCAACCCTTTTCTTTGAAAATCCGGCCCGTTCTCCAAACCACTCTGTCACACAGACTAAGATCTATGCATCTGTTTCCATCTAGTCCACAATCCATTCCTGCCCTGACTTTGAACATTGTCTTGGTCTTCATTGCTGAGAAATTAGTCTGGCACTCTCACATCACCCTTGGAGGATAAACCTCCCTTGGGACCGTTGCCCGGGAACCTATCTGGCTCACAGGACTGCCATCCCCTTTGGCACTGTGGAACACCACCAACCAACCTCCTGGGAGTTCTTCCTGATCTGTGTTCCTTGCCTTGGGCTTTGAATCCGTGTACTTTCCTGTACCTTGGACCTGTACACCATCATCTGGGACTGAATCAGTGTTTAGCTTTGTTGAGCCTGATGCTCTGATACCAATGTAACACGCGGAAGCTCTGGGGAGTCTTCTTTCAGCCCTAAACACTCTTGGAAGACATCTGATGCAAAACGCAGATATAGAGAGAGAGTAGAGAGAGAGAGATGTGCTGGAAATTAGTATATTCATATGGTACAAAAAGGTACTTCTACTACAGCCATAGGTTGCCTTACATAAAAGGTGGTAAACACCAAAATCTCCTAGTCTAGACCCACACCCCAAGTGGGAGTGAATGGTTACAATGAGGAGCACCTTTGCCCTTTTATAGGTCTTCTTGAAGACTTGGCAAACTGGCCGACTATACTGGTCGGCCAGCCTACAATGCATAAAATAATTTAAACGCTATCCGACTGGTTTGTCCTGATGCGCCTGCAGCCCGACACTAATCTGGTATAGCCGACAGCTTCTGTTCTCAGCCGACTGTCCTTCCATCTCTTCCATGCCTTGTTCCTAGTCTCACACTAGCAAATAGCACTCCTTGCTCCACTTCTGGTTCTTCAAAGTCTTTTTCTGGCTACCTCTTCTGGGTCAGGGTGTGAAGATTGTTCATGGCATTGATCATGCACATGACAAATTCTATGCCCTGAATAACTAACTTAGCACCTAGAGCTTCATTCTTGACACTCGTCGTCATGCCTATACTAAAACCCTCAACTTGTTTGTCCACCGAAGTCAGGACGAAACGGGCATGCCTAGCGGCTTGTTCCGTGACCACATCCTCCGTGCTGCCGCTGTCAAACAAGACAAAGACTCGTTGGCCACCTATGTAGCCAAAGGACTTGAGCAATTCGTTGCGCTCATACTCCTGGTCATGGGCGCCCTTCTGCTTATCTTCTAGCTTCTGGCTAATAATTGCTCCAATTGAAGCACCGGGATTTGAATAACCAGGGGCAGCCACTGGGGTCTGTGTGGGAACTGAGCTCACCACGGAAGCTGTGGAGGCAATGGCGGCGGGCTTTGGAGTCTTCTTAGGACACTCTCGAGAAGTTTGTCCTTTTATATGACAAAAGAAACATCTACCCTCCTTCTTGTACTGAGAAAGCTCCTCAGCACTCAACTTGCCACCTGTCTTGCCTGCTTCCGCTTTTTGGTCTGGAGTAAGCCGCATTGTTCGAGTTCTTGGAGCCAGAGGCTCCCGGGCTCTCTTGGGGAAGATCTCGTCTGGTTCTGGCCTTTGCCCCCCCGAGGCGGTAGCCTTGGGAGTAGCCGGCTGGGAAGTCTTGGGCTTGCCACCATTATGCTTCATTTCTGCACTCTGCGCAAGCGAGAGTGCGTCTTCAAAGGCGGCTGGCCTAAACATACGCACCTCCCATTGGATTTGCGTGTCAAGGCCATACAAAAAGTGCCCTTTCTTGTCTGAATCAGATAAGCCTAATTGCAAACATAAAGTCGAAATTCTATTGGCAAACTGAAGGACTGGTTGCGCGTTCTGACGCACTCCCCTGAACTCGTCTTCGAGTCGCTCAAGGTAGTGGGGCGGTAGAAACCGCTGCTTAAGGTCGTGGACAAACTCGTCCCACACATAAGCTGCCATACCTAATCTGGTGTGGGCATGAGCCCATTGAGTCCACCAAGGAATGGCCTCACCTTCCAAGTACCAACTGGCTAAGATCACTCTGTCAATATCCGTCTTTCTAACTGTGGCAAAGTAAGCTTCAAACTGATGCAACCATGAATAAAGAGTTGTGGGGTCGAGTTTACCATTATACTTACTGAAGTTCATTTTCTTGGGAAAATGATTCGAGGGCGCCGCCGGTGTCAATCTGGCGTCCAAAGCTGCTAGGTAACGCTCGTGTTCCACGCGTCGCATGGCTTCGTCTTCATGTTGTCGGATCTCCAATGCACGCATCTGCAACTCAAGCAAAGAGCTCAGTTGTGGTTGTGACCCCGCGAGAGGGTCCCTGCGTCGAGGATCTGGAATCTGGGATATGGAAGGAGAGGGAGGAGGAGATGGAAAATGCGATGCTAGAGAACGGGTACGCTCTTCCAGAGCCAAGATCTGCGCCTTCTGCTCTTCCAACTTGGTCGTTTGGTCTGCGATTTTGCATCATTTGCCGGAACATCTCTGCAACACTCAAGCCTGGTGTCCTAGCTGGGTTTCTTGGTGCACTCTGGTCCCATGGTTCTTGGTCTCTCTCGTCGTCAAAGCTCGCCATAGCAGGAAAATGCACTTCCTTTCCGGGCTGCAATCTGACCGTCCATTATGTGTGTGGGAGACGTCTGGAGGCTCTGAACCAACCATCCTTCGAGGGACAGGAGTCACTCCGAAAGGGGTAGTCCACCGGCGTCTGAAAGCCAACCACACGAGTGAGAAAAAATTCTGGTTTCTTTGCTGAATCTTTACACTTGAAGTAGGCTTTGATACCAATGTTACATGCGGAAGCTCTGGGAGTCTTCTTTCAGCCCTAAACACTATTGGAAACATGTTGATGCAAAAACGCAGACATGAAGAGAGAGTAGAGAGAGAGATGCTGGAAATTCAGTATATTCTGATGGTATAAAAAGGTACCTACAAATCTACAGCCCTTGGCTGTCTTCTTGAAAAGGTGAACATCACCAAAACAGTCCCTAACTATGACCCATCCCTTAAAGGAATGAATGATTCTAATGATGAGCCAAAGGCCTATTTATAGGCCTTTGGACTCCTTGGGGAAGTGGCCGACCAGCAGTCGGCCAGCTGACTGGGCATGGACTCCAATAAATGAAGCGCTTGCTTACTTAGTTCTGGTACAGCCGACAACAGCTTCCATGCCTTCCAATGCCAATCCAAGCCCCTGCTCCAAGTCCAAACTACACCCTGTGCTCCAAATGGTCTTTTTCTTGGCTATCCCTTCTGGATTAGCCCTGAGAATGTACATGGCATTTTCATGCACATGACATTGGAGGAGCTTGGTTGTCCTCCTACCGGATCTACTCTTCTTTGGTGTGACAATCAGAGTTGCATCGCCATCACCAAGAACCCTGTGTTTCATGCTCGTACGAAACACATTGAGATACAATATCACTATGTTCGTGAACGGATTCTTGTTGGAATTTGCGAGTATTGTCTTTTAGCGGAGAATGCAGCAGATTTGTTCACCAAGCCGATTTCTCTGGCTGCTCATCTTCGGCTTCTCGGAGTATGTTCAGCATCTGGTGCTAAGAGGGGATGTTAGCACATTCATCCCCAGTTTTTGCCCATATTTGGTGTCCCTCTTGGTCCCTTTTCATGGCCCTTGATTGTGGGCTGGCTACCCCTTTTATTATATGTTTTTTTGGGTTTTTTCCCAGCCTGGATATGTTTTTCCCAGTCGGCCAGCTACACTGTTTCTAGTCGGCTAGTTTATCATGTCCAGTCGGCCAGCCCCTCTTACCTATAAATAGGTGGGCTGGCCTCTCACTTTTTCATCTTGCCTAGTCTTTCTTTTGCTCCCTCACTTATGAGACACTTTCTGTCTCTTGCTTGGGACTGTATCACTCTAGTATATTCAGCATAGTTGCTCCATATCTCTCTCTTGCACTCTCTGCTCAGCACACTCTAGTGCTTATTTGCTTCCGCTCTGTGCACTCATTCAAGTAGTCCCCTCCATGTCTGTCATGCGTAAAACCCTATACAAGGGAGTAACCGCAATGACTAGGGCGCGGACCTAGTGCCAGAACTCCTCTCTTAAGCATAGCCATTGAATGGCTCTTGCCTCATTGACACGCGAAGGTATCTCACCATGTATCCATTCCTGCCACTCTGGTGAAACCATTGTTACTTGGAGCTTAGGCATGACATCATAAAGGCGCTCTAGAAGAAGCCACATGTAGGCAAAGCGCATCGAGGATGGCTTCTTCATCTCCAAGTCGCTGTGATGGCAGAAGATAGCAAGGGCCTTGACTTTTTGATTGAAAAAAGTGACAATTTGAGTGGCTTGTGTCACCACAGTCTTCACCCACTTGCCTATGTCCTCCATAAGCAAGTCAAGGCAGTGAGAGGCACAAGGAGTCCATAAGCAAGTCAAGGCAGTGAGAGGCACAAGGAGTCCATACTATGGACTTAATCTCCTCATGTGCGTACAATAGATGAGGCACATGAAGTTTGAAAGGCCCTTGCAGATCTTTACGAGATTAAGTCTCTGGGACAAATTTTGGCTTTGGAAAAGTAGCTTATGAATCTTTTAGTTTCCGCCTTTCCTTCTTTATCTGCTTTCATCACGAAGATGAAAGATCTCCGAGACGAGCTTGCTGTATGTGGCAAGAATATCTCTACTTAGGATAGGGCTAGTTGGCTTCTCTCCAAGCTTTTAGAGCGGTTTGATGCTTATTTTCAGTCTCTTGTTTCTTCTCCTCGAGTTCCAATTACTTGGGAGGAAGTGATTTCCTCCATTATGTAGATTGAGTATTGCTTTGAGAGGGAATCGGCACCTCTAATGGTTCTGATGGAGCTTTGGCTCCTCGAGATAAAAGGGAAGAGTGGACAAGAAAGGGAAAGGGGGTTGTGACAAGAGCTCCAAGGAAAACGACAACGACAAAGACAACAAAGACGAAGACAAAGACAAAGACAAAGACAAATCTTCTAAAAACAAGGACGTGGAGCGTCACTACTGTGGGCATATATTGATATCAAGTTCTACACCCACTATTGGGCATTGATGACGTTAGTGGGGATGTCGTAGTATCTAGTCCATACTATGCATGATGGAGTTTTGTGGATCATTACCATGAGGTTATAAATTACACTTTCTTATAAGGTGAATTTGGGCATGTTCCTGGATTCATCTAGGTATATGTCACTATTGTGGCAAGAAGGGTCATAAACAGTCCCAATGTTATAAGAAGCGGGATAAAGAAGGAAAGGACTCTACCTCTACAGCAGTGTCCCAGACCAAGAAGGATGATGGTATTCTCCTATTAGTTGGTACTTTTCGTGCACTTGCGCTTGTGGCATCTCGGGCCAGGTCTTGGATTGTGGATAGCGGTGCTACTGCTCACATGACACCTCGTCAGAATTGGTTCGAGGACTTTACTGCCAAGACAGGCACTATCACCTTGGGTGATTCTTCTTTTGTGCCAATTCATGGACATGGCACCATTCCCATCTTCCGCTCCTCCAATGACGAGATGTTCCTTACATTTCGGATTTAGCATGTAGCCTTTTGTTAGTGAGTGCCCTTTACAGAGCTGAAGGTGCGGAGGTGATCTTCTCTCGACAGTCAATTACTATTTGTGATAAGGAGACTGGTAACACCTTGGCTCAGGGAGTCCAAGGTAGTCGCTTATACAAATTGACCGCTTTGATCCCTCACGGCTCTTCTTCAGCTCTTTGGCATGCTGAGTTTGGCCATTTGAGCTATCAACTTCTTCAGCGAGCCTCAAAGGATGGGTTGGTCGAGGGTTTATGGACCATCAAGGCTTCAGCTTCCGTATGTTCCTCTTGAGTCTTGCTTACAAGGAAAGCAACATCGAGGCGCCTCTTCGAAGGATGCGACACACAGATCTTCGACATCTCTTGTTCATGCAGACTTGCGTGGGGTCTGATGAGTACCGCGTCTTTGAGTAAGGCGTTATATATGCTTGTGATGGTGGATGACTTCTCGAGATATACTTGGGTTTTCTTTTTGAAGACCAAGGATGGGGTCTTTCAGCACTTTCGTGATTGGAGGACTGAGGTGAAAAAAGAGACCGGTTCTTCGATCAAGGTTCTCAGAACTGACAGAGGGGGTGATTTTACATCCTAGGAGTTCCAACAGTATTGCAAGGATCTGGGCATTCGGAGACAACTAACCATAGCATACTCTCCATCACAGAATGGAGTTGCAGAGAGGAGGAATCGGATTATTATGGAGATGTCCCATGCTATGTTTGAGCACTCCTCTTTACCTCGACATTTCTGGGTTGAGGCGCTTCTACTGCTGTTTATATTCAGAACAGGTCTCCTACAACTGCTCTTCTAGATAAAACTCCATATGAGGCTTTCCATGGTGAGAAGCCCTTTGTTGTTCATTCGCGGGTATTCGGCTGTTCGGCGTATGTGCATGTGCCCAAGGAGCATCGCTCTAAGCTGGACTTGAAGTCTCAGTGTATGACTTTTCTTGGATATAGTTCTGTGTCCAAAGCATTTCGTCTTTATGACCAACAGGCCGGCAAAGTTGTTGTGAGCTGAGATGTAGGTTAGTTGTTATCATTGTGGTCTATGTTGATGACCTCATTTTTATAGGTTCTTATTTTGTTGGGATCCGTTCAGTCATGGATGCTTTGGAGCAAGAGTTGAGATGACGGATCTTGGCCTTCTGCATTACTTTCTTGGATTTGAGATTTGGTAGACCCCTCAGGAAATTTTCTTTTCTCAGCAAAAGTACACATGGGAGATTCTCGACAGGTTTTAGATGATTGGGTGTAGACCACTATCTTCTTCAATGGATACTAGTGAGAAGCTCTCTCTTCTTGATGCTTCCCTAGGGATTGATTTGGGATAGTATCGGGTTCTTGTCAGTTGTTTGGTATGGTTGACCTACTCCCAATTGGACGTTTGTTTCGGAGTCAACTTATTGAGTTCTTTCACATCCAAGCCCCGTCAGTAGCATTGGCGGTGTGCTATCAAGGTGCTTCGGTACTTGAGTGGTACTCTGGATTTTGGCATGTTTTATCAATACTTTGCCTCTGCAGGAAAGCACCATAGTAGGTTGCTTTTTACTGCTTCATGAAATGACTCCCAACCCAAGTGAGAAAACACAACCAATGGTCGACGCCGAGTATCCGGATCCCCAACCCAGTCTTGGGAGAACTTGGCTTTCCTCCTACCGGATGTACTCTTCTTTGGAGTGACAATCAGAGTTGCATCGCCAAGAATCCTGTGTTTCATGCTCGGCTCTGGCGACCTTCGACATGCGTGGATACAGTTCAGCCACACCCGACGAACATCATATTGGGCGACCATGGCTTGTCATGTGCATGATAAGGTAGCAAATTACCAATGTAGAGTATTTAGGTAGTTAGAGATAGCTAATTGTACAACCTCTTAAATGACGAGTTTTCTTGCAGCATGTAGGATCTTCTCACGATTGCGTCATGTGAAATGAAAGAGGAGGATATGCCTTTAGTAGAGAATGCAACAGATTTGTTCACCAAGACGGTGTCTTAGGCTTCCTTGGCTCCTCATCTTCAGCTTCTTGAAGTTTGTTCAGCATCCGGTGCTAAGAGGGGGTGTTAGCATTTCATCCCTGTATGCTGCCCACATTTGTCCCCTTTTTATGGCCTTTGATTGTGGGCTGGCCACCCTATTTTTCCCCTATTTTATTGGCATTTTTCCCAGGTCGGGTCCTTGATGACCAGTCGGCGAGTGGCCCAGCCCCATACCTATATATGGGTGGGCTGGCCTCTCCCATTCGCATCTTGATTAGTTGTGTTGACACACCTGCTCCCTTTTGTATCCTTCAGTTATGTGACTACAAGGTCTCTTGCTCGGGATTGTATTCATTGCAGTATAATCAGCCCTTTGTCTTCATATCTCTCTCTCTCTCTTGCACTCTCAGTTCAGCACATGTGCTGCTCCCCTTGCTTCCGCTCTGTGCACACTCTATCAACATCTGTGGTAATGAGCTAGTTAGGGGCAACAGGCAGGCTATTTT
This sequence comes from Cibotium barometz, assembly GCF_041138505.1. Classification (NCBI taxonomy): domain Eukaryota; kingdom Viridiplantae; phylum Streptophyta; class Polypodiopsida; order Cyatheales; family Cibotiaceae; genus Cibotium; species Cibotium barometz. Next base: position 27,329,822 of record NC_141078.1, on the reverse strand, counting down.
CAGCTATTTATCTGCCTGCACTATTTGAAGCTTAATTGCATGTTCTGGCCGTTGCTCAATGGATTGACAATGAAGTTGAAGACCTTAAGCAGACACCTTGGAGTCAGGAGAAAGTTGGTTTCTGTTCAACCATAATTTAGTTTCAAAGCCTTAGAAAAAGGCTCAATCTTTTTTGCCAACCTAGCATGTCACATTGGCAAAAGTACTATTCTTTTTTGTTTTGTCAGATGATCACGGAGATAGAAAACTTTGGAGTGCTAAAGGAAGTAGAGGGTATAGTCAATGATTTGCCAGCAAAACAAGTGGAGACATTAGAAAGCATATTCATTGCTATACATAAAGCACTGTAAGTCTGTCCTCTCTTGCCTTCCCCTCCTTCCCCCCTTCTCCTCCCTTTCCAAGTTAAAAACAAAACACCAAAACAGTGTGCGTGTGTGTGTGCACACACATATGCACATGGATGCACATGTGCTGGCATGCCTCACCTGCCTGCACGCTCTTATACCCACCTGAATGCACATGGATGCACATGTGCTGGCATGCCTCACCTGCCTGCACGCTCTTATACCCACCTGAATGCAGTTATACCTCCACTTCCATCTTTTCCATTTCTAGTGGCATGCAAATTCAGAAGAAGGGCAATGGTGTTTGTGCTGTTAATCTACCTATAATAGCTTGAGCATTCCAAACACATCTAAAGGTGGGTTGTGTATTTGTAGGGATGATTTCAAAAGAATCAGAGATGCGCTCGAGAGACTATGGTGTGAATCATCCCAACTCTTGAAAGCAGAAAAGCTTCAACCGACCTCAAATCAAGCTCAACAACGCTTTGGCCTTGGCCCAAGCCTTCATGAGTGCATTGAAGGATTAGAAAAGCTCTTTATCATGCATAGAGATGAGTAAGCAATTTAGCAATTAATCTTTTTTCAACTAATCTTTTGTGAGTTTTTATTTTTATACAGGTTGCCAATAAATTCTCTTTGCCTGCAGGTATCAACTAAAGGTTTCTTTTGTTAACTCCCTCTCATACCACTCAAGGTATTTTTTCTTTTCAGAGTCTTAGGTGAAGGAAAAGCTTTATGCGAGTAGCCTCTTGTTTCTGCTTCAGTTGTAGTGCAATAATTTGGGCTTTGCATGTGAATAATTTATTATTAAATACTGCCCTATCAACGGAAGACAGAAGATGCCAGAGAAGACACTTGCACAAACACCATCCAATGACCAAAGATCAAATCTTGCCTGTTTAACTAAAATTCAACTGTAGGGATCAAATTTGCGACCTTTTTTAAAACCCTTGTTTTAATATAAATAGACAATTATTGTTAATTTTACGAGTATTACTAAGTTTTTTTCCACCCACCAAGATAAGATCTTCCTTTTTTAACCATATCCAATGGTAGGGATCAGTTTTGCAGTCTCACCTAGTATATATATACATATATGTAGATGTTTATTTAAAGAAACGGATACAGTCCTCAAGTCTTATGGATAACTCGGCAGCCCTGCTGATATGGGAGCCTTGCAGAGCATTGTTGCTGAACAACCAAACATTCCTCCTGATGAAGGTACATCACTAACAACTCAAACTAAGTTATGCTTCTTTCGAGTCTCTTCCACATATTCTTGGGGTACTAATGATCGCTATTTATCTCACAACAGTCCAATTCATCTTTGAATTTTTCTATGCTGGATATAGTACTTGAGCCAGCAAGCTCATCTTGTAATTGGCGTCACATGGCAACAATCTTACAAACAAGCAAGTAGGCAATCAAACAAAAAAAAACAAGCCAAGTATTTAAAGCGAAGCAATCAAAAGTGAGCAGATATCCATCCATCAAGGCCATAATGTTGGAACATTTTCCTAGCTGTTAAAAGGACTTTATATAGAATGCCATTTATTTGTCGGGAAGAACCCTATCTTTTATCTGGGTTGGGTTAGCTTCTCAATTGTATCTGGTCTACACTTTGCGATTACTGGTAAAGGCTCCCTTCGGCTGAGATGGCCTTTTACCTACATGAATCAGGTTGTTGCGGGTCAATTTTGTATCTTCTTGTTTGTGCTCTGTTTTGATAGAAACAGCTCTGTTGTGTTTTAACTCAAGAGGGGATTTGCAAGTGTCTGGGATGAAGTTTCCCATCTACAAGGCAAGCTTCAATATTGTATTTTCTTATTTGTGCTCTGTTTTGATAGAAAGAGTTCTTTTGTGTTTACCCTGAAGGCGAGTCACAAGCGTCTTCTGATGAAGTGTCCCATATTTAGCAGTTATTGGACACCCCCATTGCCCCCCTCTTTTTTTTTTGTCTAAGGGGTAAAAAGATGTAACTTGCCATGGTGTCAGTATATTGGTCCGTGTACCCTACATGCCAAGGTTAATTCAATGCAAAGGGATGTCCATGGTATATCAAGTTCACATGTTCTGTGGACACCTTGCATCAAATGCCACCTGCTCCTCCATGTCACGATCTACAGACACCACCATCAGACTCTCGGAGGCCCGCTTGTTCGTCCACATCATGGCCAGCTTCATGCAAAACACGACTGGGATGGACAGCCCTTTCACTAGGCACACCATGCTTTGTTGACTTTCTTGAAAAGTTGATGGATAGCTCGTGTGTCTAGACTTGAGATGGATAGTAAAGCGGGTATTGCTTATTTCCTCTCCTCTTGTCCCTGACTGTTTGTCTCAGGTTGGCTTATAACGAGCACATCCATTCGGGCCCACTTGTGAATCCAGTAAGTGCCAGCCAGCCACTGGATGAGTGTAGTAGCATTGTCAGACTTGTCACAGGCTTTGTTTTTTGGAAGAGGCCAGTAGCCAGACCATCTGTCTGATTCTGAAGCCCCGTTGAAGTAAAGGCTTCAATTTTCAACAACTTCTTCAAGCATCGGTCTTTGGCCAATGAAGTTTTCTTCTGTTTTAGTACACATTACTAAAAAGCCTCGAGTGGTATACTTGGCTTTGGTATAGTGGTGAGATGAACTTTAAAGAGGATAAACATTAAACTTATACTTGATATAAGTTTTTGAAATCAGGTGGTCACTATACTTTTTAATTGAAACAAAATAATCCATTGAGTAAAAAATTATCAATCTAAAACTCAATTGCTTTATAATAAAATTGGGGAAAAAAGTTTCAAAGAAAGCATAGCGTGAATAATCTAGAGATATCAGCTTAGCACATTTGTAACCTTAGATGGCTAGGTTAAATTAGATCTTTTTCATTATTCGTTTTACAATTGGATAATATAGAGATTATGTTAGCATATTTGTAACCTTAGATGGCTAGGTTAAATAAGATTTTTTCATATGCAACATAATAAGGCTATCATTAATAAAAAGAGTTACAAATGTGGGCTAATATTTAGCACCAACAAGGATTTGATAGCTTGACTATAGCATGTGTAAGGTTAGGGTATGTGAACTTGGGTGGATAAACAGAGGTGAACATGTGATACTACTATGGTAAGGCTAAATTGTGGAGAATAATCTTTTTTTTTCAGATTAATGCATTCCCTTATGAGAAGTCACCACTAATTTTCCCCAATTGAAGAGCAATCACGTAGAACAGCTGTGTTCCCCCAACAATGATGACAAGGGCCTCCAATGCTTTCTGCAAAAAATAGTGTGATTAAATATGTAATATCTAACTTAACAAAAACAACAAGAACTTCATTTAACATTATAAGAAAAGCACACTTGGGAGCATGAAATAAGACTGTCTTATTATTTACCACATCATAGTGAGGTATTAATTTTGTGTGGGAAATAATTGGCAATCTTTATTCAAAGTCATCCACAATCTCTGAGAATTTTATCTTATGATTTCCTTGTGTTCTCACCATAGTGAGATCTATTTTAAAGTCAGTCTGTATAATGGTGTGATGAATTTTTATCATAAATAATATAAAATGTAGTCTTTAAACAATAACAACATACAAATAGTCATATTTGTATTTTACCAGTTTTGGGTGCCTGAACGCCCCCGTGTTGATCTCCTTAGATGCAAGCCTTCAAAAGATAATGGAAATACAAATGCATCAATTCTAACATTTTAGTGATCAAAGTTGACACATTATCCGCTTTATTAGTGACCTCCATTGTGTAATTGCTTTGCAGGAATTCACATTTTGATGGCAAATTTAATTGTCTTTTTTAAATTAAGATTTGACAGAGAAGTTACACTAATCAGAAGTCAGTCTGGCCAATAAAAGCTGCAATTAAACTAATTATGTTTTTGTGATAAAAGAGGCGAATTCTGTAGCTCTCTAATGTGCCCGACTAATCAAAAATTAGGGGGGAAAAAGGAATTAAGTACATGTGACTTTTATAATATTAAATAAGGTATGGTATTAAGCATTAAAGCCATGCAGTAAATAATGCGCCTGTATATGGATTCAAATTCTATTTACATCAATTTTGAAAAGAGTTGCAAGAAACCAAACCTGACATAAGTATAATTAATTAGTATCACCTTGACATAAGTATAACATTAGTATAATTAATTAGTATCACCTTGCCCATCTAATCAACTGGCTAAGATATTAGAGGTTAAATGAAATAGTGATTGTTAGGGTTAAATGAAGTAGTGGTTTTTAGGGTTAAATGAAATAGGATGTTACTTGTCGATCATCTAGGGTTGGATTAAGTGCGTGATTAATGGGAAATGATAGGGGTAATAATATGTAATTGGATTACGTGGGTGATTAATGGGAAATGAGAGGGATAAAATCTTTTAAGAGAATAAAATGAGCTTAGAAATGATAGTTGGGGTTAGATCAATTGATGATTAACGAGGGATCATAGTATGTACCTTACATTTGGTAGTTAGGATTAGCTTAATGGTTAGGGATTGCAATAAACCCTATAGCCTTAGGAGTGATAAATATGGCACATCAACTGAAGACATTCTACTTAGCATGGTAGCTAACTGCGCATACCTAGAGGCCACAATATGTGATTAGTTTTATTTAACCATTTAAATTGGGTAGTCAGATTTGGGTTGGTGGTAATTAATGTGTTATTGTGATTACAAAGGTTAGGTAAATAAATTAGGGAGGTAAGGTTAGGGTTAAGTGGTGATAGTTATTGAAGCAAACGCAGGCCAGCTTACATTGTTTGATTAGTTACTCAAAATGAAGGTAAGGGAGGGACAAATCATAAGAGCCAAATCCTATGGCTTATACACGTGATTAAATCATTTAATTGGGAGTGGTTTACTTGGCGGTTAAGTAGGGCCACTACTTGAGGTTAAGTGATAATTAAAGCAAACCTAATTGATGTTAAGTGATAATTTAAGCAACCTAATGTGAGTACCTCGTATTAAGATTATTGGTGGGTAACCCAAAAAGAAGAAGATTATTGGTGGGTAAGCATAGATTAAGTTGTTATTGTTTTAAGATTAAGTGGTTATTAGCGAGGGATCAGAATTTAAGCCGAGGGCCACGAAGGGTGAGGTTAGATTTAAGTGGTTATTAGTGAAGGATTAGAGGTTAACCCGAGGGCCTCGAGGGTGAGCATGAGGGCGACGATGGCAGTGGCAGCACTGGCACTGAAGCTTTCCAAGGTCCACGCGTGCATGTGATGGAAACCACTCAGCACCGACCCCATGCCCACTGCCCCAGCTATCAGTGCAAATATCATGAAATAGATTGTTGCAGAGCTCTCGGTCACTGCTTACACACACACACACACACACACACACACACGCACACACACAAAAGAGAAGAAAAATAACTATCAAATAGATTGTTGTAAAGCGCTCTCTCTCTCTCTCTCTCTCTCTCTCTCTCACTCACACACACACACACACACACACACACAGATTGTTGTAGAGCTCTCTGTCACTGCTTACACACACACACACACACACACAATAGAAGAAAATCACTATCAAATCAATTGACCTTTGTTGACACCCACATCAATCCAACTCCACAATCACCCTACTACATTTAGTAAAATCAAATATTTCATCCACTAATCTATCTTTAGTACATTAGGGCAGATCTTACTATAGAAATAAATAAATAAATTTCAGATTTTTTTATTATTAAAGGATATAAGTTGAATTTATTCTCTTTACACACACATATGTATGCAATATTGACCATTAGATTTCCATTAAGCTCTCCTCCTCCTCCTCCTCCCCCCCCCCTCCCACACACACACACACACACATTAGATATTCAAATAAGTTGTACTCAATATAAGTGGGCTAAATGCAATATATATATCTCTATATATGTAAAAATGTTTTTATTTTATATCTTAAAATGAATCGAAATATCAATATTAAGAAAAGCTTTATTTTTTGTAAGTGGTGCTAATGATTTTCTATATAGATCATTTGTTCCATTTTATATGCAAGCATCTAGAATCTACTCTCACTCTACTTAATATAAGCCCGAAAAATATATTTTACATACATTTAACAGGGCTCTCTTCCACATGCCAATAAACAAATTAAACATGAGTCATGGGTCATGGCAATATGTATAAAAAAATGGCTAATCAAGGAAACATTGGTATGCATGTAATAACATGCATGCTAATGATTCTTTTGTCCTGTTGGGTTTTCTTTCTTCATCATTGTGAGATTATTAAAGAGCATTAAGCGATGGGTTATTATGGGGTGATTAAGAGAAGATTAAGATTACCTGTAGAGAGATCAACACGATGAGGTGATTAATTGATTGTTAATGGGGTGTTAAGAGGGGATTAAGGTTACCTGTGGGCTATTATGGGGTGATTAAGAGAAGATTTGTAGAGAGATCGATACGATAAGGTGATTAATTATTGTTAATGGGGTGTTAAGAGGAGATTAAGGTTACCTGTGGTGAAATCGGTATCAATGGCCATGTTCATGACCCAACCAGCCAAGGCTAAGACGACCATGTAGAGCGAGAAGTTGAGGATTAGGAGAGGGAAGGTGATGGCGCGCGTGAAGGCCATTATTAATTTGAGTGATTAAAGAAGCTGCTGTGTTTAACAACAAGAAGAGCAAAGCTTGAATCCTTGATTAATAATAAACTCCTCTTAATTACGCCTTCATTTATCAATTGTGATCGTCAACGGCTTCATACCCCTCCAAATCCATAACCTTTTTGATCTCCCTTATATGTGAATTGACTCTTCCATGCACCACATATGGTACCATGTGTGCATATTAACTTCTAACACCAACGTCCCTTATGTCTTCCATGCACCACATGGTGCATCTACACAAGCCCAAAAAAACCAACAATGCCGTGCTAATCCTCAGCTAGATCTATCATCTAGCAAAAATGAAATCAAGAAAACATAATTTTAATCAACTACCAGATTTGCAGTGCCACGCGCATTGAGTATAATCTCAAATTGTTGTTGTTGTTGTTTGTGTGTGTGTGTGTGTGCATGTCTCACACATGCAACACCCCCGCACCCCCCCACACACACACACGTGCGCATGCATGTGTTCGTTTCTGCACAACAACAAAACACACACACACACACACACACACATTTTTTTTTGGTAATACATTATATTACTAGTGGAAAACCTCCAAGTGGAGCAGAAAACCCATGACGCACGATTAAACGAACGGAATCTACAGCACAAACATGGCACACTACAACAGCAAAACGGCACCCAAAAGATTGTAAAGTGTCACAACTTGTAGTAGAAAAGAAAGTACATAGCACCTATCATTCACCACATCCTCAACATGCCTGACTGCTTTGGTAGAAAGGAAATAAGCCTAAATTCTCTGCTGTAAAAGAGGATGTTGCAATGGATGACTCTAATGAATGCTCTCTCTACGAAGGGATTTGCCTTGATCCGGACTAGAACTTTTCATTTGAGCCATTAGAGTCTACCAGTCTTGAATCAATTTCGTGGAAAACGGGCATCTAGGAATGCGCCCCTCTAAGCATACAAATATAACCTCATTTTAATAGCCTATATTTAGTTTCACTTGCCTCTTGTTCCCTGAGTGGTGGGTAAAATGTGGAATGATGTTTCTCAGTTTCCAGATAGTGGAGGGCATGCAAGGAATCGAGCACTGATCTCTGACATGCAGATGGATACTTGATGCCCTTACACCACAACCATGTTATTGTAAATATGTACATACCTCTCAAATTCTTTACCTATGAAATCCAAGGCCTCTATAGGTTAGACAAATGGAGGCTTTTATGGGATTACATAAATAAAAATAAGCCTCATATAGTATTTATACAAGAACACAACTAGCATGCTTTTTTTGGCACAGCTCTTTTGTAGGGTATAACATCTTTTATGGTGGCACTCGTTACTTTTCAAGAGTGGTCATGTTGATTTGCCATGAATTTCAACCAATGTGTCGCATATAATGATCCATTGGGAAGATGGTAGTGCTTCAATGCCACATGAATGGAGAGACATTTGAATTTGGTGGTGTATATGCATCACAGACTTCTTCAATGAGAACTCAAATTTGGGAAAATTTGAGAGCTTACCCTTGGCTTTCAAATGCATTTTTGTGTGGAGACTTCAACAACTCTCTTGAATATGATGATAATAGTAACCACAAATCGCATATTCTTATTTTTTAAATACGTCAATGGCATGCTACACTTCAATATATAGGAGCATGTGATTTGTGGAAACACTTGATGCCTACCATGCAAGGGTATAGTTTCATCATAATGCTATTACTAACTATCGGGCTCATCTAGACGGATGGTACATGTTGAATGCAAATCAATATGATACTTTCACATGCAAAATGTCAATAGATTACTCGATGTGTCTTTCAGATTATTACCCATTGTGGATGATGATGTATTTTGGCATCTCAATAATGGATGTTCCACTCCCACAAAAGAGACTATTGCTGATCAACAATAGCTATCTAAAACATCAACTTTTTGTTGATTTGGTGGCTCATGCAATGCAACTCTTGAAGATGCATATGTTTGTTGATAATGACATGGCTTGGCGAAGATTTGCCACTAGCATGTAGGGTGTTATTTTTTATTATGGTAAATGGTTCTTGGGAGAAGAAAGAGGTAGAGTGAAGGATGCAAAACTCATGGCTCAACAACTCACTAATGAATGTAGTCATCAAAGAAGTCGATGATTCAGAGCAAGAGGCATTGATGCAAGCATTTGTCTTAAGAGAAACAAAGAAAGAAAGCTACAAAAGTGGAAAATCAGGTCGAGACGACAAAAACCTCCAAAAGACACAGGTTGCTCGTCTGAAGGATTTTTCAAGGGCTTGCATGCTTCCAGGACTTTGCAATGCATCCATAGAGTTAAGAATCAGGATGGTCGTTGGATTGACAGTAGGTAGCAATTAGAAAGGGTAGTTTACTTCAGTGACCTTTTTGCAACCCCCAATGAACCTACTCAACGGATTACTGATGTGTGGCACCTGTTGCTTCACAATGTAAACAGAATTGTGTCCCAATAGTAAGCATCTTATTTGGAGGTTGAATTCACCATGAAAGAACTACAACATGCACTACACAATTCGAGCAATGGGAATCCCCACGCTGGGATGGCTTGACGGTAGAATTTTTTCTGGCATTCATGGGTACAAAGAGAGATTGGTTCGCTTATTTCCCAAAAAACATCTTTGTGAAAAGCTATCTGATTGGAGACCAATAACTCTTATGCCTATGGTTTACAAACTCGTTGCAAAAATGCTAGTTAACTGTTTGAAGAATATCTTATATGAGGGTTTACACCCTGCACAATACGGTTTTGTGCCCATAAGGCAAATAATGGATAACATTGCCAATGCTTACATTGGTATTGAATGTGTGAAATATACTCAGCATGATGTACTCATAATGCAGATAGACATAGAAAAAGCATTTGATATAGTGCAATGGCAGTTTATTACCAATGTCTTGGAAAACATGGGATTTGGGTCTAAGATGAGAAATATTATTTACTGGCTCTATGAAGAAGGCACTACTCGATGTATATTACACAAGGGTCTTTCAAATATTTGGTCTCTAGGTGCGACAATGTTTCCCCCTTAGTGCATTGTTCATCCCATGCTCTTATTAATGGACAAACTGCGTGTAGAGAACAAGCTACATAGCATACAGATTTCGAATGTAAACCACTTTGTTAGCCAAGCTTAGCGGATGACTCATTTTTCTTTCCAAGGCATACTCAAGATAATGTCAAAATAATTATGGATGCTCTAGATCTGTATGGTCTTGTGGCGGGCTTGAAAATTAATATTGCTAAGTTTGCCACTTAAGCATTGTGATTGACACTCTATTTTTTGGTCGGGGCATATAATCTCACCAGAACAGATGGTCAGACACCTTGAATACACTCAAATTGCATATGTCCAAATTTACCACATGCAAAACATGAACCATCAAACTTGCCCCGTGTAAATGGAAAAACCTTCTTTGGTTAGCATCCCTTCCATATGAATATCCAAAGCCACACATTCTAGAGTAGGTTTATCCATGTCTTATAAAATGTAAAATTTATGGACATTGCCATATGAGCGGGGTGGACATACCCCTTTACCAAGTGTCTGAGCCAACTAAGGTAATGTTGATTGATAATACACAGGAAGATCTTTGAATTCAACCTAGACAGGGCATTTATGCCTTATGAGGCTTGGTAGTCATTAGTTGGTGACCATGGATAAACATGAACAAGTTGTCAACTAAACAACGTATATTTTTCTAGCAACATTTTCTTGTATTTGGGATCTATGAAAATGACCTCATAAAAAACACGATCCACTATTTATGTAACAAACATGCACAAAACAACCTCCTGACAATGCTTTTAGCCATTGTCCAACATCCGGCACAGCAAGCACTCGACCAGGGAAAAAAAGAACTACTGCTTTATGAGCAAGGTCCCTCATAGGTGCATGCAAAGCATGTGCTGGAACTACCACATAGAATTTTGGAGGCAGTGCATCCCTCCCAAGCATTTTTAATGTCTAAAAATCCTTCATGCAAATTATTTGTGAAAGTTTGAAGTATCGGATTTTCATATATATAGAAGGATTTTCTTGATGAGATGAGAACTTAGGGCATTTGGATATATTATCTCCTCTACTGTGATATGCAATGGGTTCTGGAGAAGAAACTTTAGTATACAATGGTTTGGAGGCCATCTCAAATAGAAGACTAAAGCAAACCTCCTCCACTCTCTCTCTCTCTCTATGTGTGTGTGTGTGTGTGTGTGTGTGTATAGCTCGCCCATCTTATAAATACATTTTTTCAAACTCTTGTTTGCACAATGGTCGATGCTAGTAGGTAGTATGAACTGCGCACATAAGAGCACATGTATATATGGTTTGAGGCATTACAAAATTTAATTTCAACGTACAAGACTTGGAAAACACTTACTTGGAGCATCTTGTGCCAATTGTGGGACTTCAACCCGTATAGTTGCTCAACACCTCTTTTCTTAGTGGTTGTAAAGGCTCCCTTCAATGATCTCATGCATCCAGTGGGAGTATGCAAAGTAGTGATGGCCTGCTTTACCTGCTTCTCCTCATGCTTTGATATAATCCATGGTGCATGCGGAAAGACAAACGTGCCCATCATGGGGCCAAGCTTGACGCATCTGTCCTGTGACCCGGAAGCCCTCCCGTAACATGTTCCCAAATACCAGATGCCACATTCTTGAAGATGTGCATGGGATCAAGAAGATGGTGATCTTGAGATGGGTCCAATATGGTAGCCGAAAAAAATGGAGTACCTACACAAGAGATGCCATGACATGATTGCTCTATGTGATCTTTAATCCAATCAGAGACTATTAAGAGACTAAGGTTATGTAGAAAGGGAAGAGAAGGGTGTGAGTGTGAATGGACTTAAGGTCCACTAGCTCACCTATTTAAAGGTGGAGCTATGAAGCATTTTATATGGAGCAAGGCCTAGTTGTATGCATAAACAACTTAATAAGCAAGATATTGTTCTTGTATTTTGTGAGTTCTTTTTCTCCACACACTTGATCTAGCATGAGCACCACGTTTTCTCAATATGGTATCTAGAGCCTAGGTTGATTAGGACTCTTGTGGTGTAGATTAGGTCACTTTTTGCTTCATTTTCTCTTATCTTCTACTTGTGGAGCTCAACCCCCTGGCAGTGGAGGAGCTCTACTAGCTTGTAGAGGCCTCATCTTGAGGAGATCTCAACATGGGAGTTGAGATCTCCTCAAGATGGGAGTTGAAGAGCAGGTCCGGGCGTTCATGAACGTACGGCCAATTTGAAGAATGAGCTACTCCTCGCAGCGACATTCTCTCTGTTGGCAGCCCGACGCGTTTTTCTATGGCTGCAGTCGGGGTTGTACAGCCATACTCCATCTGTAGGCCATGATTACCTATGGGAGTTGAGGGCTTTTGAAGCCCACTTCCTTCCCTATCTATAGCTCAAATTAGAGCTCAAATGGTGGCATAAATCGCTCGTGGGAAGCAGAAAACCAGTCGCCTCTCCTCACTTCATGCAAGCTTTCCATTAAAGCTTCATAATTGTGTTTTTCTTGCTCTAATCTCCTCCTCCCTTGCTTTAATCACCCAAGTGATGATGTGAATGATTGTTGCTGATCCTTCATCTTGATTTTGAAGTGGTGCCCATCCACATGAGGTGTCCATAAGCCTCATTCCCATCAAGCTCCATCATCAACATCACTTTCAAGCTTTCAAAGCTTTTCGAAATGTGCTCATGAGCACCAATAGTGTTGTTTAACACCAATGAAACTGTAAATCCAGCAAAGGGAAGTTATTATAAAGTGTTCTTAAACACTAAGAGTGTTATTAAATACTAATGATAAACTAATCACCAAAATAAGTATCATTAGATATTAAAAATGTGCCTTTAAGCACTAATTATGTTTTTTAAACACTAATGGTGGTGATCTTAATCACAAAACAAAGTGTTGCTTAACACTAATGTGGTCTTAACCAACAAAGGAGGAGGTCTTCAACACTAAGGAGGCTCTTCTTCATCAACATTGGAGGCCAGGCACACACCATAAGTGCCACATTACAAGTCTTCATCGTCAACCCGTTTCTTCCAAAGAGAAACGGTGCAACCATGAACCATTGTCTTCATCCCATAAGCCAAAGAGGTTGAAGATTTCTGGTTTTTCATCAACAAACTCAGATTTTTGAGTGGTTTAAAGTTGGGCACATGTACATTAAGTGCTTATCTTTAATGGTTTTGTGTATCACCCTTGAGGCTCTTGTTTGTAAGAGGCATAAGCATGTCATAAGCCATATGCTCTCATTTCCTAAGCCCAAGGCATGTTATTCCGCTGCATATTCAACATTTTCATCGTCTAAGATGAGTTGTAAGGTTGAGCATAGCATTACTAAGCGATCTACCTTGTTGTTTATCATGATTTTAAACATCTCTTGGCATTGTCTTTGTAAGAGGCATTGGCAACATTATGAGCCATACCCTCTCCTTCTTAAGCCAAGGATGATGTACCTTATTGGTTTGAGCATTTACCTCAACCACTTACTCACTCTCATTAAGCTTGTATCTTCAAACCCTAATGGGTATTATGTAACCAACATGCACAAAAGTTGTAATTGTGGAGTAGACACTGCCCTTGACCAATCCATAAGAAAGGCAAGTGGTAAGACCCTCCCTTTCCCTTTCCCATATAAATCTACCTCATAACCATTACTCTAAGAAGGAAGGCCCTCATTGCCCATGGAGGAGGTATGGTATTCAAGGAAGTATCAAGCATGTTGAAGGAACATCTATAAGCAAACCACTTAAGCAAGGGTGGCAGCCTTGTTTTGATCATTGTGTGAGAATGGTCAAGGTGGAAAGCATGTGGAAGTAATGGCATGTATGTCTAAAGCATGTCAACTACAAGAAGTCAAGCAAGCACAAAGAGTAGGGTGCACCATCATTGAGGTGTACATCTTCATCGACATCAAATAAAGACTTAGATGGCATCATTGTATTAGCCTCTAAGGCTCTAGGAACATATTTGTAAATCCTAGATAACCACACCACCATGACATCCTTGTATGCCTAATGTTATAAAGGCAACCTATGTCCAATACCACCTATTCCAATTCTTTCATAGTTGGTATTGAGGGGGGGTATTAAGAGACTAAGGTTATGTAGAAAGGGAAGAGAAGGGTGTGAGTGTGAATGGACTTAAGGTCCACTAGCTCACCTATTTAAAGGTGGAGCTATGAGGCATTTTGTATGGAGCAAGGCCTAATTGTATGCATAAACAACTTAATATAAGCAAGATATTGTTCTTGTATTTTAGAATTCTTTTCCTCCACACACTTGATCTAGCATGAGCACCACGTTTTCTCAACAGAGACTACACAAAAGAAGATTGAAAAACATTACTGTACTTGTTCATGCCATCTAGAGGAGGAAGAATATTTGTAGACTCCCAAATGCGCTTCCAATCTTTTGCACGAAGTGTTTGTGGAGGAATGTTACTCTAGCAATATATTTAGGATGATCTGACGGGAGAAATTGATGATGATTATCGAATATGGTCTTACACAAACCATCAACATACTCATGTACTAACGAAGGGCCACAAACTGGACAGGCATGTTTACCCGATGTTTTCAAACGTATTAAAATATAAATAAAAGTTAGAATAATAAAGTCAATAGTTGTAATTAATATAACCAATAGTATTAGAGTAGGGAGTTATTTGAATTCTTACCAAAACAATCGATGTATCCTGGAAAGTCATGCATTGTCCACATCAACACTGCTTTCAAGTCAAAGTATCAAGAGAAGGAAGGCCTACTAACGTCCACCACCACAACACCTCTGCATAGTTCCTCCGACTCATCAATCAACGGTTCGAGATAAACATCCATGTGCTTTACTTTATGTTTCCCTGGAATTAGAAGGGATAACATAAGATGTCCCTTCTTGATCGCCGTTGATGTCCCTTCTTGATCGCCGTTGATTCACCAACACAACTAGCCACACGCTGTATGCGGTGCTTTTGAAACCAAATGAATTCACTCCATCCATACCTAGGCCAAGTCTCAAGTTTCTGGGCTCTGTTTTGAAGCTGGGCCACTCATCTTCAATATGCTTCCAGCAGGAGTGTCTACGGGAATTCTCCACATGCCATCATCCGATCGATGTGAGGAATGCCATGACATGAGCTTTGCTATGGATTTGCACTTGAACATGTGTTTGATGCGAGGAATTATAGAAAAGTGTCGCAAGACTTTACGAGGTACATCAAAACTCTTCACATCTGTTCTACCTTGCTTCACCACAAGTGGGACAGTGTTGAGCCTCCTTATGCATCCCACAAAAGAGAATGCAATCATTGACGCATGCATGTATGCGATCATAATTCAATCCTCCAAGAGATGTCACATAGTGCCTCGCTATGTCTCTTGAGGTGGGTAGTCTATTCTCCTTTGGAAGCATGTTTGATAATAGCCTGCATCCAATATCATCAATTAACGATTAAAACATATTGAGCTTTATTCATTGCGAAACCCTTAACCACTAATTCAAATTTGCAAGTTAGAATGCTTACTTCAATAATGCCTCAAGACTTGCATTGCTCCATCGTGTATAAGCCCGTGTATCAATCCATGTGACGGGCATCATACACGTGCTTTTACACGCATGTCTGTGGGCTGTGATTATACACGCGTGCTGATTACACGGGCCCGCTACTTTTTGTTCACAAGTCATTTTCTGCAGCTCTAATAGCGCGCGTATGAGGTGACTCACATCCTCATAACCAGGTGGCTGCAACATATACACCTCTTCCTGCAAATCCCCATGCAAGAATGCATTCTTTACATCCATTTGATGTAAAGACCATTGCTTTGTCACAACCACTGCTATCACAACTCTCACTATTGTCATCTTGGCAACTGGGCTGAAAGTTTCCTCATAATCAATGCCATATGTTTGCGCATATCCTTTGGCTACTAATCTAGCCTTGTACCTGCTTATGCTTCCATCATCACTGTTATGTTTTACTTTGTACACCCACTTGTATCCAATGGCTTTCTTGCCTTCAGGCAATTGCACTAAATCCCAAGTCTCATTTCCATATAGTGCATCCATCTCCTCATCTCCATAGCTTTCTCCCAACACACATTTCCAACAGCCTCATCAATGCATGTGGGCTCTACAACCTGCACAACTTTTGCCATGTATGCATAGTGATGTGCC
Source organism: Cibotium barometz (assembly GCF_041138505.1). NCBI lineage: Eukaryota > Viridiplantae > Streptophyta > Polypodiopsida > Cyatheales > Cibotiaceae > Cibotium > Cibotium barometz. Next base: position 27,313,663 of record NC_141078.1, on the reverse strand, counting down.
ACATAACAATCATAAGTAAACCTCTGCACATGATTCTTCACTCTCCCAGATCTTTGCAGCTTTGCATTCATGGCTTCCATAGCCTTCTTTACACTAGGTGTTCTCATAGCTGGTATCCCAAGATCCTCATCAAGGCTCATCTCTAAGCCACTAGACTCTCCATCAACATGAGAATGCCTTGCAGAAATGTCAGGCATACTAAGGGGCTCAACCACTTTCTCGTTACCTTTATGTAATGTACTAATCACATTTGTAGGACTGGTATTATGACGCAGCCTGCCACTCCATGGTCTATCAACTGAACCACTAGATGAGGACTCTCCTGGTCCACTCAAAGACTGTGATTGCTGACTTGCATTCTGTGCAACATTAGGACCTCATGGAGTCTCTGGAGTCTTCTTGGGCCTTTTATTTGGCAGTTTAAGGGAGTCAAACCTTTTCTCTTAAGAAGAAATGTTTTCTAATTTGAAGCTTCAAAACGGCTACTTTATTCGAATTTGAATTTTGGGGAGAAAATGGAATTTAAAATCTAGCGGATAAAACCATATCATGTAACATATCTATGGAAAGCTCTTGATGGATAGATCACGGATCTATAATCTCCGCTCAAATCGGAGCTTGTATGTAGAAGTTATGGAGGTCCGAAAATTGTAAAATTGTCCCCCCCCCCTCCCTTTTGGGGGGAAAAGTGCACCCTTTGACCACTCTTATACCTCTCTTAATCACCCATGGTTTTTGCTTACATGGCGGGCTCCTATTTGTCAAAAAGTTAAACGTTTCCATAACCTCATGGTAAATTAAAGGGCCCAAAAAGACTTCATTGAGTTCCTAATGCCACATTTCCACTCACATCAGCCCCAATAGCTTCTTTTTCAGCAGCATACGAGCTGCTCATCTCATAAAAAACAACATACCTGCTTACCCTCAACTCACGTGTAGCAGGGTTATAACACCTGTATCCCTTTTGCTCAAGGGAATATCCAATAAACACACATTTTTTAGCTTTTGGATCCAGCTTAGTTCTTAGCTCATCTAGCACATGCAGATATGCAATGCATCCAAAGACTTTCAGATGAGACAAATTAGGTTTTCTACCAGTAAACCTCTCCTCTAGAGTTACATCATGTATGGCTGCATTTGGAGTCCTATTCATGATGTAAACTGCTGTAGAAACAGCCTCAGTCCAATAGCTATGCGGCATATTCTTCTCTCCCATCAATGCTCACGCAGTCTCAGCAATGTGCCTATTTTTCCGCTTAGCAACTCCATTTTGCTGTGGAGTGTATCTGCATGTAAACTGTCTCCGAATACCATTCTTCTTCACAACCATAACTCTGAAATTCTGAAAATGAGTGAACACCTCACCCTTCTCCTTCATGAAGTATACCCACACTTTTCTTGTGTGGTCATCAATAATTGCACATAATACCTGCAGCCTCCCATAGACATGGTCTTCGTAAGACCCCATACATCTAAATGCACAACATCTAGTGCATTTCTGCTCACATTTCTGTCACGTGGAAATACATGATTTGTTTGCTTTCCAAATTGGCATGCTTCATATATTTTTTGCATACCTTCAACTTTAAACTTTGGCAGCCCTGTCACAATTCCTTTAGTCTACATAGACTTCATTCTCTGCACATTCACATGTCCAATTCTTTCATGCCAAATGTCTGTGTCTACAATAATTATTGAACCATTTGCAAACATTGCAGTACTCACTTCAGGCATGTTTACATTCAATGTAAACATTCTACCCACTCTGTTGCCTTTTGCAACCAACCTGCACTTGTCTTTAAAGTCTTCAACATAACAACCATCAGGGTTAAACCGAACCTGCAAACCCTGCTCAATCATCTGGCCAACTGAAACCAGATTCTTTGTTATATTTGGAACATGAAGTACATCTACAAGGTACTTCACTTTGCCATCCTGCATAGATAATGGCACATCTCCAACATGGGCAATTGGATGAGTAGTGTCATCCCCTGTTTCCACAAAACCTGGTCTTTCAAGGTTTTTCATCTCCTTAAACCACTCCCCATGACTTGTCATGTGGTTCAAAGCACCTGAATCAACGTACCATACATCATCTTTATGTGCTGCTTCAATATTTTCAGACATGGCATTAACGACATGCTGCATAACAAACAACCTTTCATTATTCTCATTGTTTTTGCTCGAGGATGCATAGTTGTTTTGCTGAAATTTTCCATTTTGCATGTCAGCCTGCTTCTTATAACAATCTGCCTGCACATGTCCAGGCTTACCACAATAAAAGCATCCACGTGTATCATTATACTGCCTTTGCCAATTTTCACGACCTCTTTGACTCTCCCTGCCTTTGAATTGGCCTCTTCCACTTGCCTGTTATTGTTGTTGTTGTGAATTCTGGGACTGTTGTTGTTGCTTCTGCTGGCCATAATTGTGATTACCTGTTCGGCCACCTCCTTGGCCGCGTCCATGGCCTCCTCTACCTCGTCCTCTTCCTGAACTTGTGTAGAAGGCCTGTTGCTCTGAACTGTTTTTGTTTTGTGAAGACTATTGGTCTTCACCCAAGCTCTTCTCTTCTATAATCAACATAGACACCAAATCTGTGAAATTGGGAATATTTTTCCGAGTCTGAATAGATATCTTGAACGCCTTGTATTGTGGCCCGAGACCACGTAGACAGACTTCCCCCTTATCATCATCATCTACTGAAACGCCAATAGATGCAAGGGATTCCACAATACCCTTGATCTTCAATGCATAGTCATTCAAAGAGACATACTCTTTTTCTCCACAGTATGAAGTTCATTCTTTAACTGTATGTTTCGTGCCTTGGTATTCGTTTCATAGAGTTTTACCAAGGTGTCCCATGCCTCCTTGGGGGACTTGGCATCCTGTATGTGCCCAATCATGGTGTCCCGTATACTGATAGAGAGCCAATACATAACTTTTCTGGCTCCTTGGTTCCAATCCTTGAAGTCTTTCACATCTATAGCAGTTGGATTGATCTCCGGTATCTCCGATGCCTCTTCATGCGCATCTTCTATGTAGTCCCAATAACCCTACCCATCAGGAAATTCGTCAACCTGAACCTCCAAGCATGGAAGTTGTTCTTATCAAGCTTCTCAGCAACAATTTGGTTTATGCCATCATTTGACATCTTGCCAGACACACAAATTTACCAGAAACATCACTCTGGTTTGTCCCGCACAAATTGCTGTATTTTCTGCAGAGCGGTCACAACCAGTGACCTCAATGTGCATACATACACCCAATGGTAACTGCTGACCTCCTTGCAGCACACACAATGTCTGCACAACCAATCTATCTTCCTGCAGTTATTAAAACAGAGTTCTACATAGAAACGATGACTTACCTGCAGTGCTCGAAATCGCCTGCTTTTGGCACAAAAAATTTACTCTATAGCTTTACTCCCACGAAGAAAGCTCCTCAATCAGAGAACATTTGCCGGTGCCTCTCGTAGAGCTCTCGACAAGGGTGTAGTCGCCAACACAAATAGGAAAGAGTAAATGAAGCTCTTACCCTCATACCGCTTCTTGTGCTTCTCTTGCTTGCAGCTCAGCCCTTAGCATGAACCAGGCTCTGATACCATAAAAAGATACAAGGAGAAGAGAGCTTAAGCTCTTGCAAGCACACACACTCACAAAACCCTAAAAGAGAACACACAAGGTGAGAGGCTAAAAAAATTCTTCTTCTTCTTCACACAACACTCAACACACCATATACAAAGATAAGAGTACACACTATGAAAAGGTACTCAACCAAATATATACTAGGGTTCTCTATAGTGTGAACCCAACTAAATGAGCTAGCGTTACAACTATGCCAGTCTCTGGAATGGACACACAGCCTGTCATCCCACTGGTCGCATATCACCCAGGATCTCACCAACCATGCCAGTGGTGTAAGTGTGGGGCCTATCCCCCAGGCGGGTCATCAGTGTCCACCGTCTCACTAGATGAGCTCGATACCTCAACAAAATTTTCATTGTTAAGTTTAATAATGGTAAAAAGAACATCGATGAAAACATAAACATTTGGTATCAGATTAAACATAAAGCCATTCTTCTTTAAAAAATAGAAAACATTTGTATGAAATTTCATAAAATCATATATAGCCATCAATGATAAAAATAGACTTGATGAATCAATATCATATATTTTATACATATATCACCCGCTTTGAATGGTGTTTTTGTTTTGAATGACAATACACCCTTCATTAAATTAAACTACTCAATGTTTCGTAACCTCCCAATAAATGTTCAATAGTGTAAACAAATTAGATAGCAACAACTCCTTGGTAGCACATAGTCTCAAGAGATTTGGCCAGACACATAGTGATGTCACCTTGTCTGTTTTGGTGTCATTGTAAGCATCTATAAAAATGAAAGCTAGTACATGAGTAAAGCTTAAATAGATTCACTCACATGTTTCTTGCTAATAAAATTCACTTTTTTATATAGACAAAGTTCTTTTACAAAAAAAAAAGACATCTACTTTCCTCTCTTCATGAAGAGTAATACTAGTTAGCTTTTTTTAACATAGAGTACTTCATCACTTCACCACCAAATAAATGGCACTAGTATCATCTTTGTATAGACAACTTTATAAATTATAACTTTGATAAAAATGACAACCTACCTATACCTAAGATGCGCATACTTTAAGAGCAAGAGGAACTCAAGTGCTGAGACGAGTCTAGCTCCATATGAGAGAGAGAGAGAGAGAGAGAGAGAGAGAGAGAGAGAGAGGAACTCCTTTTTGAAAGCTATAATAGAAAGCACATATTTTAATATATATTATCAAGGCATATTTACTGAATTACTTGACATATTTAAAAAGATACATGAAAAGTACTAAAAATAGCTCTTGTCCCCTCCTCTCTCTCCCTCCCTCTCTCTCTCTCTCTCTCACACACACACACACACACATTCATCTAATCATGCATATGGGGATTTATGCTTACATATATACACATATGGTGATATTTATATTTGATTTTATATACCTACATATATTTCTCTTATTATATACCCATAATTTTACTTCCTTACTTATACACACCCACACACACACACACACACACACAGACACTTTATTTTTTAATTCTCTCTCTCTCTCTCTCTCACACACACACACACACACACACACACACACACCTACCCTTTTTTTTCCCTCTCAAACATAACCTACCTACCTACTACGACCATTTTAGACTCTCGATTACACAACTCTTTTATTATATATCCATGAGAGAACCTAGGTGGCGGCTGTTGGTTTGACCCTCTTCTCTTGTGCGATAAGGGGTCCGTCTAAACTCTTCATGTCTGGATGAATCATCTCCGCACTTCCTTGAAAAACTCACAATTCTTTGATTTTGTTCACGGTGGCCACCCTCTAACTGCCGCCATCGCATATAATACAATGTTTAATTCTCTCGTTTTTGTATTGTATAGTAATTAATTTATAGTTTTATATATATATATATATATATATATATATATATATATATATATATATATATACATATACATAGATTAATTACTATATGATACAAAATTGAGTACAATTTTGTATCATATATATAGTAATATTACTATAAAAATTTACTATATATTAATATTATTATATATCCATAGTAACTTTCTTTATATAGTAATATTACTATAGATATATAGTAATGTTACTATATGATACAAAAATGAGAAAATTACTATACGTACATACATACATACATATACATATACATACATACACACACACACACACACACACACACACACATATATATACATACATACATACATACATACACACACACACACACACACACACACACACATATATATACATAAATACATACATATACATACATACATACATATACATACATACATACATACATACATACATACATACATACATACATACATATATATATATATATATATATATATATATATATATATATATACATACTTTCCTATTTATGCCGTCTCCTAATCTCCCCTTTCCCACATACGTATCTTCCCTTTTTCACATATTTTTTGATTAGATTATATTATACACACATACATGCACACACGCACGTGAACACACACACACTCTCTCTCTCTCTCTCTCTCTCTCTCTCTCTCTCTCTTCTCATTTTCCACACCTGAGGGCGGCCGGTTAGACGACATGCCATCTTCACACTAGCAGGAGGCTAGGTAGAGGTGGTAGACTCATATGTGTACTTAGGGATTACATTCGCGACTCCGCCAGGAAGATTTACTATGGCACAGGCAGCGAGGGATAGACTCATACGAGGGTATACAGCTCTGGCCATGATAGAGAGACAATGTCACCAGGCACACTTCCAAGAGCCCCGCAAGAAGGGGTGGTTGTTACACACACTAGTCACCCCTACTTTGATGTATGCTGCAGCAGTATGGGCACCTGGGCTCGCCACCTCCACATGGTATCAGATAGAGAGGCCTCAAATTCTCATGCTCTCACGGATGATCCACAACACCCTCCGTGTCCCACGTGACATTGTCAGAGTGGAGTTTGCTGCACCTCCTATGCTAGTAGAGGCCCTCTTCCAGACGATCTGCTTCATACAGAGGATCAGAGATATGCCATCAGATCGACTCTCACATAGAGCTTTTGAGGCATTTAGGTAGCTCATAGAGTGGAGATAGGAGATCATGGTATTCACACATGATACAGTGGCTCACTCAGCATGGTCTCCACATAGATCACCTGCCACCTTTCTAGTATGATATACATGCACCACACATCCAGCTCTCTCATAGTGAGAGGAACAGAGTCCTTCGACAGGATTTATGGTAGCAATACACCCATGAGACTTGGAGTACACCCAGTCAGCCTCTACCACCAAAGATGCTATACTATAGAGATCAGTTTATGCATATCTCAACGGATGGATTCATTCAGCGACCCGAATATAAGGATGTGTACATGCCTCACAGTGCCCGAGTGGTGATTGGCCAGCTCAGAGTGTCATCACACCAGCTTGAGATTGAGGTAGGTGTAGGGCAGCACGGATCCCCAGAGCAGAGAGGATATGCAGACTATGCGAGGAGGAGGTTGAGAGTGAGGAGCATTATGGATGAAGATGGAGAGCATATAATGTCATTAGAGAGAGATACACCACCATCTTCAGTGGACATCCCTCACTCCACCAGATCATGGAGTCTGCAGATCAGCGCAGACTTGGCCAGTTCTTGCTAGAGACATAGCGCCACAGAGAGACATTGCTACAGACTCATATCATAGGGAGAGGTGTGCGATAGCTCCAGCTCACTAATTTCTTCCAGAGATCTATCCCAATGCCTACCATGACACAGGAGAGGGTTACACTTCAGCGCGCTTTGGACCTCCGAGCCAGACAGAGACCGAGAGCACTAGGCTACCAAACTCCCAAACTACATCAGAGGGAGATCATAGAGATACGGGCTCAACATCAGCACCATATCTAGGAGCAGCTAGCTCACTTACACTCACACCCGACGATCATGCTCCGAGGTATTTTTGCCTCGCCATTGCCTATGTATCACATATTACACCCCCATTATGGACCCCCATTATGGTACTGGTTGGAGCTAGATAGATCTGCATTGCATTCTTGTATACCCTATGCATATAGGTTGCATATTGAGCCTCTAGATGTAGTGCTCTATCCATTACACCCCCCGAGTAGCTGAGCACTTTCAAAGTTTATTTCATGTTCATTTTGTCCTTTTTTTTTCTAGACATCCAGAGGACATTGACAGTTGTACATTGATTTGTCTCATAGGTCGAGTTCGGCCTCTAGTAGACGTTAATATAGCTTTCTCTCTCTCTCTCTCTCTCTCTCTCTCTCTCTCTCTCTCTCTCTCTCTCTCTCTCTCTCTCTCTCAGATTGTTCAAAGGCTTTACACATATGTATGTTTTAAGCTTTGCATAATTTATTTTATATTATGTTCAATTTCCTTTAGATCATCTCACTCACTTTATTCATAATTTTTTCAAAGAATGAAAACCATTAAACATGATCTTTTTGTACGTTTTAAGTAGATTTTAGGAACTAGTTAAAGTTTCTGTTTCAATAATCATTAGATTTTTCATATAACATTGATCAATTTTACGTCATGTCTACTTATTTAAGATTTTAAGTCATGATTTTTTAACTCACCAAACTTCTCTAATTTTTAACAACATTGTACAATTTAAATCTCATACAGATTATGCAACAAAGCTTTTTTAGACATACTCTTCAAGGTCCTTAGGCTCCCCATTTTCTATGATCTATGTTTGATGTCCATAGGTTCCCCATTTTTTATGATCTATGTTTGATGTCCATAGGTTCCACATTTTTTATGATCCATGTTTGATGCCCATATAACTCATCCTTCACAGAAGCTTGAAGGAACTATTCTTTATCTAGGTGTGTAGAGAATAAGTGACTACTCGGGACCAACTATCTAGGTTATGGACGATTAGATGTAATGGAAGGTTGTGAATAACTACAACTTTGAAAAGGCTAATGGATGTTATAAAGTGAATCATGGCTACAGTGGGATAAATGTCAGAGGACTGAGTGTGCCATTGTACACATTGGGTGCTATTGAAAAAGCTGAAAGCCAATCAAAGGATGAAAATAAATAGGAATATGAAACCGAAATGAGATTTGAAAAGCTGAAACAAAAACTGAAACATCCATGTTTCCTCTTGAAGATTCTATCATGGTATTGTTAGATTTCCCTACGGTGGCGGGCAATGATGTTAAGCGCAAACGTGCATTGATTAGCCCTCGATCTAGTCATAACATCATGACAATAGACACGTGGGTGTCACTGGGACAACCTAAAATCATCTGTTAAAGACAACGGTCTTGCAAGAGGTGCCAATGGACAAAACATTGAAGTTCCAGGTTACTTTAGCTATACTACTCAAACAATCAGTGGAAATGTGGAATTTAGATTCCACGCTATCCCAGATTTCCTTGAGTATAATGTCGTCCTTGGTGGAGCTTGGATACGTGACTCGTGGTATTCAATTGATGAATCCATGCAAATGAACACTCTTGCAGGCATTGCGCAATCGCTATCTCCTAAGAGACCTTGGAGAAGTTGGAACTTCCAATATATCTTGCTGAGAATATCCCAAGAATTATGGTTGGGTTAGAACTTTCCACTAGACTCACCACAATTCAAGCACAACTTTATCCAACATAAGAGAAGAATCTCATGACCCTCACACAAGACTTGAACATGCCATGTTTGGAGAACTTTGAACATACAATGTATATTGAAACTAACCTCCTTACTTGCAAGGTTTTTGTGGTTAAGTATGTGTTGGAAGCAGATTTGATCTTGGGACATAAATGGACTATTGTTGCTCAAGCACCACTGTGCTTTGCTAGCAATAGGGTCATCATCATGATGGTCAATGATACAAAGTTGACAATATCATACTACACGAAAGAGGATCCAACCCTAATGGATTTCTATGATGTTGAATGCAAAAAGCTACAAGCCTCTTCCTCGGAAGCCCCTCTACACAAAGACCTACCATCTACATCAATGACCGACTCTGATAAAGCATCTACTCCTCCAACTCCATCTTCACCATAACAAGAGAAAGAGATTCTATTTCCAATGCAAAAGGGTCATCATCATGATGGTCAATGATACAAAGTTGACAATATCAGACTACACGAAAGAGGATCCAACCCTAATGGATTTCTATGATGTTGAATGCAAAAAGCTACAAGCCTCTTCCTCGGAAGCCCCTCTACACAAAGACCTACCATCTACATCAATGACCGACTCTGATAAAGCATCTACTCCTCCAACTCCATCTTCACCATAACAAGAGAAAGAGATTCTATTTCCAATGCCAAAACCTCACAATCAGCATAGCTATTCTTGAAGAAGTTCCAAAAGCACATCCATCTACCTCTAAAAAGGAACTCACATGAAAAGCCCCGGATCCCACACCTCTTCAACCACCACCCTCACAGATATCATTGCATGTTCAAAAGCCTCATCATCAACACCTATGAGTCTCAAACCTATAATCTCAGTGCCAACCAATGTGACAAAGGGTCCCAAACCTTCCACTTCAACCAAAAAGAAAACTCCACCAAAGACAACCAAAATCAAGGTAACTTAATGGTAACAAAATGTGGGTGGAAAAGCAGTTACTTGTAGCTCAAGGTTGCTATAAAGGTGCAAATCCAATCTAGGTGCCTCAATAATCAAAACCTCTTCCTCAATGCAAAACTCAATGGCTAAGGAAGAATAAGAGTACTCCACAACACCGTCCCCACAAAAGCCTATGTGAGTTCCTCAAAGAACTCCGGCCAAAAAGATTACTGCAAGCACAAGGGTACTACTAAGGAAATATCAAAGCTTGGATTCCCAAGTGCATCAAAAAGTCCCCTAAGGTTGCACAAAGAAAGAAACCTTAGTACCAAAAGCATCAGCACTAATTTATAATGTTCATAAAAAATGGATGCCTGTACACATGCTTCAACAACAAGGATACTATGATGGTAATCCCATCATATGGTTGCCAAGATCGAACAAAGTGAAGACAGCCTCACCACCGACGTCAACCCCAACAACTTTACCTAAAGTTTGACAAGAATAGAAACCCAAGCAACACTAAGCAAGCCACTCAATAAATACACAAGAGTTTGTGTGTTCATTCAAACCTAATGGCAACCAACCAGGATCTTTACCTACTGTCTCGACAACACTTGAGCCACAAATTCAAGATTCAATTCCCACAAAAACGGAGACTTATGAGCGTATCAAAGATAAACTCACAATGCTCTTTTCACCCCTTTTTAGATGAGAAGCATAAGTGCAAAAGCTACACGACAGACATAAGAACCTATTCTCTAAAATAGGGAGTAGACACAATAACTTGTTGCTCGCAAGGTGGTAACAAAAAAAGGAAAAAGAAAAAACACACAAACACAAGGGAGTCACACATATGGCTTACCTAAAATTGGTAGAATATCCCAAGCAACTCCCAACGATCTTCAATATAGCCAATACATTTTTGTTAAGCTTATGGCTTACTATTCTTTTGGCTATGTTAATGTAGCAGCTGCTCCATGAGTACATATCCATACTCATGCACTTGGAGGACATTTGCACCAAGGCCTTATCATTGACAGCTTTCCAGATACATCTCTGGATGGGTGGACCATGGTGGGCGAAAGCGTGGTCAATGGTACAACCCATTGCATGGAACTTTCCTTAAAATTGCAAACCTCTCCAAACACAAATCTTCACAACATATGGATTTCTAATCCTTAGTGAAGATGTCTATATTAGCCTTGCAAGTCAATGTAATTCTTTCATGCCTCACCAACAAGTGGCTACTTCAACAAGAGCAGCTCAATAAGAGTCTGTGTGACTCAATTCTTGTACTTCATGTATATCTTCTTTTTTATAAGAGCACCTAAATATACAAAATAGCATAAAAAGCACATGGTAAGAAGCATGAGGAACATGTCCTACTCAACAAGATTTGACAAGAATCTTGCCACAAAAAGGAACATCATCAAAAGCCAAATTCTTCAAGGGATGAATGTCGCTTCAATAAATCAGATGAGGAACTCAGAAACACGATCTCGTTCTGATGATTATGTCTATGTTCCTTCGGATCCTTCCTTCTCTTCTCCCCCATCATTAACTTCTCTTAGCTTTCCCACTAACACAAATCACATGTAACTCTAATTACAATTGCCAAAAAACAAAGTGAGTAAAAAATATTAACCAAAAAAGAAAAAAGAAAAAGAAAGGCTCACAAAAATATAAAAATGCAATCATTCCCAAATACCCCACCCATCGACCCCATTAGGAATTTTTGCTAATTTCTAACCTTTTCATTTACAAATAACTAGCCTTTCTTATTCCTTCCAGAGGAACAAAAACCATTGACCGTCACTCAACACATTAAAGGCCATCAACAAAGCTTATCAATTCTCCCCACAGAAAAGTCTTTACGCGATCAATGAGAGGACGCGATCAGCATCAAGAAGGGGGGAATGTTAACCCATTCCTAGGGTTAATAAGAGCTACTACCATTATCTTATATCAAGGAGTCAAGGTAGATACACCAAAAGGTCATATATTCAAGATATGAAGCAATGGTGTCGAAATCTACAACTTGGACGAGCACCCATAATGGTCCTATGGAATACTTATGGTGATTTCTACTTCAAGAGCATGTGGTAGTAAGTTAGGATGAAGTCCTGAGTGATGTACTTCATAGATATATTATAAGATGAGTTATTATAATAGCATTAGGTCTCTTATGAGCCTAAAGTGCTCGATCGGCCATAGTTTAAGTGACTGTGAACACTTATGGCCATGTATATAAGTGAATATCTCTCATAAAACAAAGAACTCTCCCATTGTGCAATAGAGTCTTGCTCTTGCTAATCTCTCTCTCTAATGCATGCTAGTGAGTGTGTGTGAGTGAAGTGAGGTGAGAGGAGAGACGAGTACATGTGCAACTTGGTGGTGTGATGACAACACTCATGGGAGACATGGCAGAATTGCTTCTCAAGGAGTTGTAGAGCTTGGAGACCTTAAGGGTTACGAGCTCCGCCATGGGAAAGATCCTCACGACAATTGCATTTCACCAGGTAATCTCTTGCTGGATGTGTTTTAAAGGGGGGTTAGGGTGAGCCATAACATCTAGGAGTCTACTGAAGGCCATATAAAGCTTTTCTTAACCTGCACACTTTAGACTCTTGTCCCTTCTTAACAAAACCACGAGGCTGAGATACATAAACCTCCTCATACAAATCACCATTCAAGAAGGCATTCTTGATATCAAACTGATGTACATTCCAACCAAGATGTGTTACCAATACAATAATACACTTGATCATAGCCATACAAGATGTGGGTGCAAAGATCTTATCATAGCCCTTCTCTTGAGCATAGCCCTTTACAAGATGTGGGTGCATAGCCTTTATCATAGCCTTGCCTTGTAGTAGCGATCACAATTATTCCATCAACTTTATGTCTAAGCTTATAAACCCATGGTTTATTTTGCTTACCTTGATGTAGTGGAGCATGGAGAAACCCTTTGGGCTCAAGTTGCATGGATTCAAGTAAGTGTTCAATTCCATTCCCTTTAATTTTGGTTAATTCCTTCTTGCATTTGTAATTTTCTAAGTTTTTATTTATCATAGGACTTAATCCTACCATTTATCTTTGTATAAACACCATTAGGATGCATTGTGCATATCATTTGGTAAGTTAGGAAAAGATAAAGCATGTTATCAATTTTTAAAAAAAAAATCACAATTCAGGAGAAATCAGAGAGCAAAATCTTGATTTCTAGGCCAAAACACAAAAATTGCTCTCTAGTTTGCCTGAGTACACACGTTCATAAGTCCAAATGCACGTTCACAAGTCCAAACACACGATTACATCTGACAAGGAAAATCTACACAATATTCTTGCATCATTAAGGGTCAAAAAATATTCTTCACATAAATTCTCATTAATGATAAAAACGGTTGAAAATTGACCATCATGTGGCCCTATTTTTGGCCACTGCAAGTGGCAGATCTATCAAAATTTTGTATGTACGTGCCAAAGTAAGGATGCACGTTCTCACGTATGAATGCATTTTCACAAGTCCTAGCCATGCACATTCACAAGTCTTGGCCACGCATGTTCCTAACTTGGAATGCATGTTCACAGCTCCATAGATTTCACCTGCATTTTCACAAGTCCTAGCCATGCACATTCACAAGTCTTGGCCACGCATGTTCCTAACTCGGAATGCATGTTCACAGCTCCATAGATTTCACCTAGCCACGCACGCTCTCAGTTCCCCATGCATGTTCTAAACGTTGTGAATATACATTCACAAGTCTAACTGAGATTAGCCATGTACGTTCCCAACTCACTTAGCCATGCATGTACCTACTCGAAACATACATACTCATCTTATGAACACATGTTCATAAGTCCAACATAGAGAAAAACTTAAAAAATCCAAAATATTCAAGGCCACTGCTGGACTCATAGTATCAATAGTAGGAGGGGAACTCTTAGTTGATCACCCTTACATGAACTCGAGGTTAAGTAGGATTTTTGGACTTAATCCCATGCTAGAGGAGAGTGCCTCGAATGATGCCAGATCAAGATCACCTTCTCAAAAGGAATCCCTGCACACTTCACAATCCGTGGGACCCAACAGAAGCCAAACAACCCTAGAAACTGAGCATTCAGCGATAACAAAGATGCTAACGTGAGTGAGGCCTATTCCTGGGAACCTATTTCTTCAAAGATGTGTATGGACTAAGAAGTTAGAGTGCCTCACTCCCCTATAACTACTTAAAGGAGTTTTGTAGACATTATTAGAAATATCATCATAGGGGGTCCAACTGCGAGTGCGAGTCAAAGACTCATCGAACCGACCAATAAGTGAGAGATTGTCCACTAGAAAGACCAAGCCCAGAGGCATACACACCCGATATATGGACCTTAACCAGTCTAGCTTGGGCACAAGAAGAATTAATCCTATAGAGGAAGGAGTAATCCTTCCAAGAACCACAACGAGAATGGTTTGCTAAGATAGTAAGTACTTTAGTAGCTTTGGCTTGGCCAGCTCACAAAACACAAACCTTAGTGTATTTGAAACAACTTACTATCCCCTTTGGCTTTGTTTCATCAGACCCTAGAAGAGCAATGTAGGGGGATTAAGGCTCAGCATAACCACAGAGGCCATAGCAACCACTCATGCCACTAGGGCCGAGGAGACAATCCAAGCTACCAAATGAACAACCATGGGTGTCACGTGGCGGCATGGACTACGGATCTCTGGGTTAGATTCAACTCTAAGAGAAACATATATGAGACACATTATGAAGTAGCCTTGCACAATTATCCTCCATAGTACCCAAATTTATCTAAGCACAAGGGCAACATCTACCATATATGACACATTATGAAATAGCCTTGCACAATTATCCTCCATAGTACCCAAATTTATCTCAAGCACAAGGGCAACATCTACCATATACCATGCCTCCACCAACCTACCCATACTCATATTATCACCCACAACCACTATCTCAACCACCACCTACACCACTATCCTCTACTATAACTATTGCTACCCTCTACTAAAGATACCTTGAGGGGATAGGGAGGGGGTAGCAATAGGGCTAGCAGCAACACCATCACTAGCTATAGCACTAGGTCCAATCCAAAAACCAAGCTACTATCAAACCCATGCAAATTACCAAATTGATGTCCAAGTTTAATGGGATAGGAGACCCCATTACACACCTAGAAGTGTTTGATCAGATGTGCACCACATGCAAACGGCTTGATGACCTTGTATGGGTAAGTTCCTTTGGCCTTAGGAAAGGAAGGACAATGGTTTTGATCACTAAAACCAAAAGACAAGGCCGACCTCAACTCCCTAAAGATTGCTTTCACAACTGGATACTCCCGCTAGGGAACCCAGTCCATCAGCTTTACCATGTCAAACATAGCAAGAGAAAGAATCCATCTATATCATCATACTAAGATCCCATCACTCATGATACTCAAACAGTGAGAAGTTTTGTGACAAATAGTTAATTGGGAGATTCCTGGAGGGAATCCTTGATTCAACCTTGTATAATGCCTTGTACTCAAAAATGCATAAGAACTTTGAGCCATGTTGTAGAAGTGCCATAGACTTTGATGACAACTTCATGGGAACTTCTTCAAGGAATCTCTCTAAAGGAACCCCTAATAAAGCATATTTTAGCACAATACCTTCAAAGGTCAGCATCAAGGGGAAAGAGCCACATGCCACGCTAACCATAGAAGACTTAGTGACTACACTCATGCAGCAAAATGAATGAGCAATTGAAGGTCGTGGTAAGATAACGTAAGCCAAATGCATATGACCCAGATGTGAGTTGATATGGTGTTCAATATGCCCCCACCTAAGAAAAAGTCAAGAAGGTATCTAGTGTGCATACTAATGAGGATGGGAAGCCATGACACTATCCATTTGCTATAAGGGTCAGCCCCTCAGAGGTTGCTACCGCCCAACACTTGGCCTTGTCGGCTCCACTAGCAAGGCCCATGCTTTCCAATGCACCTCACTTCCTGGTAGTACATGCCCCAAAGAGGAGTCCTAAGAGTCGCAGAACTACCCTTATTGCCTCTGGTAGTATTACCATAACAATCACCCATTCCCCAAGTGACCCCCATGAACCAATTGACCTTGACAAAAATCCCTGAATGAGGGGATGAAGAGGGAATGGTAGGGGACACTAACTACCTAGAACCACTAGATGCTCAGAACTCTAGTGGAATCGTGATCCATTACGTTCAAGATGGTGATAGTGTCTACCCTATATATATAGCCCAATGCATAAGGGGGAGGAACATCAATGCCATAGGATCCCACATGCCATTATAGTGCTATCTCACTACAAGGGACCTCACTGGGTGGTAGAATGTCCCATCAAGAAGGCTATGATAACTGCAACGACCAACCCATAGCCTTTAGTACCACTCTACATAGGATGTGGCATTGGCCACATGTATAAGGATTTCCCATTAAGAGCATGCAATCTAGCCCAAGAGCCTTAATTTGCTAAGTGTTAGGGGGGGTGGGCTATTGCAAACGGTTCGTCTCAATGTTGTGACTAGAATGTAGCATAGGAGAACATGCTTTAGATTCCCATACTCAAAGGGTATGCAAGCCACCAACCTGAGTCTCACCAGTCCAACAAAGTTTTGGAATAGGTTAGAGTTGGTCCTAAAATTGGAAGACGAAAAACCAAGAAGATAGTACAAGGGGAAGACTATGTGATAGTTTAAGAGGCATTAGGTGAGGACATAGCTTCATTGTCTTTGAAGGAAGAAGTGAATCCCCATCCCCGCAAGACTTGGAAAAACTAGTCATAGACCCTAACAACCTACCTAAGAAGCTAAAGGAGTATCCCAATTGACTAAAAAAGAAGACTCAAAGAAGCCCAAGAGAACTGATAAGGGCATGCCAAGCTCAAATGGAGCTTGGACCTCTAGTGGTCCTTGCCATGGAGAGAACGCCAATGTAGAGATTAGTTTCACCTTGCTCAAGAGAAAACCATGGAAAGAACCAATCCATATGCTTTCACTCATTGTGGCATTGAAGGAGAGGTTAAGCTTTCCTCCATGGCTCTCTCTCTTTTCTCCCCACCCATTTTCAAAGCTTCTTTATGGTGGTGAGTGACAACAAAGGAGGCAAGGTTGAGGACCCTAGCTCTCAAAGTTACTCTACCAAGAGTATCTTGAGGTACAAACCAGCATGACCCTTGCATTCTCCTCTCCTTCTCTCTATCTCTACAAGGCTTAAGTATTGTCTCCCGTGAACATAAACCAAGTTCTCAATAAAGACAAAATCTCTCCTCACAAAAATCTACCTTGTGGATAGATGGTAGAGTCTATACCCTTTGCTTTTCTGAGCTATATCCCACCAAAATACATTTTACTACCTTATCATCTAGGACCACATACAACACTATGTATAAGCTATAATTTTAGGATAGCCCTTATTACTGATCTATCTTTTGGGGAACAATGTTTGTTGCATCTTGCCTAAAATGCACCCCCTCACATACATGTTTGATAGAGGCCTCAATCTTTGGTAACTCTAACACCATCTTTTTCCTTTTAATGTCTAACAAATTGCCAAATTTTAATTACTCAAAGCGGACATGCCATAGCTCCACATCACTCCTATCATAAGTGGTTGAATAAGCATTATGTGCCAATCTCTTATACATGTCCAACTTAAAGCCCATGGCTTAGAGTATTAGATACCGTGGTGATATCTCCATCACTCTGGTCATAAACTATACACCTCTCAACATCAACAAATCTAACCACTAGGCCTGCCCTAGTAATGGTAAAGACCAACAATAAGTTTTTAATCCTTAGCACAAAAAAGGCTTCTGAGAGTGATTGTTTCACCATTTGCAGCAGTTGTGAGAAATTGGTAAAGAAAACTAAGGTTTAGCAAGCACACTACAAAGTAATGCCAACGACTAACCCTTTTGCGACCGACAAATTGATAAGGGAGGTAAAAATTTAGAACCCTCCTTTTTTAAGTAATTTGGCTCCCAACAGAAACTAGAGCTTATACAATTGGGATATCATTTACGGTTATGCACTCGGATACTCTAAAGGCCCCAAAAGTCCAAAAGATTTTAGCTAGAAAGGCCAAGAACCTACACTGAAGCCTACACACATCACTAATCCCACCCACACATTGAGAACAATTGAGAAGAATGCTAGGGAAGAGGGTGACCTTAATCTTTTTGCATGTAGAATTCTTCTCTCACACACACAAGTAAATCAACATCTTTCTTCTTTCTTCTCTAAAACCACCATAAAATAAAGATAAGATTAAATACTATATAGGCATGTAATCTACTATAAAATATACAAGGTCCATAGTGTGAACTCGAATATATGAGTTGGTGCTATAACTATGCCATAACTCTAGCCAAAGTAGTTGTCTCATCATATAGCTTGTAAACCACTGGTGGTATATCAACCATAATCTCACCAACCATGCCAGTGGCATGTGTGGAGGTGTCATCATGGTATGTCATCCATATCCACACTAGTTGAACTTGATATCTCAACACTCCCCCTCGAGATCAACTCTATACCTTATCCTTATAAAATGATAATGCACGACGCCAATTTGCTTCATGCTAGCACGATACATTGGGTTACTGTGGCCACCAACAACTATATGATGCTACTTATGTCATCATAATAAATGATAATTTTCCTTGTTGAGATATCGAGCTTAACTAGTGCTGCGTGGACATTGATGACCCACCTGGGTGATAGCTTCCGCACTTATACCACTAGCATGGTTGGTGAGTTTATGATTGATATGATGCCCGTAGATGACAAGTTGTGCGATAGCCACTTTGGAGTACTAGAGTTATGGCATAGTTATAGTGCCAACTCATATAGTCCGATTCACACTATGAACTGATCATTGTATATCATTGTAGGAGAGTAATTTTTCTTTATATATGTACTCTTATCTTTAGTCATATGGTTGTAGAGAAGAGAAGAAGATAGAAGAAAATTTAGCCACCCCTCTCTCTCGTGTCTTGCACTCTCTTATGTGTGTGTGTCTGCTTGCATGAAACTCAAGCTCTCCCTTTTCCCCACATTCTTTTTATGGTATTAGAGCTCCAGTTTGTGTGAGAGTTAAGGAGGTAAGCAAGAGGCAAGAGCAAGCAAGGAAGGAAGTGGTAGATGGGTAACAGCATCATTATCTCTTTCCCTTCTTGTTTAGGTACAACACCCCCTCGGTAGCTCCGAAAGCTACATATCTCCGATTGATGCCTTCGTGGTATGCAATAATTTGTACTACGGTTTTACAACAACCATATTTGAGTTTCAGGCATGTTTCAATCTCTATTCAGCCGCTTTGCAAGGTATTTTTGGCAGTTTTGATGAGAAGTTTTGGAAGAGAACTATCTCTGGTCAAAATTTGGTTATTGCAGTAGTGTAGCAATGTATTTTGGAAGTGCAAACAGTGTTTGTACATGTATTGTTGATATTATTGGGTGTATGTACTTTGGTCGGATTTGGTGACATACAAGTTGTGTTGAAGCACCGATGCAACAATCTCACAGAAGATACTGCTGTGCTACAGGTCGCATGTACTTTGGTCGGATTTGGTGACATACAAGTTGTGTTGAAGCACCGATGCAACAATCTCACAGAAGATACTGCTGTGCTACAGGTCGCATACAGAAATTCTTTGTTTGCAGGTTTTTGATTGTTGCATGCTAATATATCTTATGGACTCAATCAGATTGTTAGTGAGAAGACAAGAACAACTTCCATGCCTAGAATTTTAGAATGACCAATTTCCTGATGAGCAAAGGATTTTGGGACTATATCAAAGGAGAAACTGAGGAGCCTCCAGAGTTATCTAAAGAGAATACCACTCCAGTCGATATAAAGGCATTCAAGGATTGGAATAAACGTACAAGGAAAGTCATGTATGGCTTTTGATCAGTGTCATAGACACAGTTATAGGACACATACATGATGCTAACATTCCAACACTTGCATGGCAAAACCTAGTGTGCAAATGTTCCAAACCAATACAAAGGCAAGGAAATTGCAACTAAAGCATATTGTGGAAAAGAAAAGCATGTCTATCAATGAACATGCTTTAAAGATTAAGGGCATTGTTGAATCCCTTGGGTCTATCAATGTATTAATGGAAGATGATGATTTAGTGAGTGTCTGTTTGAATGGGCTTAGCAAAGAGTACAAGCCATTCAAGACCTCCATTGTAGTCAGAGAGAATGTTCCTAACTTTCGGGACTTGGTGTCCATGCTGATCATAAAAGAAAAGTCTTTGGGTGAGGACTCTTCTTCACAAAGTAAGAACACATTAGAATAGGACTTCTCCTCTAATTTAGGTAGAGGCAGGGGTAGAGGTCGTGGTGGTCAAGGCCAAGGTGGTGGCCTACAAGGAAAATTAAATTATGGACAACAACAGTACAATTATTCACATCAACATCAATCATACACAGGTGGAAGAGGCCAGCAGTCTAGAGGCAAGGGGAGCCAAAGAGGCCGAGGTGGTTGGTAAAGAAATCAAAGTGAAAATAGCATAGAGTGCTATTATTATGGGAAACCATGGCACACAGAATGACATTAAAAGTGGAAAGTTGTAGCAAGGTAACTATACATCATTTAGTAAACAAGGTGGTGGATGACAAAAGTGAGCAGTTGTTTGTGATGTAGCACATGCTCAATTCCACAACAGAAGATGTGACAGGATCTCAAGATATATGGTATGTAGATTTTGGCGTCTCTAACCATATAATCAGTCATGGCGAGTGGTTTAGAGACATGCAAAAAATGAAAAAATCAGGTTCTGTAGAAACAGGTGATGATGTACTGCGCATGTTGGTAAAGTGCCATTGTCTATACAGGATGGCAAAATGAAGTACTTGGTAGACATACTTCATATTCCAAATATTATAAAGAACCTGGTTTCTATTAGGTGGATGGTTAAGCAAGGTCTACAAGTGAGGTTTAATCCTCAAGGATGTTTTGTGGAAGACTTCAAAAATCAGTGTTTGCTGCTCTACATGTGGTGCAACATCAGCACTTCTTGCATCTACATCTTCTTTTGCCTTCACCACTAGTGCATACTAGTGGTAGCTACTCATCTCGTCAAAGACAACATCTCTAATTACTTCAAAAATGAGGATCCAATGTCAGTCCATGCTGAGGCAGGTTGAGGACAGATGTAGTTACACATGTATCATGAAAAGGTAGATCAACCTTTTATGCCTGATCTATCATCAAATCAGGTCACTCATATGTGGATGGTGAATCTAGCGGTGCTAAGAAGAGCCTTGATGAGGAGCTTGGCATTCCATCTATGGTTACTCCTGGTGTGTAAGAAGGACGGAAACTATTCTGAGCACTAGCTGTAGTATTTCTTGAGCATAGAGGTGATGAGATCACCTCATGACATTTTGTTAGCAAAGACAGTATGGCTTGGATGCTAAAAGATGTGATCTAGGCTCACTACCTTAGGTGGGTGGTTTTAATACTTTGTAAGCCATTGGACTATGATGTGATTAAAGGTGGGTGGTTTTAATACTTTGTTAGCCATTGGACTATGATGTGATTAATCATAGTGGTCCAAGGTGGCCTTAGGTATCTTAGGCACCTTTTGGATATGTGGAAGATCATCTTGTGGAGGCAAGTGGCAAGCCCACTTGATCTAGGTGCCCCCTCTTGGCTAGATGTATAAATACCCTCATACCCTATGTGGGTTGTCACTTCTTTGTTGTAGCCTTTGTGGTGTATTCCTTTGGAGAGCAATAGAGAAGGGAGCTTTTGTGGCAACAATTCTCTAGTCATTGTCTCTTGCTTATGCAAGCTTCATTTCTTTGTAAGTAGTCATCTATGCTAGAGACAAGCCATCTATGCTTGCTCTCTTGTGTAGAAATAAACCTTTGAAGGAGCTAATCAAGCTCTTTGTGAGGGCTTACGTTAAATTTCAAGGTGCCACGATACGTGGCACCCCACGGGCCCGATCACCCAATCAATGGCCGGTGAGACGGGCCCATCTGTAGAGACATGTGTCCATAACATGTTATGGACATGTGTGCAGATCATGAGTGTGCGCGTGGTGCAGTGGATAGATGCTTCGAATCCCAACAAATGCACGGACATACGGACATGTGTCTATACCTCTTTTGCACCACGGTCTAGATCGAGGCGGTCACCGGCGGCTAGGTGATCGCCCGTGATAAGTGGCACCCCGAAATTTAACATAAACCCTTTGTGAGTGGGCACTTCACCAAACTCTCTGCAAGCATTTGGGCAATCTTGAAAGCAAGTCGCCACTCACTAGAGAAGAAGAGGAAGGTAACAATGGGCCAAAGAAGTTGCCATAGCTATTGAGCACTATGTTAATCGTGAAAGCACTAAGCACTCAGATGAACCCTGCACATTGACGGCGACCAGTTTCTGCTCAGCTCAGCATCTGTGCACTTGGCGGGCCAAGTCTTTGTGCAATACCTTGACGTGTAGCGTCAACAAGGCCTGTGAACTGTGCCTGCTAACTGTATTAAGGAAGTCGCAGTGGGCTACTTGCTTTCTTTGGGCGACAACATCACGAATCGACCAACTCGACTCCAGCATTTTCCTTCTATTTTTGGGTTCTTGATAAAACCTCAGTTGGCAAACTTAATGTCCTCGTTAATATTCCTTTTAAGGAATTGCTTTTGTGTGGTGTAAAGCCTTTTTTTTTAAAATGCATATGAGTTCACACTCTTTGTGAGTGGAAAAACAAGAAAATAACAAACAAAAAAGAAAAGAAGAAGAAGAAGAAGAAGAAAAACCATTGTAAAGAAGTCCTTGCATAAAGGACTTGCATTCATTCAATGGTTCATTTTTCTTTTAATGAGAAAAGATGGCATCCTCATGTGAATCCAGCAATGTGGTAAAACCAAAAGAGGCATCTAGGAGCAAATATTTTAAAAAATCAAAGAGGTTTGTGACTAAGGGGAAGAGGAAATTCCATCTTATTATAGTGCAGCTAGGTCTTGGGGATTCAAGGGTTTTTAAAGTAAAAATTTGGATTTATATGGTGAGGGAGACTTCTTTGTGAAGCAAGAAGAGTAGTAGTACTCTTATCTTCTTTTGTTGTACAAACCCTCATCTATAAAGGGTTAACAGAGGGTAGTCTTCTCATTTTTTAGCAATGGGAAGCAATGGAAATGGGTATTTCAAAAAGGGAGATAGGTTTGATGGATCTAAGTATCACACTTGGGCCATCAAGATGCAAATGGATTTGACAGATAGAGAGCTTTCGAGAATTGTGAATGGGTGGCTTGAGTTATAACTAAATACATCAAGTCAGTTCCTCCTCCACCTCTAATGATGCGTTAAGAGCAAATTTTGGTCAAGTAAATGCTGCATCTCGTCTTTTCTTAAGGAAAAAATTATATATGTTAGAGAAAGAGAAGAAGACCACAGTGGCTTCTCACATTAATGACATAAGGTGTCTGATAGACCAGCTTACTGGAGTTGGTGTGGTAGTTCAAGAAGAAGAGGTTGTTTTCATTTTGCTTGCAAGGATACCTGCAGCATATGAGAAATGTGTTAGTGTCCTTGGAAGTAAGGAAAGCATCTACTTCAACTTCTCCTACTAGTGATACAACAAACCCTCAACACCCAAGCAAGACAACTCTGTTATTTAGTAATAAGCAGCTAACAGTTGCCTTGTCGAATACAGAGGCAGAGTACAGGGGTGCTGCTATGATAGCTTGTGAGGTAGCTTGGTTTCAAAAGCTACTTGGTGATATGGGTGAGCTGGTGGATAGGGTTGTTGTCATTTATTGTGAGAACATGAGTTGACTAGTAACCCAGTATACTATGCTAGAACAAAGTATATTGAGGTGCATTATCACTTTGTGTGGGAGAAGGTTCTAGCAGGTGATGTAGATTTGGTATATGTCAGCACATAGAGGATCAGGTGGTTGACATCTTCACAATGGCATTGGGTACATAGAAGCTCCAGAAGTTTAGGAACTTACTTGGAGTGGAGTTTGTGGAGTTGAGATTGAGAGGGAGTGTTAAGATATCGAGCTCAACTACCGTTGCGGACATTGATGACCCACCTGGTTGATAGCTTCCACACGTATACCACTGGCATGGTTGGTGAGATTATGGCTGATATGCTGTCAATGCATAACAGGCTGTGTGATAGCCACTTTGGAGTACTAGAATTATGGCATAATTATAACGCCATCTCATATAGTTGGATTCACACTATGGACCAAAGATTGTATGTTATTGTACGAGAGTAATTTCCTTTTAAGTATGTACTCTTATCTTTTAGTTATATGGTTGTAGAGAAGAGAAGAAGATAGAAGAAAATTTAGCCATCCATCTCTCTTATGTCTTGCACTCTCTTGTGTGTGTGTGTGTTTGCTTGCAAGGAACTCAAGCTCTCCCTCTCCCTCGCATTCTCTTTAAGTGTTTGGTCTTTATTTGACTAGACTTGACACTATCCACAAGTAAAATCATGTGGTGGTGGAGGGACTACTTTCAGATCTTAATATCTCCAAGAAAACACATCTTTGTATTCCTTGAGGAGCTATATTAATTTGAAAAGATTAGGTTTATAGAGAATCAAACATTTTTTGGTTCTTCTCGAGGTTGTGATGCTAAGTCTATTTGTTTCACATCCTCAAGTCCATCATACGATACACATGGTTCTTTTGGTCTCTCTTTTCAGTCTAGGTGCACATACCTTTCCACTTTTGACCTTGTAATTCTTGAAATGTGAGGGGACTTGCATCCGATCCTCTTCTTCTTAGTTGCTATCCCCAGAACTAACCTTTTGAGATTCTTCTTAGATTTATTCTTTACGTTGTTAGGAGAAATCAGTAAACCCCAAAACCATGTACAGGAGAGATTAAGGCATATGCATCTGGACTTGGACTAATCAATAGATCTTGCTAGGTATGATTGTTGGAGTAGTAGTAGGGTCCCTTTCTTGTAGGTGGCCAAGAGGTACAAATCATCTACAAGTGTGCTTGCATGGTGTGTTACTGCATACTCCCATCATTGTACAAAAATAGCATATGACTACTTCATGTGGTTGTAGTTCAAAAGATGATGACCATTCATGTGTCAATTATCCACGACATTGTACTCTTGGTCTTAGTGGATGATATCATTCAAAGACTTTTTTACACCTGGGCAGAAGATATAGTGGCGGTGTGGGATTGAGACTTGATAGGATTGGTGATTAATACCATGGCACTTGAACATGGCTTATGAAGATGGTATTAATTTTTTAGCATTGGCATGGAAAGCAAGGACTATGTCCAGAGGAACACAACTGAGGACCTTCGAGAGTGAGGACTAAATAAATAGGTTGTCAAGGACAATTGATGCCAAGGGAGGGTAGTACGACTGCAAAAGAGTTTTTTTTTTCTTTGGGCTCATAAGGGAGAGAGTGATGGCCCACTATTGAACCTGAGGTATACAAGAGAAAGGATGAGAAGAATCATACTTCTATAGAGATCTTTGGAGTAGAGCAGAGAAGCAGCTCAGGCACTGTTGTTTTGAAGCCACCCGAAGAGAAGCAAAACCTTGGTCGTACTCGAAAAGAAGACAAGCACTGTTTGCGGGAGCTGTAGCGCTGAAGCCGACAAGAAAAAGAATTTGCTACAGTAACCGTAGGGTTGCAAACATCAACGTCTTCTTTTTCTAAACGCTCCTCTACTTGGTTCACTCGAGAAGGTTTTCTTTTTGCAAGAAGCGCTTGCCGACCTCCACCCTGCTGCCAATAAGATATTGGGGTTTGGTTCTCTATCTTGAGTACACTATATCTGATGTTTTTTTTAAAGTACTTGGTGGACTAAAGGATCACATAGTTTTTTTAAGTACTTGGTGAACTAAAGGATCACATAGTTATCTTCTCTATCTTGAGTACACTATCTTTTTAGAAGAAGCACTTACCCTACTGCCAATAAGATATTGGGGTTTGGTTTTCTGTCTTGAGTACACTGTATATGATGTTTTTTTAAGTACTTGGTGAACTAAAGGATCACATAGTTATCTTCTTGTCATAAACTTCTTAGCATTCTTTTAAGAAAAGAGAATTGAATTGTGAAGCAACAAGATCATTCTAACCATGGTAAGGCAAACATGAGGTTTACAAAGATTACAGATCAATCTCTGAAAGGAAAGAGGCCCAAAGATTTGTGGAAGACCTCAAACTTTTCACATGATAAGGAGTTAGTGAAAAGATCTACCACATTATCATGTGTATTGCAATAGATCATATTAATCTCTCTTGCATGGAGTCTCTCTTTGACATAGTGGTAATGCACTTCAATGTGCTTAGTCCTGCCATCAAAGACATGATTCTTAGTAACTACCATTACGCTCTAATTGTCGGTAAGAATAGGAGTAGGGGCATTTCAAGGGACACAAAGATCCTTTATCAATCTTCTTAGCCATTCACATTCAACTGTCACAGTGAATGCTGCTCTGTATTTAGCTTTACAATTGAATCAATGCGCTTGTATTCTACAGTTGAATCAAACGATTGAAGTCTTAGGTCAAACGATTGTTGAAGTAGCCCTGCCCAATCGGAGTCACTGAAAGCTTGCACCTCTAAATCACCTCCCCTTTGACATAGAACAATCCAAGATCTTGAGTGTGTTGCAAGTATCAAAAGATATGTTTTTATCATTTGCAAATTCAACAATTAGAGTCCTCTTTGCTAGAGTGCAGGCACAGAAAGTAGATTTTTATAAATACCAAGAACAAAAGGTACATTTTCAAGACAAAGATTCTCACCACTAATAATAAGAACAATCTCACCGATGCCTTTAATAGGGTAAGAGTGTGACTACTTTACGCATTCTCCATATGTTTGACTAAATTTCTTTGAGAAGTTATGTGCTTAGAAGTACCACTATCAAGAAACCAACTATCAATGATGACACCATTGAGACATGCATCATATTTAAGATTATAAATGTAGATAGCCATAAGTGAGAAGTCTTGATGAATGATAATATTAGCTAAGTCCTCTTTCTTATGAGTCTTATTATCAGAGACAGAACTACTAGAACCTTTATTGGATTCCTTCTTCTTTTCTTTGTTTTGAAGTTTAAAGCGATTTTCAATTGCATGGCCAAGTTTTTTGCAATACAAACAAGTCACGCTCTTTGGCTTTTCAGAATCACCCTTAGTTTCAGAAGTATTGTTGGGATTAGTCTTTCGCTGAAATTTTTTGCCCTTATCCTTGATGATTGCTAAAGCTTGATTAATGCTAGAACTGTTAGAAACATTCTTTTTGGATTGTTCCTATTGCAATAGTAAAGCTAACAAGCTCTTGATAGGTAAGAGGGGCTGCATTGCTTCTCAAACAAAGCCAGAGGGAAGTATTGAAATTCAAGCAATGAATTAAGGGTGATGTTCATCATATCCTTTTCAAGAATGACTATATCAATATTGAGAAGTTTTTCTCTCAAGTCTTGTAATTTTATTAAATGTTCATTTATGGATCCCCTTTTCTTGCATATTTTCATTTTCAAGTTACCTTCTGAGATAGACAATCCTTGCATCATTTTTAGCCTAATACTTAACTTCTAGAGTGTTCCAAGTAAGCATGGATGTTATATAAAAGTGAATGTGTAAAACAATAGACCTTTTAACTGACAGGGCAATCAAAATCCCACCTTCTTTGGTTAGCAATAATTTAAGGAACTTCTTGTTGGATTTGTTGTCCCTGACCTATTTGAGGAGTAGCAAGAGTAATTGTGCCACCACTAACACGACTCCATAAGTCCTTTACAACAAGGATATTTTTTACCATAAAAACTCTATCTAGAGTAATTTGACCTATCTAACTTATCCTCTTTGGAAAGAACACCAAATAAATCATTTGCAAAGTTGTGGATGTACCTGAATGCTGGTGAATTTGAGAAGGGAAGATACGAGAGAAAAGCTTAAATTGAAGTCACTAGAGCTGTTGATAAACTCTCTAAAATGCTGTTGAAAAATCTTAGTCAGATCGCCGATTCGAGGCTCTGATCGAATGATTGGAGATGATGAATCATCAAGTGGAGAACGTGAAATTAGATGATTGGATCAAATGATTGGACAAGGGGGAATCGTTGATTAAACTGTAAGATTGGACAATTGTAGAAGTGGACGATCGTGGAGGATTAAAAAAGTAATAATCAAAAAAATTGAATCAGACCATTGAACCGATGGATTAACGAAGCTGCGATTAAAAAATCAAAGTGATTGCTTTGTGCAACGATTGGTGGTAAACCAGTGCAAACAGATGATTGAAAAAACCTATAGACAATTGCACTACAAAACAAACAATTAACGTGAACGATTAACGAAGTCGTTCAAACGATTGAAGTTGTCGATTGTTCACGCCAGTGATTATAAAAGCTAGATGATTGAACTGTTTGCGATTGCTCAAACTGATGATTCCCAATCAACGATTTAAAAAAAACTTGCATTTGTATAGTCGAGTGATTGGACTATTGAGTAATTGAAAAAATGTTAACAATTATAGATTTTATCTGCCACGTCTCACTAAAATGAAGTGGTGAAAAACAATAGAATCCTTGGCGGATCTCTTTGGTCTTGTCGATGGAAATTGTCAACAACCATCACTTAATTGACAAAAATGTTACAGTCGACTAGTATTGTGTAGCTACCAATTGTAGAGTGTGTTTACTCAATTGAATACTCCACAACGGTTATTAACCATAGACCCAAAGTCGAGGTGAGGCTTCCCTCCACGTTAGACCCAATCTACGAGGAGCATTCACCTTCCACAAGGATGAAAAATGTAGGTGAAAGCCTTTAAAAGAACCAGGCCAATAAGCGCACATCAATTCACTTATAGGATAGGGAATCGAGAGCCAAGACAATAGGGCCTCAAGCGTACAAATGAGTATGGATACTCGATAACACATTCATGCTTTATACCCCCAGAACAACCAAGAGAAGTAGCTTTTGGGGTGCTAGCCTATGGATTTAGAAGACCACGCTTGCACCCACACTTTGGTCTGTTGTAACAGTTTATCCCTCGAATAAAGAAGTTTCTAGGGGGGAGGGGGGCGACCATTCCGGCTCAGTGCTGTGTTTTTTATGTTGTTTGTGGTTCTTCCGCCGTGTTTTCATAGCTCTGTTTGGTATATGAAGTGTCTATCTATTGCTCTGGGTCCCCGACTAGTTACAAAGACCAAGAGGTTCAAGGTAGGGGATTTAAAGAAAACTCAAGCTTAGAGGGATGCGTCCTTTTAGGATCTACGTGCTAACTTTAGGAGGAGCTGTCCACCTAGAAACATTGGATGGAGTCTAAATGAAGGATTCCTAAATGGGAGTAAACTTAGGAAGTTCTACGAACCTCTCTCCTTGTAGCCATCCAATGGAAGGATTCCTAAAACGAGAGCTTCTGTCCTAAACGAACCTCTAGCTAGAGGACATTAAAAAGAAACAAATAGAAAGGAAGAAATAGGCTCGATAAGAAGCCAAAGCTCATGAGGAGAAAGCTAAATTACAAAGTACTCATCTCCACATGGCTAATGTAAATACTAATTGACAAAGAAGAAGATGTGAAGCCCACAAGTCTTTGCTTGGACTTCCCCACCACTACAAAGAGTATAGCCAAGCTCGCTCTATTAAATATTAAAGCAAGAAGAAACCTCGTGTCCTTTGAGACATGGATGTTGATAGGCAAACCAGTCCTTTAGTCCACAAAAACCTTATCATAACCTATCTAATGAGTGTAAAGGTATTGTAAAACTTAAGTTACACACATAAACTCTTATCCCGTGGAAGGTAGTTTCTTTGTCATAACTATAAGAACTATGCCAGAAGAAATCATCCTTGAGAGATCATGGATTGCTAAGCCTGACTACATCATCGACGACTAGAGGATCACAACTCTCAGTTTCAAGCAAAGAAGAACGATTGTCCTTCTTGCAGAAGACAAATATCCTCGGAGATCCAGAAATTTCTCTCGTATTATTACAACTTTACCACAAAAAGGGCCATCAAGCCAAAAGCCAAACCTAAGGCAAAGAACCCCTAGAC
This sequence comes from Cibotium barometz, assembly GCF_041138505.1. Lineage (NCBI taxonomy): Eukaryota > Viridiplantae > Streptophyta > Polypodiopsida > Cyatheales > Cibotiaceae > Cibotium > Cibotium barometz. The sequence continues at coordinate 27,283,461 of NC_141078.1, read as the reverse complement.
AAAACCAACGAGAAATCATAGAGGAACCCAAAAATGGCTAAAGAATCACTAGTCCCTACTGCCTCCACTTCACCACCAACCAATGATAAACTTTGACAGGTATAGGTACCAAAATCCCCATTGCAACCATTCAAAATAGCTATACCTTATACCTCTCCAAAAGCCAGAGTAAAACAACAAAAACAGGTATGGATCTCAAAAACCAGTATACCAAACCTACACCAAACCTCATATGACAAGCTAGTATGGATCCCGAAAGCCGGTATACCAAACCTAATTCAACAAGCTGGTATGGATCCCAAAGCAAGGGAGAAACACTACGCAAAGAATTGATCTAGCCACCCAAGTATGGATAGCCACAGAATGCTCCCTCGATGCCCAAGGTTATTATCAAAGCCACAGAAAAAACCTTGAATATATGGGTTGGGCAGCCCTGCGACGAGCAAATCAAAACAGGTATGGATCTCGAAAGCCACTAGCTTGTCGTATGAGGTTTGGTGTAGGTTTGGTATACCGGCTTTCGGGATTCACACCAGCTTGTTGTATGAGGTTTGATATACCATGGATCCCAAACCAAGGGAGAAACACTAGGCGAAGAATTGATCCACCACATGACATTAGTTCTACCTCTTTCAAAATTCCTATGGGTGATGCCATCCGCTAATTTGAGGATAATTTTAGAACATTTAAGGGTCTTGCTTCACATCTTTAGCACATGTCTTTGGTGTCTATGCTCACCCTTGCTCCCCCGTCTAGAATCACGGTTCTGGACTAACTGGAACGTCTTCGTATAGCTTCGACGGGTTTTCTTTTTTTTCATGGTTGGTCTCATCTAAATCTCAAGATTTTGGGTTTGATTTTTCATCCATTAATGGACTTCATCCCAGGCTTCTAGTTTCCTTATTAAGTACTCAGCCATCGTGATCATCACAAGGTTAGAGAGGATTGCTCTCAAGGCTCCTGTTTCTTCTTTAAGCTCTAGCCTGATTCAAGGCACATTGGATATGGTCATGGACTCATCATCTGAGCCCATGTATGAAAGCAGGTCTGAAATGAGTTTGCTCGTCCGTCTAGGATCACGGTTCTGGACTAACCGGAACCTCTTCGTATAGCTTCAACGGGTTTTCTTTTTTTTCATGGTTGGTCTCATCTAAATCTCAAGATTTTGGGTTTGATTTTTCATCCATTAATGGACTTCATCCCAGGCTTCTAGTTTCCTTAATAAGTACTCAGCCATCGTGATCATCACAAGGTCAGAGAGGATTGCTCTCAAGGCTCCTGTTTCTTCTTTAAGCTCTGGCCTGATTGAAGGCACATTGGATATGGTCATGGACTCATCATCTGAGCCCCTGTATGAAAGCAGGTCTGAAATGAGTTTCTTTATTGTCGTGATGCCCATGCTCCCTCAAGATGTGGTCACGTAACAGTCAAATTTTTCATGTAACACTAGTGTGAATCACTCAATCCCTCGGGATGTGGTCATGTAACACTCTTAGATTTTCATGTGGCCTCTCTCTCTCCTTCTCTATTGCCGTGTTTTTCTGCAGTGCAGTTGCTCTTGAGTTTTCAGATTTTGTCTTCATCTCCGCTGCATATTCTGACACGGTATCAAAGCTCTAGGCTCTTGATAGATCTTGGGAACTGTGTGAGCAAGAGGGGGGCTGTTTTGTTGCTGATTGGTGGACTGTTTTGGACTGTTCGGGAAGAGGAGAAGCAAGAGGAAGGCGGGCTGATTTGCTCGACAGCCACTTGCAAGTTTAAGCTCTTTTTTTACCCACCCACCCACCCTTTTCAGTTACACCCCCGCAATGGCAGATTTACTTGAGATGGCTGAGAAGCATGTGAAGAACCCGACACTCCCCACGTTCCCAGTGGACCGTCAGTTGGACGAGAACAACTACAACATATGGAAGGTAATGATGGAATCTGTTTTGGAGTCTTACGACCTTGCTAATTTCATTGTTGTTGGGGTTGCACAGCTGGAGTTAGAGGAAGGGGAGTTACCCTCGATTCGGAAGAAACGCGAGGCACCGGCACCGGCACCGGCACAGTTGTGGGATCGTGTCAATGCCAAGGTCCGTTCTTTCATTTTCCTCAACTGCACACCGCAGGTAATCAATCATATCAAGCGTATGACGCTGGCCAGAGGTATCGCCCATGAAGAGAATTTCCTTGGAAGTGCAGATGCGGGTGATGAATCCTGCAAAGTCATCGACGATGCGGGAGCACATTAACAAGTTGCAGGCTCTTCAGCAGGAAGTTCTTCAGGCTGGGAAAGAGATATCATCGGAGGACATGGCCATCACGTTGTTGTCGCATTTGCCCTCTCAGTCACATGGGAGGAGCTTGTGCCCATGGTCTTGGACCAGGAGGAAAAATTCACGAACCCTCCACAGGGCGGAGGTTCGAAGGCCTTAACTGGCCAACGGTCGAAAGGCCAGAATAACAAGAAGGACAAAGAGAAGGCTTCATCGGAGAAGTCTTCTGAGAAGAAGCCTGACACAAACCAAGAGAAACTGAAGGCCGAGAGGACCTGCAATGATTGTGGCAAGAAAGACCACTATTGGAGGAAGTGTCCTAAGCGGACTGGGAAGAGTGCTGATTCTTCAGCTTCAGCTGCAAAGACTCCAGCCTTTGTGCACTTAGAGATGATGGACTCAAATGCTTCATCTTCTTCAAGTGAGGAGGCAGTTGGCTTCATCACAAAGGATACTCGGGAGTGGATTCTCGACAATGGTGCTTCCAGGCACATGACTCCTTCCCGTGACTTCTTTTTGGATCTGAAACAGCAGTCATGTCGCATTTTCATTGGCGACAGTTCCACAATTTTGATACACAGTGAGGGCCGGATGGAGATCATTCCCAACGGCAAGGGGGATAAGCATTCCTCTCGTGTTCTTTACGTCCCAACACTTGGTTTTCATCTATTGTCAGTGCATGAGGTATGCAAGACTAGCTTCCGGGTGGAGTTTGAGAAGCATTCAGTTGCTCTACGGGACCACGAGACTCGCCAAGTTGTTTGGGAAGGCGGCGTGGAGAATGATATCTACAAACTCTCCACACTCTCCTCATTGACAGGTTCTCAGGTTGGTGACTTGTGGCACTTTCGGTTTGGCCACTTAAATGTGGATGCGCTGCGGCGAGCTTTCCGGGACCATATGGTGGTTGGCTTGCCAAATGTTGGCAGCAGGCAAGGACGGTGCAGTTCTTGCATACGTGGTACGCAGCACACGGAATCCTTTCCGAAGTAGGCTTCTAGGCGGGCTTCGAAACCGTTGGAGTTGGTTCACACTAACTTTGTGTGGACCTATGCAGACACCATCCTTGGGAGGATCTCTATACTTCATGCTGCTTGTTGATGATTGTTCCAGATTCACATGGGTCTATTTCCTTTCTCAAAAGGACCAAGCTTCTGCTCGGTTCAAGGAGTGGCATGTGATGGTGGAGAAAGAGTCTGGATTGCAAGTAAAGACTCTCCGCGCTAACAAAGGAGGTGAATTCTCTTCAAATGCTTTCGTGAGATTCTGTGCAGATCATGGCATCTAGCGAGAACTAGCCAATACAAGTTCGCCATCAGAGAATGGAGTGGTAGAACGAAAGAACAGGACTCTGGTGGAGATGGCGAGGACGATGCTGGAGCATCGTGATCTTCCTCATCCACTTTGGGGAGAGGCTGTGGCTACGGCTGTCCATATCCTCAACCGATCTCCGACGACTTCAGTACCTAACATGACTCCCTTTGAGGCATATTTTGGGAGGAAACCTAATGTCTCCCATTTCCGTGTGTTTGGGAGCGATGCGTATGTACACATTCCGAAGAAGCGGAGAGGGAAGCTCGACTCCATCTCCGCTGCATATTCTGACATCCAATTGTTGTCTTGAGTGGTCTGTTAGTAGTCTAATCTTGTTTACCATTGATGAGTGGTCTGTTAGTAGTCTAATCTTGTTTGCCATTGATGAGATCTATGAGGCAAGGGTGCCATCTTGCTCCTTTGATGTTTACACTATCTGCATGGAATACTTCTAACACTTGCTCTAGAGGTCTAAGCATCAAAACCTTGTGTGGATACAACATGATTGGTCTCGCAACAAGTCCTATTTCTAGTTGGATCTCCTATACCGCATCCTATGCTTTGCTTAACTTTGTGTGGATACAACATGATTGGTCCTGCAAGTCCCTCTATTGCTAGTTGGATCTATTATACTGCATCCTATGCTATGCTTAACCTCAGGATCTCCTCTCCTCGGATTCGGGTATTCTTGTAGTTTCTTTGGAAGGGGTTCTTTGTATTTTGGTCTTGGTTTGTATCGTCCTTCCACTCCTTTCTTGGCTATTTCCAAAAGTTCCCTTGTTCCTATCCATCAGGATTGATCCATCACTACTTTCCATCCCCCGTTCCTCGTCCAGTGTGTGTTGAATTAGAGGTTCTGAAACATCTTCAATTTCTATGTAGCCTCGATCATCCCTTGGATCCTTGGTTCATCTACATGTGACGCTTTTTGGGCTTTCTCCCTAGGGCCTTATGTTCTATCTGTTAGGATTGCCCCTTTGAGGTCTTCGATTTCCCATACTTCATCTAAGGTGAGTTAAGTGGAGGTATTTGAAACATCCTCAATCTCAAAATACCCTGGAAGGTCCCTTGAAGACTCTGGAAGGGCCGAGGCAATGGAGGAGGGCCCGCTACATGAGGTGCTTTGATCACAACCGGCAGGCCTCAAGCCCCCTAGAGATCCACCGTTGACCAAGGAGGCCGCGTCGAAGGTTGCATCAAAGATTGAGATTCAAGTAATAAAGGTACGTCTCTTTCAATCTCTCTGCCATTGTACCTGGTTAGAGATTGGGTAGTAATGTACCAGGCGTGGGCACTCATAAGGCTCTGCTATGGCCCTCGCCCCCTGGTAGAGCTGGACAGTGGAGTAGGGGATAACTCGACCGAAGAGATGAGATGGCCTCAGGGCTGGACAGTGGAGTAGGGGATAACTCGACTGAGGGTGTGTAAGAAATATGAAAGCAAGAGCAAAACTAGAAATGAAACAAAACAAATGAAAGACAAAGAGTTACCTTGAGATGAGTGTAGACAAGACACAAGATTGATTACTTTCATTGATGTGACACCTACAATATATAGGTGAGAAGTACAAGATTTGAGTAGACTGACTTATGGGATAAATGTAGAGGTGCCACATGGCACTAGACTCAAGACACAAAGACTTAAGTGAAACTAGACTAGAAATAGTACACCTAGTGTGCACTTATTTCCAACACCCTCCTTAAGTGGACACTAGGAGGAAGACAAAAAAAGACAAGACTAGAAGATAGACATAAAGACTGATAGACTGAGAGACTAGACATGAGAGACAAAAAGATCCTGAGACACCCCTCCTCGAGTGATATCCTCATATGGGTCCACAAGGGTAGGGACAAGATGGATCTAAAACAAGACACAGTCAGATTGATAGACAGATAGACAGACAACAAATAGATAGACAGACAAGACTAGATAGACAGAAGACTGACTGTAGACAAACAGATGGACCTTGAAGACAACCCCTCCTCAAGGGCAATCGCTGCCTCTTGGGTAGGGACAAGAGAGAGGTCAAAAAGCATAATGAGTAAGACACTAGAACCCCTTGACCTACATCATCGGTGGTCAAAGTGGGAGACAAGAAAGGTGAAGTAATCAGAAAGCCCATTCCTCATCATGTGAGGAATGAACAGCAAGATCTGCTGTTGTAGATGCTGCAGCAACATGTGCTGAGCCAGATGCAGGGGCTGATGTAGAGGTTTTAGAGTAGCAGTCCTTCTCCCGGTGATTATCACGGCCACAAATGGTGCATGGATGAGCCTTGAAGCAGTCCTTCTCCATATGATTAGTTTTTCCACAATGGGGGCAAGGCTTTCTTACCTTAGAACCTCCTTTCTTTGCTAAAAATGCAGTGTCAGTTACCTTTTGTTGTTTTGTTCTTTCCTCTTCTTGGAGAGCATTGATGATACCTTCAAGAGTAGGATTATTGTGATACTTGAAGGTAGTGACAAGAGTAGCATAGGTGTCAGGTAAGCTTTTGAGAAGCACAGCAATAGCAATATCTTCGGAGATGGGGGACTTCACTGATGCAAGCTGAACCATAAGACTGCGAAAATAATTGACATGAGAGGCTATAGTAGCTCCCTCCTGCATATATAGATCAAAGAATGAGATCATAAGTGCAATCTTAGAGTTTTTAGAGCGGGGTCCAAACAGGGTATCCAAAGTGATCCATGCTCGAGAAGCAGACTGTATGTCAGAGATGTGATGAATGTAATCATCTCCAAGACCGAGCAAGATGATAGCATAGGCTTTGTCATTCTTGGCAGTGGGAGCATAAGTGATAACTTGCTCAATGTCGGAATCTTCGGGAGTAGCATGATGAACAACATCCCACAGGCCTTCTTTCATAAGATGGCACTTGATTTTGATTTGCCAAGTATGAAAGTTGGACCCATTGAATTTGTCGATAGACATGAGAGAATGGGTAGAAGATGCCATGTGGGAAGGTCTTACCTCTTGCTAATGATGCAAGGGCAGTGTCTATTCCCTTACAAGAGAGAGTTCAGTTTTGAATTGTTTTTGAAGAAAAATAGAACTGAAAATATTGAAGCATACCACTTTGGTTTTTTTCCTCAGGTCTTCCACCCTTTCAGGGGTAACCCGAGAGAGAGAGAAAGAGAGAGAGCTGCGAACAGAGATTTTTGCAAATAGAGAAAGATGTAGTACAGGGCCACGATACCTAGAGAGACCGGAGAGCGAGCAGAGGTGGAGAATTTGTTGCAGAACCTCGGGCAGCTCCTGGAGAAGTGCAGCCTGTTGAAGAAGATGGCGCAGAATTCAGGAGCAGCACGGGGGCCAGGAGCAGGAGCACATGTCGGGGCAACACAAGTGCTGCTCATCCAGAGATGGAGGCCGACAGTAGCTGCAGGTATGGAGTGATGCGCAGCCTGTAGAGGGTGAAGCGCAGGCAGCAGCAACTGTAAACAGGCCAATGCAGACAGCAAAAACTGGCGCAGAAAATGGCGGGCAGATTTTGAGCACGATGGAGAGGATAACGAGCGACGAGGCAAGGTAGAAGAGAATCAGGGCAGCATCAAGCTGGAAATGAACTAGGAAAGGCTGGCTCTGATACCATGTAAGAAATATGAAAGCAAGAGCAAAACTAGAAATGAAACAAAACAAATGAAAGACAAAGAGTTACCTTGAGATGAGTGTAGACAAGACACAAGATTGATTACTTTCATTGATGTGACACCTACAATATATAGGTGAGAAGTACAAGATTTGAGTAGACTGACTTATGGGATAAATGTAGAGGTGCCACATGGCACTAGACTCAAGACACAAAGGCTTAAGTGAAACTAGACTAGAAATAGTACACCTAGTGTGCACTTATTTCCAACAGGGTGGGGGTAAGGACACTGCTATTGGAGGGATAACTCGATCCCCAGAATCCAAAAAGTCCAGATTGATCCTAAGCACAAGTGGATTGCAGCCTCGGTGGATACAGGTTCAGAAAAACTAGTCATTGTCTCTCTATATGCCTCAGGATCGGCATCATCCCGGGTTGAGCTGTTGCAATCACTAGTGGGTGTAGAGGGGCCTATGATAGTGGTGCAAGACTTCCATATTGTTGAGATGCCCATGGATAAGCTAAAAGGGCTGGGTCAAACTCTCAGGGGCCAAGAAAAAAAGGAGTGGCACAGGTTAAAGGTTTAAGACAAGACATGTCCCTTAACCTGGATTTCACCTGGAGCAATGGCCAATCTGTCTCGTTGTCAAGCCTCAAGGATCACCCTATAAGGCAAACCTACAAAACAAACCATAAACTATGAAGGGGGGCCGGCATACTCGCCACCCAACCATGACAGCCGTGAGCGAGGCTCACAATCTTGGCCGTCCCCACCGAGCCACGAGCTGGAGCGTCATGCTCTCGTGAGTGCCCTACCATCGTCCTCATCCGGTGTCCTCTACCACCCGGGGTTGTCCCCTAAGGATGACGGCCTCCTGCGCGATGGTGCTCCTGCTCCACGCACTCTGCACTCATGTGCTCCATCCGTCGGTGTGTGCCCAACTGGTACCCCTCCCCCCAATAACTAGGAAAGGAACGCCCAAAAGCACACATCCACCCACAACATATCATACTCTAGCTCGTCAATCTGCCTGCCCCACTTGCTGCTGTAGGGCAGCCCACTGATGATCGTACACCTCTGTCCAGACAACCTACATATGGCTGTCCACAACCTTTGGCTGCGTGTTGTAGACGTCAAGTAACACGGATGGCTGTGGCGTGTGCGGCTCTACTATACTACCTTGCATCTGCATGAGTGCGTGCACACAGGCCATGCGTGGCTGCATGGGAAACAGCCCAAAAAACTTGGGCTTCCTCACCCCAAAGGGGTGCCCATCAGCAAGGCGCAGTCCCCATGTGGGCTGCCACAACCCCTATCGAGCCCCGACAGTCCCTGCAACCGCCGACAGCCCTGGTCGACTCCAACAGCCCTTCACAAGTGCCGTCAACAACCCTTACCTCGTCCGTAGCACAGGCGACCAGGTAAGGGACCCCCACGCGTGCCATCGGCTTTGGGAAGGTAGGTGTTTTTTTTTTTTTCTAATGTGTGTAAATATATGAGTCCCCTTGATATTAAAAAAAAACGGTCCCATGCTTTTCTAGAAACAATGTCCAACTTTGTTCAAAAAGTCATGCCATGCTTTTTTTTTTAAAAAAAACATCATGCTTTTTTCTAATTTTATTTTAACAAAAAAAACTTTCTGTCTTTTCTTTTAAAAAAACTGAGATACACTGTTTTTAGACTACTGCCGGTTGCTTTTCCCTCTTGCGCACTGCTATCCGTACACTGTACGGACTATTCAGAGGTGGTCGTACAGGTCTAACGCTGCTTTTACTGCACACCAGTCCGTACATACGTACAGCTGTGTATACTGTGCTCGTACGACCCCTGTACCGCAAGTACCGCCTGTCCAGGCCTCTATCCAGACCCGCCACATGTGTGGTTGCTGTACTTGTATGCACAGGCCCGTACAGTCTTGTACGGCTGCTGTACCTGGTGCAACCTCTGTACAGCCACCTGCCCCTTAGGATAGCCAGCATGGTCAAGCATGAGACTCTTCAAACGAGGGCTCACTCCACACATAAACCACCGCGATTGCTTCTCCCCTCCCTAACACGACTAGACATGCTTTTTCCCTACGCCAACCACAATCTCATGCAACATAGAGCAATGACTTGATAGAAAAAACAATGATTCATAGGAAGAGAACAATGAGAAGCATACCCGGGTCTCTTGTTAGATGTGACACATACCCATGCATACCTTTCAGCTTCTTGTGTAGGGTTAGCTCTGATACCACTATCAAGCTTCCAGGATCACCCCGTAAGGCAAACCTACAAAACAAACCATAAACTATGAAGGGGGGGCAGGCATACTCGCCACCCAACCATGACAGCCATGAGCGAGGCTCACAATCTTGGCCGTCCCCCCACCGAGCCACGAGCTAGAGCGTCATGCTCTCGTGAGTGCCCTACCATCGTCCTCATCCGGTGTCCTCTACCACCCGGGGTTGTCCCCTAAGGATGACGGCCTCCTGCGCGATGGTGCTCTTGCTCCACGCACTCTGCACTCATGTGCTCCATCCGTCGGTGTGTGCCCAACTGGTACCCCTCCCCCCAATAAATAGGGAAGAATGCCCAAAAAGCACACGCTATCAATAGCGGACCAAAAAGCACACACTATCAATAGTGGACCAAAAAGCACATGTTCGCCCACAACATATCATACTCTAGCTCGTCAATCTGCCTGCCCCTAGCGTGCACGTGACACTCACTGCTAAGGAAGGCCAGACTAGACATGTGTTACTTGTCTGCCCCAATCATCCAGACACAAACCTCTAGGATCTAAAGTCTATATTAAACCCTGCCAAATCAATGGGTTGCAAAATTAGCATCCTCTTTGAAAGAAAGCAAAGCAAACCTTATATAAGCTCGGTACTGAAATTAAGGAGGCATAATCCAAACATTATTACCTGCAGCCACCCATCATATGATTATCATATGTTTGGAGAACCAAGAAAATTATGGCATAAACCATTGTTTCGAGAAGCGTACATGCAATTGTAAGCCGAAATATCAAGAAAATATGGCAACAAATCCATGATTTTGATGCAGTACAAGTCACTGTGAGCTAAGATAGACACCAATTACAGACTCACTGAGAATGTTCAACAAATCCGGTGAGTTCACACATCTGGGTGTCTTGTACTGTGTCGGAGACGCACCGAATTCTAGTGTATATAGCATGATATTGTGAAAGGTTGATTCCTTCACAATGCAGAGTCTGAGAGGTCCAATAGTTCCAGCTGCCCTTCCACGTTGGTAAGGGTCATTGAAAGATAAGTCCAAATCCTTGCAGCACTGAGTCAAGATGGTATCATTCATGTAAACACTGTTACTGATCTCCCAAAAGATTGCATAATGCCCTGGCCTGGAGGAATGATCAGCATGACTAGTGAAGTCAAGCAGGTCCATGTTTCCCCCCCTCAGGGTCTTAGATGCTTGATTAACCACTGCACATAATTCTCTCTCATCAGTTTTATCTGTGTTTATACTAAGCACAGCATTCCTTCGCCGAACAAAAGAAAACTGTGGTAACGCATGGTAGAAGCCTGTGATTCTGATCACATCACCAAGCCGATAGCGGTACAGGCCTGCTCATGAATACACAGAGAGTGTCCAGACATCACTTGACTACTAAAAGCAACCAGTTCCCACACTGAGGACTAAACTCGGGACTAAGGGTTTTGGCCTCACATGTGGACCCTTAGGACAGACATGGTTGATAGGCCTTATATGGGGAAGATAGCCTGTCCATCCATGATGTAGAGGGGAGTTTTATGAGCAAGATTGCCCCTCCAACTATAATGGGCAGATGGACAGGTGTGGACTTGTACGGGCAAGATTGCCTATCCATCTGGATGGCAGGCAATTTTTGCATGTACAACTCCACACAGGCAGGAAATGTTGTGTAACCAGACTAAGAAACTGTGCTAGCTGTCTACTCCTGGAGATTTTCATACAAACTGCTAAGAGCAACACTATTGCCACATAAAAAATCAACTTTTTGCACATGCTTAGACTCGAGTGAGAAAGGGTGAGAGTAATGGACCTGCCACCGTTGTCACGATTACTTCATATTCTTCACCGATTTCAACACCTGCGATGTCAACCGGTCCTACCTCTGCTTTCTGACGCAAAGGCAGAAATTCAAAATAGGCTGCATATGGCACCAACGTGAAAGAGACCTGCTCGGGCAGAGACTTCGGGTTCAGATTTATGCCAATAGTGCACTCAGACGATCCATAATCACCACAAACGAGCGGTATGTCTCCAGCATAGTTTTTCAGATATGGGACATAGGGCTCCATAACTCCAGTCACGATTGTGTGTATGTATTTTACATTTGGCCATAGGCGCTTGATGATGCCAGACCAGCAACCCTTTGCACACTCAGCATGAACCTTTTCAGCAAGCAGGGGATCACAACGGAGACACTTCAAAACATCAGCTCTAACAGATTCATCTGTGATTCGGTCACTGAGAGTGCCTAGCCGGATGTCGGTGCTTAACTCTTCCCAAACCTCCTCCAATAACCTGAAAGCCTCAGTTATCCCATATGCAAGAAATGATGATATTACAGTCACTTCTGTGGCCTGTAGCAAACCACAAAGAAGATGGCAGTACATAGATTGCCGAACATTCGGTCCCAAAACCACTCCCATAGGACTTGTCCATTGGGGGAGGTTCTTTAAAAGAGCTCCGCTCCGTAAATGATGTGTGCTGGCAGATCCCGCTTTAAGTCCTCCTCTCGTCATGAGAAGCTTCCCAACGTAGATGAAGCAGAGAGCTTTACCCACAAAATCCATTGAAAATTCCCTGAAATCTATGCCACAATGCAATCACATGCCATGGGCAATGCAAAGGGGATGGTTATCAACAAAAGAAATAGTGCCACCAGGTGCTGTTGGTGTACTGGAAAGCAAGCACACACATGCATCAAGCAAGGAAAGGGAAATGGTAGAGCAACAAGGGAAGCATGCCAACCTCTTTAGTATTGCATTGCTGAGGGAGAACCTCTTTGATGTTATTTGCCGTGACTGTGTTGTTGCAGGAATCATTCTTGGTCTGCCGCTTGAGGTTCCTGAGCTGCAAGTGGTACACAGAAATTAGGACTTCCTATATGGAATTCTTAATGAGATGAAAACAGAATCCAGCTCATACACTACTGATAACCATAAAGAAGAAAAGCACACACAAAAAAAGTATAAACACCGCATCAGTGGCTGCGTTCTACTGTAGCTGCTGCACACGTGTAAAAGGAGGGACCTTAATCATTTGGACACCTGTCTTCAACCACACAGAGAGATTGGGGAGGTAGCTCCAAAGCACAGAGCTAGGGGCAAATCATGGCACATTGGACAGCTCAAGTGATGCCAGATTAAGTACACAAACTATTGGCAGGGGTTATGGGAAATCCTCACCGGCACAAGGTCGCCCTCTGCTTATGGCTCCTGGCAAATGGTGGTTTGGCAGTCGTTAGCCATCATACCTGGAGTATGGACTGACCTCCTGGTGAGCTGGTTAAGCCCCTTTTCTACATAACTTCTACTGCCTAGACTTCTACTAACTGATTTATGCTCTTATGCTTCTATATATGCTTGGGATGCAAGTTGGCCAGCATCAGGAGCTCTCGACCTGCTGTGGAAAAATATTCATGCACAAAACCCCATAAATGCTGCGCTGAATACAATGCCTTGTCCATGGACCATACTGCTGCCTACTGCCTGGACACTTGGCCGCCTACTGCTTGGGCACCCATGCTGGCTACCGACAGGGTGCCAAGCACTCCCATGATGATGAAGATGCTGATGACACTGATGATCGTGATTCTGATGATGATGTGGTTGCTGATGATGAGGATGGTAGTTCTGTAGATGATGATGGTATGCGGCTGAAGCTGATGATGATGCTGACTTAACTGCTGACTAATCAGGGATTAAGACCGTTCATGCAAAAGATTAGACATGGCACAGGAAGCTGCAGAGATTCCAACAGCTCAGCTAGTCCTGGAGTGGTTTCCAAGATGCTGAATTGGCAAGTGTGATGTGTTAACTATGTGGAAGCATGCTTGATATGTGACTAACGCTATCAACTGAGATCCAATTCATGCATACCTAGCTACTGTGCATACAAAAGGTTTCTGGCTATCCTCCAGTTGTTCATGCGCTAACACACATGAGGGCGGCCTGTTTTGTTGCTTTATTGCTTGCCTTCTTGGCCTTGCCTTTATATAGGAATCTGATGGCAAGTCATGCTGGTCGGCCATCCCTTTTTGGACCCAAAAATCTTATCCAAAAGGTCATGAAACATGTTCATATTGTGTCCAACTTGTGTCCCATCCAATGGTACATGTCTTGGGCACCTCCTAGCACCTATTGGGATGTTCAAAACTCCCCATCTTGGATTATATCCTGCCCCTTAACTTGTGTAAAATGCGGTTGTCAACTGTAACTGTTTGCTATGTCATCATTGCCACATGGCAGTGCCACATGTCAACTAGGTTGTCCGACCCTACCTATCGGCTGCTATATGATGTCTGGCTGGCTCTGACTTGCATACTCGTAGGTGTGTCACATTCTCCCCTACTTACATTGCAATTGTCCTCAATTGCACGGTGTCCATATAAAGTGCCCGTCCATAAAAGGAAAAGATCCGAGCAAAGCTCATCCAAGATACCCAAGATCCCAAACACTGCGAGACCACTTTGCGTCCACTGCAAAGGCTCACATTACGTCCTTGCCGCGTCAGTATGAAGACCTACAAACAAACATGCAGATGACCAATTTCCACCTGGTCGAGCACTCTCTGTCTATCGAATCGTCCATGAAAAAACCCTGCAAACCTTTGAGTATCCTCCGGTAGCCCACGAGAAGAACACTAGAGAATGGGAGCAAAACTTCACTATCCAAACTCCAACAGCCACTAATGCATCAGCTTAGATGGAGCACAAGAACTGCTTGCACCGTCTCCAATGCACCTTGAAGGAAGAAAAAAGAACCAAGACCCATAGTGTCACAAATTCCTTGCACCTTCTATTTTTCTACTGTTCATGTGTGGCATGTGGAGCCTGACATGACATACATGTATAGCTGGTGTAGCCTGACATGGTGTGTCTGTGTGGCATATGGAGCCTGACATGACAGTACATGTATGGCTCGTGTAGCCTGACATGATAGTACCATGTGTGGCTTGTGGGGTCTGACATGGTGTACATGTGGCCCATGGAGCTTGACATGATGAAATTCTCTAGGACTAGCTATCTTGGAGATCTTTTGTATTTATGTTCTGGGAAGGTTCCGAAAGGATCATGAGCCCTGGACATTTTATCGGATACAGCTGAGCAGATGGGTGTTTCTTCCAATCTAGCTGCACTCGTGTGCCTGACTTTGATTTTATCTTTGGATGACTTGTCTTGTTTGCCTGGACAATGCCTGAGATTTTTGCCTGCGTTGTCCATGGGACCGGGGACGCCTAGGCACCCTGTGGACGTGTATGTGCACACTTGTTTGGGACTGACAAGTGGTCTACATGTGTTTTGCAAAGGTGGTAAGTATTCCCAAAAACTCAATTTACAGCTTTATGAGTTCACATGCTCATAATTATTGGTGCAAGTTCACACTCACTTATAAGTGAGTACACATTGAGCAGGACTTATTAAATACACGTGGCGGCCAAAAGCTGGGCACTGGACATTATTTGGGCCTCCTCCAAGTAGGCACCCCCTTTTGGACCCGTGGGAGCTAAAATTGGCGGAGGAGCTCTAATCTTGAGTAAGACTCCAGTTTTATGTGAGGTGCCTGCTTTTCCAAGTGCATGGGAGCTGGTCGACTGCTTCTACAGGCTGTTTACAGCCTTCTATCGCGACAAAAACCTAATAGGTGCATGGGAGGTGCTGGCCGACCCCTTCTGCATGTTCTCCACTACTGGCCGGCTGATTTACAGCTTGAACAAAGGCTGGATAGAGCATAAAAACCGAGAGGAAGAGATGGTCCTGGGCATCTGGACAGTTTGTATTGATGCGGGTACTACTAGGAGTACCATACCCGTTGTAAGCCATATATCTATTTCAAAGGCAATAAAGAAATCAGCTTGTTCTTACTTGGTCTTTGTACGTGATAATGTTGAGCATGATGCTGTAACTCCCATAGATCAAGATAAGAATGATTTCTTAAGTGAATATGCTGATTGTTTCGTTGATTCACTACAAGGACAGTTACCCTCAGAGCCAGAGGATCATTGTACTGAAATAATCCCTAGGAGCTGTCCTCCTTACCGTCCTCCTTAGGGTGAGTGCCGCCCAACAGGAGGAAATCATGACTCAAGTAAATGATTTACTTGAGAAGGGGTTGATAAGGCCAAGTTCTTTGCCTTATTGTTCTCTAGTTTTAATTGTGCAGAAAAAGGATGGGACATATAGAATGTACGTTGATTATAGGGTCCTTAACAAGATTACTATCAAGAACACGTTTCCGATTCCTCGAATCGATGATATTCTTGATAAACTTGAGAGAGTTGCTTGTTTCAGTCGCATTGATCTTAAGAGTGGTACCTCAAGATGTGCATAAAACAACTTTTCGAACATCATTTCAATTATATGAGTATTTGGTTATGCCATTTGGACTTACGAATGCCCCCACCACTTTCAATAGAATGATGGACATAATTTTTAGATCTCACCGTAAGTTCACAGAAACTTTCTTTGATGATATTATCATTTTTTCAAAGAGTGAGGCTGAACATAAAGAGCATCTTGCCATTGTTTTTGAAGAGCTAAGGAAACATAAGCTTTTCATCAATGGGAAGAAGAGTGAATTCTTCTTGTCAGAAATTCACTATTTAGGGCATATTGTTTCCAAGGATGGAGTATGCATGGATCCCGCAAAGATTCAAGCCATCAAGGATTGGCCAGAAGTGCAGAATGTGCATGAAGTTAAGAGCTTTATTAGTTTATGCTCTTATTCTCGTCGATTTCTTCAACACTTTGCTTTCTTAGCTTCACCGTTACATGATCTAACGAAGAAGAAAGTAGCATTCCGTTGATTGGAACCCGAAAAGACAGCTTTTCAGAAGTTGAAGGATACCATCATATCAAGGCCAGTTCTTATTCAGATGTGTGCTCAAGGCTGCCCTGCTGAATTGTCTTGGTTGATCAGAGGGAAGCACAGTGTGTTGCTTTTGTGGGACACAGATCTGTGTGTGTGAATCCTCTGTGCTAAGAGGTCTTGAGGGCTACCAGATTGGACATATAGGTTTATTCTCCTGGCTGGCTTTGTTGTACTCAGTTTTACATCTCATTGAATTTGAATAAAGAAATACCGAGGGGCGCCAAGCTTTGGGGCCAACAGGTGTCAATTTCATTTCAGTTTTGGGGCATTC
Source organism: Cibotium barometz (assembly GCF_041138505.1). Lineage (NCBI taxonomy): Eukaryota > Viridiplantae > Streptophyta > Polypodiopsida > Cyatheales > Cibotiaceae > Cibotium > Cibotium barometz. The sequence goes on along the minus strand of NC_141078.1, from coordinate 27,266,922 downwards.
TAGCTCCAGTTAATTTTATTATTTATTTGGACTACAAGTGGAAGGGTGACTGCTAGTCTACCGCACTTTGGTTTCTACCAGAGGCCGGTTTCAACTTCCAAATGAGAACTCTCGTTTATTACAGCACAATATACCATAGAGAAGGCACACCCGTACAACACCTCCCTGCTTTCCAAAGGTATTCTCCATCTTTACCATGGATGCTTCAAACCCTTTCCCAAACAGCAGTAGGACTGTACCGTACCACATGTCCTTCCCTATAGCCACAGCTTACATGTAAGCTCGAGAAAACTACAACCTGTTCATATGAATCCAAAGACATGTTCTCCACATGAAACCAAAGACCTGTATCCGATAAACCAAAGACCTGTATCCCATAAACCATAGTTTCCTCGATACCAAAGTCCTGTGTCCTATTTCCATGAGAAATCCACAGATACACCATCCAAGCACGGTGCCATAACTAGGGTTGATTTCCACAGCAATACCCTTTGCTTTTTCCATAACTCATAGAGAGAAAGATAGAGAAAAGCCTATCTCTATTCTCCTTCAGCCAACCCACGTGCATCCCATAGAGAGAAAAAGCCCAAACGCAAGTGTACCAAGAGAGAGACGCCTGCTTTCTGCCCTCTTGCAATCAAGTCCACGCGACTGTGCCAGGGAGAGAGAGAGAACCCAAAAACATGTTCAGCCTCTTGTACCTCCCGCAACCAGCCCACGTGCAGCCAATCGTGAGAGAGAAGATAAGAGATCAGTCTGCTGTGCGCTTCTTGCCAAGAGACCTTGCGCTGCAATTGTGGGTGTCGCCTGTGCTCTCTAGCAACCAGCCCTCTAAGGAGAAGCGCCACCCCCCTCGACTCTACCACCCTTCACCTTATAACAAAGATGCGATTCGCTTTTCTTCAAAAAAAACTAAAAGCAATAGCAAAAGCACATCCTCCAAAAATAATATTATTTTAAGTCATCAAAGGTTATAAAACCTTATAATCTCAAAATCCTTTTGTCCCTTTCTTTAAATCCTTTTGTCCCCTTCACACTTGGGCTAGCCACACACATGGGTTTCTATTCTTGATTCCAAGCTAATGCCTCTCACACTGTCCATCCCGTGCCCGTGTCCACCTGCTTGTTGTCCAGAGAAAAACATAGGGTCATAACAGTGTCAGAAAGTCAAGTTTGACAGACACAAGACACTTGGTTTGCTTCAGCCCTTACCCATTCCACAAGAACCATGGGAAAGCATTGCTATAGATTTCATTATGGATTTGCCGAAATCAGCACATGGAAATGATGCTATATGGACTATTATAGATCGTTTTAGCAAACAGGCACACTTATTCTTGTGAGAAAAACAATCAAGCCAAAGCACATGGCAAAGTTGTTCTTAGCTCAGATTTTCAAACATCACGGCACGCCCAAGTCTACTGTGGGAGATAGAGATCCTCGGACTACCAGTTTATTTTGGCGGGCATCGTTTGATAATATGGGCACAAAGTTGAGTTTTTCATCAGCCTATCATCCTCAAACGGATGGTCAGAGTGAAATTGCAAATTCAGCTATGCTTGACTTGCTCAAGTGTTATGTATCTGAGCAGAAGTCAGATTGGGAAAAGTATTTGCCATTGGTAGAGTTTACATACAATAACACAATGCATTCTTCAACTAATAAGGCTCCATTTGAGATAGTCTATGGCAAGGTGGTGCTTCCACCTATCTTACAAACAAAAGATGAAATCTTTGCAGCAGATGAGTATGTCCGTGATTTGGATATTGCGTTTACACAGGTTCGGACAGCCATAGAAAGATCTCAAGCTAAGCAGAAAAAGACAGCTGACAAACACAAGCGAGAGGAGATTTTCAAGGAAGGTGATTGGGTATTACTTAAGTTTGAGAAAGCACATCTTCGGAACCAGCTAGGTAAGGAAGGCCGGTTTCCTAAGCTTTCAAACAGGTATTACGTGCCATTCCAAATTTTGCAAAAAATAAATGAAGTGGCATACAGATTGGTATTTTCCGATCACTGGAAAATACACAATGCCTTTCATGTCAGTTTACTGAGGCCTTCTGTGGGGCCACCTCCTATGGAACCAGTTTTGGAAGATCCACCAAAAGTGGATGAACTTGAGGAGGTATTGCAACCTGACCAGATAGTTTTTCATAAAGAGCGCAAGCATCTGTTTACAGCCTTCTATCGCGACAAAAAACCTAACAGGTGCATGGGAGGTGCTGGCCAGCTGATTTACAGCTTGAACAAAGGCTGGATAGAGGATAAAAACAAAGAGGAAGACATGGTCCTGGGCATCTGGACAATTTTCCTTCTGACCGGGGACTTGCAGGCTTGTGTACATCTGCTGGCCGATTTCTTCTGAGGCTATTGAGGGCTGGTTGACTGCTGAAAACAGCCTTTGAGGGCTGGTCGACTTGCTCCATGAGCCAGACAGGAAGAAGACGATAATGTTGAGTTGACCCGGGCTGATGTGGGTGTGCTATGGGCTGTCCATAGTTGTCTTGCATGTGCTTGATGCCGGGAATGCTCACTTGTGCTGGGAATTATCAGCAAATTCAGTTTATGTTTTGTTTTTCTTGTTTTCATATTGTATTGGAAGAACAAGTGCAGCCAATGGTGAACCCTGGGCACCCGCAAAGTTGTATTGGAAGCAGACTCCTTTTTGGTAATCTAACCATAAAGCGGGGGGTGGGGGGTCAGCCTATCTTCTGGCCCCTAGTGTAGTGTACTGGGCAGATTTGTCATCTTGATTTATTTGGCATGCTTATGTGCATTTTCAGATTTCATGATTGATAAGATTTTCCCTGTAAAGTTGCCCTTCCATTTACACATACTCCTTAGAAACGTTGCACCAAATTTGTATTCATCAGTATTGCTCGGCACTTGTATGTCTAAACCGCCCATGTCCTAGGGACATACTCCAAGTAATACATCTGATACACGATACACTGAAGTCAAAACCCCGGTTGTTGTCGGTATAGTCTCCAAGAAATCTATATATATATATATACCTTCATAAGGTCAGAAAAATCTAAACTTACAATTGAGAGATTTGAGAAAGTGACATAACTATTGGGGTATGCACACCCTCCCAAGATATATAACTTTGGAGAACAACAGCTGGTCACCACTCGGACGAAAATCAAAAGATTCACATGTCCGCTAAGTGACTGAATTATATACCTTCATAAGGTCAGAAAAATCTTAACTTATGAATTGAGAGATTTGAGAAAGTGAAGTAGCTGTTGGGAAATCTATGTATGTGAAGATACACCAACTATATGCTCATAAATCTTAAAATCCATGTCATGATGTTATCACGTGTGTACAAACAACCATTAACTTTCACCATTCCCATCTCTCAACCCTCCTTGCTGACATGGCATTTCCATTTTCGTTTCGGTTTCCGTTTCTGTTTGACGGTTTCCCTCAACTATGCTATATATAGTGGCTTTAGGGCTGAAGATTCTCATCTAGTCATAGTCTTGCTTTGTGGACTTGCTCTCAGCCCCGTGGGCAGTCTAGAGGACAAAACGCAAGCATTAGAAGGGCGGCCAGTTTAGCTACATCAGTTCAGTTTAATGCACAGCAGTAGGCGATCATTGAGAGCAAAACACACAGCCCTGTGGGCTGGTTCCTGGAGCCCACATAAGGCAGACCTGTTTGGGACTGACAGGTGGTCTACATGTGTTTTGCAGGTGGTAAGTATTCCCAAAACTCAATTTACAGCTTTATGAGTTCACATGCTAATAATTATTGATGCAGGTTCACACTCACTTATAAGTGGCCGGACAACTTATAAGTGAGTACACATTGAGCAAGACTTATTTAATGCACGTGGCGGCCAAAATCTGGGCACTGGATATTATTTGGACCTCCTTCATGTAGGCGCCCCCTTTCTGGACCAGAAAAGCACACGTGGGCTATTTTCAGCAGGGAAGCCTTGTTATGGGAGAAAACTCCAGTTTGGAGGTAGGCGCCTGCTTTTCCAGGTGCATGGGGGCTAATCGACTGCTTCTCCAAGCTGTTTTACAGCCTTCTATCGCGACAAATACCAAACAGGTGCATGGGAGGTGCTGGCCAACTCCTTCTACATGTTCTCCACTGCTGGCCGGCTGATTTACAGCTTGAACAGAGGCTGGACAGAGGTTAAAAACAGAGAGGAAGAGCTGGTTGTGGGCATCTAGACAGTTTTCCTTCCAACCAGGGGCTTGCAGGCTTGTGTACAACTGTTGGTTGCTTTCTTCTGAGGCTACTGAGGGCTGGTTGACTGCTGAAACAACCTTTGAGGGCTGGTCGACTTGCTCTATGAGCCAGACAGGAAGAAGACGATGTTGAGTTGTCCCGGGCTGATGTGGGAGTGCTATGGGCTGTCCATAGTTGTCCTGCATGTGCTTGATGTCGGGACTGCTCACTTGTGCTAAGAATTGTCAACAAATTCAGTTTATGTGATGTTTTCTTGTTTTCATATTGAATTGGAAGAAACAGGTGCAGCTAGTGGTGAACCCGGGGGGGGGGGGGGGGGGTCAGCCCATCTTCTGGCCCCTAGTGTGGTGTATTGTGCAGATTTGTCATCTTGTTTTATCTGGCATGCTTATGTGTATTTTCAGATTTCATGATTGATTCGATTTTCTGTGTTCAGTTGCCCTTCCGTTTGCATTCGTTTCAGAGCCTGGCTTTCTACACAGTTGTGCCTAATATGATGCTAGATATGGCTGCAAGGAGTCATTATCCGTGAGAGAAGGTTGGGATTCTGAGGTATCCCTCGTCGTATTGTCGCGCCTCAAAAAAGGTTACCTTTGGTTTAAGCGTGGCAGTGAGCGTGTGGAAAGACTTCGTGGCCCTCCTGTCTGTGTAGGGGCACTGTTGCACCCTTGCAGCCTATTCGGTATCATACTTGGGAAACTGGTAGAGAGCGATACCGGGGCACGGAAAATTCTTTTCTTTCCGAAAAGCTGAAAGATACATTATGGCCAGCCAATCAGATCATTATGTGGAGGACTCTCACTCGTCTCCTGTGTAAAAGAGTCCATGATCCTTCACATGCCGCAGAAACCACAAGATACGCAATCCTGCCTCCCAAAGAGTCATCTGCAACCATGAGCTCAACTGCCTCATCAGGAAGCTCCCGTCCAATCTAGTGTCCATGAACCAAATCAATGAACCATTCTGCTTCCGAGTCAAAGAGGCATCACACTGCTCACAAGGATCAACACCTGTTACGGTGCAAAGCCAAGTCCTGGAAACCTGATGAAGACCACACAAGGCCGTCTGAAACCTGTCAACCACCCCCTCTCAATCCGGAACCACAAAGCCTAGAGAATCCACCTCCTTCTGCAAGTAATCAAGTGTCACCTGCCTGGCTTTCCGAGAGGTCCTCGTGGAAAGAACATCCTCATCTACAGGAGTTTCTTTGTCCTGAATACTACGAGACATCAGAGCATAAGTTACCTGTTCAGTTTCCTTTAACTGACAAACACAAGAACCACCAACATCAGTACTGGAAAGTTCCTGCCAACTGCTGCCATCAACGGACAAGCTATCCACCATCTGGTCCCAGAAAGCCTGTACTTGCAGCGTATCCACACTTAAGTGGCCATTACCAGACTGCCACTCATCACAAACCTGAGGACCTCGGTGAGAGAGTGTTGAAAGCTTGTAAACTCCATTATCCACTGCGCCTTCCCAAACCACCTGGCCTGTTGCTTTGTCCCGGAGAGCAACAAAATGCTCATCAAACTCCACCCGTACGCCAGTCTTGCAAACCTGATGCACTAACAACAGATGAAAACCAAGTGACGGAACATACAAAATCTAGGAGGAATGCTTCCCCCCTCTGCCATCGGGAACTATCTCCAACCTGCCCTCACTGTGAACTGGAATAGTGGATGTATCCCCAGTAAGAATGTGACCAGAATACCTGCAAAGATCCTGTAAATCTGAACGGGAAGGAGTCATGTGCCTGGAAGCACCACTGTCTAGAATCCACTTCCGAGTATCCATAGCGGAGAATCCTCCAACCTCCTCCCTGCCTGAAGAAAATGAAACATCGGTGTCCATCACCTCCAGGTGCACAAAAGTCGGAGTCTTCATGATTGTTGCTGAGGAATCTTCACCCTTCTCGGTCTTCCACTTGGGACACTGCCTCCAATAGTGGCCTTTCTCGCCACAATCATTACAGGTCCTCTCTGCCTTTAGTTTCTCGCGGTCAACGACAGACTTCTTCTCAGAAGACTTCTCCGATGAAGCCTTTCCTTTGCCCGTGTTACGGCCTTTCGACCGTTGGCCAGTTAAGGCCTCCGAACCTCCGCCCTGTGGAGGGTTCGTGAATCGTTCCTCCTGGTCCAAGACAATGGGCACAAGCTCCTCCCACGTGATGGTGCTGAGCCTACCACTGGTAATCAAAGACGAGTAATATGCTGAGTACTGAGAGCGCAAATGCGACAGCAACGTTATGGCCATGTCGTCTGACGATATCTCCTTCCCAGCCTGAAGAACTTCTTGCTGAAGAGCTTGCAGCTTATTAATATGCAACCGCATCGTCAACGACTTTGCAGGGCTCATAACCCACATCTGTAATACAAAGAAATCCTCTTCATGGGCGATACCCTGTTGTAAAGAGAAGCCAAATGCTGTCATTACCTCTGATAGCATCATATGCTTTACATGATTGATTACCTGCAGTGTGCAGTTAAGATAAACGAACGGACCCTGGCGTTGACACGATCCCACATCTGTGCCTGTGCCTCCCGGTCCTTTCGGATCGACAGTAACTCCCCTTCCTCTACTTCCGGCCGTGGAACCCCAACAACGATGAAATCAGCGAGGTCGTAAGACTCCAGAACAGATTCCATCATAACCTTCCATATGCCATAGTTGTTCCTGTCCAACTGACGGTCTACTGGGAACGTGGGGAGTGTAGGGATCTTCACATGCCTCTCGGCCATCTCTAACAAATCTGCCACTGCGGGGATGTACTCTGAAAAAGGGTGGGTGGGTGGGAACAAAGAAGAACTTACACCTGCAAGTGGCTGTCCAGCAAATCAGCCCGCCGTCCTCTTGCTTCTCCTCTTCCCAAACAGTCTCGTACAGTCCACCAATCAGCAACACAACAGCCCCCCTCTTGCTCACACAAATCCCAAGAACTATCTAGAGCCTAGGACTCTGATACCATGTCAGAATGCGCAGCGGAGATGATGACTGAACACGAGTAAACGCAATGCAGAAAACAGCAGCACAAGAGAGAGAGAGAGAGAGGCGTGTAACTCTCCTCTATATACACAAAGAAGATCCCAAAGTGATACAATAATGGCAAGGGGCTGTGGGGCCATTTTATGTGGCCCCAAGCACGCAGTCGGCCTGCATCAGGGACAGCCGAGTGGACACCAAAGGAGCCCACGACCTGCACACAGCAGTCGGCCAACATAAAAGGTCCACGACCTGTCCAGACCAGTCGGCCAGCTCCATAATGTGAACACAAGCATACTGATGCAGTCGGCCAGCAACTGGGTCCTCCTGCCATCACAGGGCAGCCTCCCATGCCAAGAAAAAAAGGAAAAAAATGGGGAAAAAATACGGGGAGTGAGGAAAAATGAGAAAACACCTACAAGGGCGGGCACACCCACAACAAAGGCCCTAGTGTCAACATAAAGACAGGAGATGACTTCTAACACAGCAGCCTCGCAGGCTATCCCGTGAAGGGAACTTCGATGATGTTGTGAGAGGGCATGCAGCCCGCACTAGTGATGTGAGAGGGCATGCAAACCGCATCAATGATGTAAGAGGGCATGCAGCCCGAGCAAGTGATGTAAGTGGACATGCAGCCCGAGCAAGTGCTTTGAGGGGGCTTGCAGCCCATGCAATAGATATGAGGAGGCATGTAGCCCAAGGACATGATGTACATCGACATGCAGCTCGTGGGATGATGAGGGGTTTCCAGCCCATTTAAGAGATGCACAAGATCTTCATGCACTGTCGGTGGTGTCTCCACCTTCTAGGTATGTTCTTGCTCCTAAAGTTCCATCCAGAGTGGAAGGTGTTACACGGGAAATCAACCCTAGATCTGGGCACCCTCGCCATCGTAGACATGACGAGGAGAAGGATGTATTAGAGCGTCGGGATGCTCGTCATTGCAAGAAGGTCAAAGAGTTCAAGTCGGGGGACAAGGACGTCAAATTTGAGAGCTATAATGGAAAGCTGAATACTACCAAGGCACTTGCTTTCATACAGCAATTTGAAATAGCCTTTTGCACCAAGGAATTTACCAAGAAATCTATGCTCAAGCATGTGGATATGCATCTTAAAGAGACTACAAGTGATTGGTGGATGGCAAAACTTTTGGATAGGACAGCTCTCCATACTACATGGAGTGCTTTCAAAGAGCAATTTTATGATCATTTCCTTCCTCCTCACTTTCAGAAGGATATACGACAGATGAAAGCTACGAAGATGGATTCCACAACTCTTTTGGGTTTCTTCGTAGCTGGTTTACCCGACTCATACCGTTTATAGGTTAAAAACAATAAATGCAAAACTTTGGACGAGGCGATTCATTCCGCTCGTATCTATGATGATACAATGGTCTCTTCCAAGTCTAAATCCGTTACCGAGCAGGGGAACAAGCACAAAAGGAAGTTCTCCGCACCGATGGCTAGCATGAAAGAAGAGAAGAAGTTTGTAGGCTAGATCACCCACTTTCTTTATAACAGCATCATACGGCCCACAGTATCTGGGAGAGAGCTTCTTGTACTTTCCTAAGGATAAGGAACTTCTTTTTGGTCGTACTCCAAATAAAGGCCATATCTGATTCTTCAAACTCTCTCTCTAATCTCTTTTAATCTGCATACTTCTTTTGCCTATCTTGGGCTGCCTTTATATCTGTACGCATTGATTGCATTTGCTGGTCCATGTCATCAAGCATTCGTCTGGACATCTCGACTCTGATCAATGGGTCAGACTAAGTCAACGGTGTAAGGCAATCTTGCCCATACACGAAAGGAATGGGATTGGCTAACAGAGGATGAAGGCGAATCCGTTTCCTCTTATGTTTCAAAGTTTTAGCCGATTCTTCTCAAAGTCACACCTTTCATGACGATTAGTGAGGACGAGAAAAGAAAGTTTGAGTCAGGTCTGCAACAAATCATTCAAAAGATGCCTTGGCATTATCGTTTGGATCCCAAGATTTTGCACAAAGAAAAGAAAGTTATGTTTACTCATAGGCGCAGGGAAGTTTGTATTGATGCGGGTACTACTGGGAGTACCATACCTGTTGTAAGCCATATATCTATTTCAAAGGCAATAAAGAAATCAGCTTGTTCTTACTGTCACCATTTGGCCACCCGAATGGTTCACTCTTGCTTTCACACTATGTGCATATTGGATTGGTGTCCATGGCTTATCGAATGTGCCTATGCATGTGATTGACACGTGTCATGCTGTATAGTTGGATATGATATTCCGCTGGGACTTGACGTTATCATGCCCGGAATATTTGGAGGACTTGGCTTTCCGCTGGGACTTGAAGTTATCATGCCCGGAATATCTGGAGGACTTGGCTTTCCGCTGGGACTTGTGCCTTTGTGTACATGCCCGGAAACGCCTGGAGAATTGGCTTTCCACTGGGCCTGGTATCGCATATACTTGCCTGGAAATGCCTGGTCTTATATGGTTTCATGAACAGAAATCGCTTATGCCAATGCTGCATTGCATAGCATCTTTATGTGCTTGCCTGCAAATGAAATTACATGCTGTTTTCATGCCTGCATGACCTATGTGTAGTTTCGGACTAGGGGACGCCCGCCCGTGAACCGTGCGTGTGAAACTGTCTGTTGACATGGTTGTCTGGCATGTGAACACGTGGTAAGTATTACCCAATCTAGGCTCAAATAGCCCTTAGGACTTAGCCAATATTTATAAGTGAGTGCGTTCCCACTTCATTAAAGTTTGGGCGCCCAAAAGTCACTTATAAATTATGACCGCTTCCAAGTTCACACTCACTGAAGTCCCGAGGCGGACAAGACTCAATGTCCATGACCTGATCCTCCCTTTTTACTCATAAATGGGCATCTCCCCATGTCCCCTCACCTGATTGGACCCCAATTCACTTACTTATTAAGAGAAAATTCGTGTTTTCTTTTCATGAGGATTTTTGGAGGCTGAAAACTCTGTTTTTCCACCACTTCTCTCCATTTCCAAGCTCTCCATAGCCATACCCAACTTGCTACGGTGTTTTCCAAGCTTCCAAGAGTGTTTCCAAGTGCTAATCACTCTCCTACTCACTCCCAATGACTGAAATTCAGCAAAACAGCTCTCATTTTTGCTGTAATTTCTGGTCTTTTTGCTGAAAACCCTAATTTCAGCCTTCCTTTCTCAAGTTGAACCATAGGGGAAGCTTTTCCAGGGTTCCCTTCATCCTCTTGAAGACTTTTGTCGCGAAGGATTGCGGCAAATCGAAGATATCAACACTTCTAAAGCTTCCAACGCGAAGGCCTTCGCTTGCAACAACTTGAAGACTGGTAAGCTAATTGGACAATGTGTTGTCATTACTTATTCAGTAGAAGGGCAGGACTCCTTGTTTAGCCGCCCTGTGTAGTGTTTCTCTTGTCCTATGTGCTCTTGAAGATGTTGCTACCTTGCTTGGTAGAACATAGAGCCAATGGTAGAGAATATGGGCACTGAAGTCGGGCCGGGTATCAAGGCAGCTCCTTGGTGATCTACATCGACATACCATTGTTTTCTAAATGCTGAATTTCATATGCATTGGCATGGAGGATTTGGAAATGGATGCCCGTGAAGCTATGTATTGAATTTCTCCAATAGTAATACAATTTACTCAAGGGAGGGGTCGGCCGTTCCGGCTCATTGTGTGTCTCTTGTCAATTCAGCAATTTACTTCTTGTATATGAGCAAGTGTCCTTCAAATCTTAGTGTATTTAAGTGTATTGATTAGCATTGTGTTCAACCAAGTCACATTGGTATCAGAGCATACAGTTCTCTTTCACTTCTATCGTGAGAGACGATCACCGTGAACACTAGCTATCGCTACACTTAGAACATTATGGACAGCCATACAATGAATGTTGGAGATGCTAATACAAGAGGCAGGGACAATGAAATGCATGTCTCCAATGCTTTACAAGATGAGCAAACTCATGTGGTGCACAATAGGGAACATGAATATGTGGGACAGCCGTCCCGTGGCAAAGAGAAGATGCAAGAAGAAGAGTCCATAGTCTTGAGGGCTGAACTTACTCGTATGCAGGCTCTTCTCCATGCACAACAACAAGAATTGAATCTCTATCGCCGCGAGGATCCATTGGTACATGATCGTTTGAAGGCCAAGAAAGCTGAATCTTATATGGATCATGCAATGGCAATGATTGCTCAAGAGTTGCACATGCAACCGAGGGATGCAGCACGTGCATACTTGGCTCGTACCGAGGATGCCTATGCAGAAAAGGCAACCATCCCACATGTCTTGGAATCCCCACTGGTGCCCGAACAAGAACTTATGTCTAAGAGGATAAATCTCCATGCTATGGGAGAGGAACAATCAGTGACTTCACGCCATGCAGGAATACCTTATGTAACCCGTGAAGGATACAATGTTTATGGCAGTGGTCAAAAGGTATGTCAAATGCCATTGCCAGCTGAAAATGTACATGCACAACACATGCAACATGGGCTGCAATTTTCTGTTGGTGCAGGTATTCCGCGTATCTCTTATGCCACTCATGCCTTCGAGTGTGCTCGTGAGGGAGAAGTTATGGCTGAAAATGTATCAATGCATGTTGAGGGGCCAGCCATGCCTCATGCTTACAGGGCACATGTATCTATGCCTTGTGCATCACCTTTTGGTCCAAAAATGATGCCAGTTACAGAGGCTGTCCCAATGGACAAACATGGGGGAAAACATGTTGAGATGCACACACATGCATCGAAGTCTAGTGACTTCAAAGCCGGAGACAAATCTATGAAGTTTGACACATATCATGGGGAATATGATGCATCAAAGGCACTTGCTTTTATTGGCCAGTTTGATATTGCTTTTAGTGATGAGGATTTCACTCAGAAATCCATGATCCAGTATGTAAGCATGTTCGTGAAAGGCACTGCTGCCCATTGGTGGCTCATAGAGAAGCTCTCACCGAATCCTGTTAAATCATGGGAAGAGTTCAAGGAGAGGTTCTATGCTCAATTCTTGCCTCCCAATGCATTGAATGCTTTTCCATTTATGCATGTCACCGAGACGGAAAGGAAGAGAAGGCTTCAATCGAGATTGCAACCCGTGTACAAAGTGGGATTACTAATGTATCCTGATCATACCTTCCACCAATTAATCGCAGCCGCCACCGCCATCGAGCAATTGGAACTCAAATTGAGTCGATCCAATAAGACTAAACCCTCATTTCAAGGCAAAGAGAGGGCTGTCCAAAACCTGCAAAATGATGGACAGCCACCTAAAAGGGACCAAAACCAAGCCAAATTAGGTCCAAAAGCTGAAAATAAGTTTGCTAAAAAGCGCCCTTCTAAGCCGGCAAACTTTAGTCTTAGTGCTGAGAAGGAGCAATATATGCGTGAAGACAAATGCTTTACTTGTGGCACGACTGAGCACATGGCAAGAGCATGCCCAAATAAGAAGAACAAAGCTGAAAATGCTAATGTACCGAAGCCTAATGTGCATATGGTTCCGGATGTGCAGGGCAACACTTCACATGATAGCAAAGATAGGGTTGTATGCAAAGCTTGGGGACAACTCAAGAATCAACCCGCTTTGTTTATGTTTGACAATTGTGCAACGGAGAATTTCATATCCACTCGGATGGCAACTGCTTTGGGTATTGAAGTGGAGGACATGGGTCCTCAAATTGAAGCAGGGACTGCCTTTGTTGGTAGAGAAGTGCAGGTCATGCCTATTTTTGGCAAGTTGCGCATACACATTCAAGGCTATGTGGATCATGAGGGGTGTATCACAAGGAACACAAGCTTACTGCAGGCAAAGTTGTGAGGCGTTACCTTGTGAAGTTTCAGAACTATCTTTCCATTGATGCTAAATGGGTAGATGAAGAATTCTTCAAAGATTACCCGCATGTGCTTCAGACATATTTAGATGCATTTCAGGTACGGACAACTGTTTAGAAGCGGGGGGGAATGTCACCATTTGGCCACCCAAATGGTTCACTCTTGCTTTCACACTATGTGCATATTGGATTGGTGTCCATGGTTTATCGAATGTGCCTATGCATGTGATTGGCACGTGTCATGCTGTATAGTTGGATATGATATTCCGCTGGGACTTGACGTTATCATGCCCGGAATATCTGGAGGACTTGGCTTTCCACTGAGACTCGACCTTATCATGCCCGGAATATCTGGAGGACTTGGCTTTCCGCTGGGACTTGTGCCTTTGTGTACATGCCCGGAAACGCCTGGAGGATTGGCTTTCCACTCGGTCTGGTATCGCATATACTTACCTGGAAACGCCTGGTCTTATATGGTTTCATGAACGGAAATTGCTTATGCCAATGCTGCATTGCATAGCATCTTTATGTGCTTGCCTGCAAATGAAATTACATGCTGTTTTCATGCCTGCATGACCTATGTGTAGTTCCGGGCTAGGGGACGCCCGCCCGTGAACCGTGCGTGTGAAACTGTTTGCTGACATGGTTGTGTGGCATGTGAACAGGTGGTAAGTATTACCCAATCTAGGCTCAAATAGCCCTTAGGACTTAGCCAATATTTATAAGTGAGTGCGTTCCCACTTCATTAAAGTTTGGGCGCCCAAAAGTCACTTATAAATTATGACCGCTTCCAAGTTCACACTCACTAAAGTCCCGAGGCGGACAAGACTCAATGTCCAGGACCTGATCCTCCCTTTTTACTCATAAATGGGCATCTCCCCATGTCCCCTCACCTGATTGGACCCCAATTCACTTACTTATTAAGAGAAAATTCGTGTTTTCTCTTCATGAGGATTTTTGGAGGCTGAAAACTCTGTTTTTCCACCATTTCTCTCCATTTCCAAGCTCTCCATAGCCATACCCAACTCGCTAGGGTGTTTTCCAAGCTTCCAAGAGTGTTTCCAAGTGCTAATCACTCTCCTACTCACTCCCAATGACTGAAATTCAGCAAAACAGCTCTCATTTTTGCTGTAATTTCTGGTCTTTTGCTGAAAACCCTAATTTCAGCCTTCCTTTCTCAAGTTAAACCATAGGGGAAGCTTTCCCAGGGTTCCCTTCATCCTCTTGAAGACTTTTGTCGCGAAGGATTGCGGCAAATCGAAGATATCAACACTTCTAAAGCTTCCAACGCGAAGGCTTCCGCTTGCAACAACTTCTATGATGACTGGTAAGCTAATTGGACAATGTGTTGTCATTACTTATTCAGTAGAAGGGCAGGACTCCTTGTTTAGCCGCCCTGTGTAGTGTTTCTCTTGTCCTATGTGCTCTTGAAGATGTTGCTACCTTGCTTGGTAGAACATAGAGCCAATGGTAGAGAATATGGGCACTGAAGTCGGGCCGGGTATCAAGGCAGCTCCTTGGTGATCTACATCGACATACCATTGTTTTCTAAATGCTGAATTTCATATGCATTGGCATGGAGGATTTGGCAATGGATGCCCGTGAAGCTATGTATTGAATTTCTCCAATAGTAATACAATTTACTCAAGGGAGGGGTCGGCCATTCCGGCTCATTGTGTGTCTCTTGTCAATTCAGCAATTTACTTCTTGTATATGAGCAAGTGTCCTTCAAATCTTAGTGTATTTAAGTGTATTGATTAGCATTGTGTTCAACCAAGTCACACTTACTTGGTCTTTGTACGTGATAATGTTGAGCATGATACTGTACCTCCCGTAGATCAAGATAAGATTGATTTCTTAAGTGAATATGCTGATTATTTTGCTGATTCACTACCAGGACAGTTACCCCCAGAGAGGCCAAAGGATCATTGTACTGAAATAATCCCTGGGAGATCTCCTCCTAGCCTTATAGGGTGAATGCTGCCCAACAAGAGGAAATCATGACTCAAATAAATGATTTACTTGAGAAGAAGTTGATAAGGCCAACTTCTTTGTCTTATTGTTCCCCAGTTTTACTTGTGCAAAAAAAGGATGGGACATACAGAATGTGTGTTGATTATAGGACCCTTAACAAGATTACTATCAAGAATAGGTTTTTGATTCCCCGAATCGATGATATTCTTGATAAACTTGAGGGAGCTGCTTGTTTCAGTCGCATTGATCCTAAGAGCGGTTACCATCAGATTCGAGTGCTACCTCAAGATGTGCACAAAACGGCTTTTCAAACATCATTTGGATTATATAAGTATTTGGTTGTGCCATTTGGACTTACGACTGCTCCTGCTACTTTCAATAGAATGATGGACAAAATTTTTAGATCTCACCGCAAGTTCAAAAGAACTTTCTTTGATGACATTATCATTTTTTCAAAGACACGAACCATGGAAAAGCATTGCTATGGATTTCATTATGGATTTGCCAAAATCAACACATGGAAATGATGCTATATGGACTATTATATAGATCGTTTTAGCAAACAGGCACACTTATTCTTGTGAGAAAAACAATCAAGCCAGAGCACATGGCAAAGTTGTTCTTAGCTCAGATTTTCAAACATCATGGCACACCCAAGTCTATTGTGGGAGATAGAGAACCTCGGACTACCAGTTTATTTTGGCGAGCATTGTTTGATAATATGGGCACAAAGTTGAGTTTTTCATCAGCCTATCATCCTCAGACAGATGGTCAGAGTGAAATTGCAAATTGAGCTGTGCTTGACTTGCTCAAGTGTTATGTATCTGAGCAGAAGTCAGATTGGGAAAAGTATTTGCCATTGGTTGAGTTTGCATACAATAACACAATGCATTCTTCAACTAATAAGGCTCCATTTGAGATAGTCTATGGCAAGATGCTCCTTCCACCTATCTTACGAACAAAAGACGAAATCTTTGCAGCAGATGAGTATGTCCGTGATTTGGATACTGCGTTTGCACAGGTTCGGACAGCCATAGAAAGATCTCAAGCTAAGCAGAGAAAGACAGCTGACAACACAGGCGAGAGGAGGTTTTCAAGAAAGGTGATTGAGTATTACTTAACTTTGAGAAAGCACATCTTCGGAACCGGCTAGGTAAGGAAGGCCGGTTTCCTAAGCTTTCAAACAGGTATTACGTGCCATTCCAAATTTTGCAAAAAATAAATGAAGTGGCATATAGATTGGTATTTTCCGATCACTGGAAAATACACAATGCCTTTCATGTCAGTTTACTGAGGCCTTCTGTGGGACCACCTCCTATGGAACCAGTTTTGGAAGATCCACCAAAAGTGGATGAACTTGAGGAGGTATTGCAACCTGACCAGATAGTTTTTCATAAAGACCGCAAGCATGCAAGTGGCAAGCTAGTGCAAAGGTATCTTGTGAAGTTCAAAAACTTATCGGCTATGGATGAACGAGGATTATTTTGCGGATTATCCGGAACTTCTGAAGGCCTACTTGGAAGCTTTTCAGTTGCGGTCAACTGCTTAGGAGCAAGGGGGAATGTCACAAAATTCCTTACAGCTTATATTTTCTAATGTTCATGTGTGGCATGTGGAGCCTGACATGACATACATGTATGGCTTGTGTAGCCTGACATGGTGTGTCTATGTGGCATATGGAGCCTGACATGACAGTACATGTATGGCTGGTGTAGCTTGACATGATAGTACATGTGTGGCTTGTGGGGCCTGACATGATGTATATGTATGGCCCATGGAGCCTGACATGATGAAATTCTCTAGGACTATCTATCTTTCTTTTGTATTTATGTTGAGGGAAGGTTCCGGAAGGATCATGAGCCCTGGACATTTTATTGGATACAGCTGAGCAGATGGGTGTTTCTTCTAGTCTAGCTGCACTCGTGTGCATGACTTTGATTTTATCTTTGGATGACTTGTGAAACCGATCCCGTCAAGTGGGAAAGACTCCGTTGGACACCCACACGCTTAATAGCACAACTTTAAAACCACAAATTTGAAATGGACAACTTTAAAACAACTTGAATTTAAATGAAATGAAATGGAAAGATGGACACCAGCACTGGGGCCGGAACGGGCCGACCCCCCCCCTCAATATATGATATATTTATTGGGAGTATTTAATGAATACAATGCTCCATGGGTTCCAAGAACCAGATAATGTCCATGTACATATGAAAACAGTACCAAACAAATAGGCTCGAATTTCGATGTAGAAGCTCGACGCAGAACGACCACTAGTGTGGTCCAATCGCTACGGTCCTGTGCTTTCACTGGACTCCGCGGAGAGCGCCTCACTGGTGTTCCGAGACCACGCACAAACAGGCGCTCTCGTACTAACGCCTGGCTCTCCCGATCTCAACACCTTTGGACCGAGGTTCGCCAATATAGCTTGGACAACCCGGCACCGAACGGGTGTTGGCCGAGCGGGATGAATCTTTTATCAGATTTAAACATAAAATACTTTATTCAAATCTGAAAATCACTTACTTGTAGATGGTTGATAGAAAACCAATACTTGTGGTATGCTGAAGTCACCCAGGAGATGCGAAATCCCCTTGTAGAATACCAGTGAAGAAGAGATGGCAACTTGCAGCCACCGGCCTATAGAGTATCGTTTGCGGGAGTGCACACACACTCGGTGGACAACCGCCTGCTGAAGCTAGATCGCTGCTTGCAAGAGAAGGACAGCAGCCTGTGAGGTGAAAGTGCAGGTTGTTGGAGAGAACATGCGCAGCCACCAACAGTAGGTGCTGCAGCCGTCAGGTAGTAGTGCACAACCACCTGACTATTAAGGTTCAGTTGCTGTACAGGGGAAATTAGCCGCCTGTTGGAGAAGAAAGAAAGGGCAGTTTGCTGTACAGGGGAAATTAGCCGCCTGTTGGAGAAGAAAGAAAGGGCAGTTTGCTGGTGAAAACACGCAGCCTGCAGGACCAAGGGATTCGCCTGCAGACAGCAGCGTATGCTGTATGGAGATGGCCGCCTGCAGCAATGCTTATGTGTGAAGCGCACCTCAAGTCAACACTAGCCGCCTGTAGAAGAGGAGGCGCAGCCAACAGCAGAGGAAACAGAAGCAGTCGTTGTGCAGGAAGTCAGCCAGCCGCCTGGGAAAAGCAAACGTAGGAGGGGTGTAGGGCAGCCACCAGAGAGTACAGTCGTAGCAGAGGGTACAGCCGTCTACTACAGGATAGAAACAGCCGCCTCAGAGTTGCTTAAGCGATCGCTGGTTCTTGCTCTTCACGAAGATGGTGGAAGCGTATGCTGGTGGTATCCACGATGGAGAAAGCCTTTGTTTATAAAATTAATGTGGAGTAAACTTTGGTGATACCCACGCATGCATGTGGGGGGATTAGTGGGGGTAGGTCACCATGCCCACCCCCACACACTTAAAAGTGGGGCTTCCCACCTTGGCCCCAAAGTGGGTGCCCAAAGGGGGTGCCCACTTTTAAATAAGTGTGAACACCTAACCTTATAAATTAAAGGGTTAGAATATAAAACATTAAAACAACAAGTGCGACATACTTACCACCTGTTCACATGCACCAAAACTCGTCAGAATACAGAGCAGACTTCACGACTCACTGGCAGGCGTCCCCGCTCAGTAAGTAACACGTCAAGCAGGCAAACACACAAATACATGTCATGCGAAAACAGTTTCAAGCATGCAGAATATGTGTGCATGTGCAAATAGTAACATGGACATATCTCCCGTTCATGGAACAAGTACAAAATATCTGTCGGCACAAAACTCGCACGACATAAAACATAAAAACTTGGTCTTCCTATGGAGTGACATCCCATAGGTAAGACACAGTTCCAGGCACGAGTCTCCCTATGGTGTGACAGTCCCATAGGCAAAACACGGCACGAATACTGGCTCTTCCATGGCGTGACAATCCCATGGATCGAACACAGTCCAGGTCATACACGGGTGGCACTGGTCTGGCTCCCGTCCATACGACACCATCCTGCTAACACACGGGTGGCACCAGTCTGGCTCCCGTCCATGTCAGCAAAATACTGGCCTCTTCACACGAGACACCGGCCTGGCCTCAAGTGAACGAGACGCAAAAACTCGAGATGGACCAAATGGTCGGCCAATTGGTGACATCCCCCCGGGCTTCTAAAGAGTTGACCTCAACTTAAAAGCCTCAAGATATGCCTGCAACAATTGCAGATAATCTGCAAAATAATCCTCATTTACCCACTTGGCATCAATAGGCAAATAATTCTTAAACTTCACAAGGTATCTCCTGGAAAGCTTTCCTACAGGTAGCTTTCTCTCCTTGTGAAAAACAATCTGTTCTGGCTGGAGGATCTCCTCAAGCTCTTCAATTTCTGGCGGATCTTCTGTGACAGGCTCATCAGGATCTGGCCCCACATATTTCCGAAATAGACTCACGTGAAAAGCATTGTGAATCTTCCAATGACTAGGTAAAGCAAGCCTGTAGGACACTTCATTGATCTTGTGAATCACCTTGAAGGGTCCATAATAGCGAGGAGAAAGCTTAGGATATGATCCTTCTCGTCCTGGCCTCTTCCGAAGCCTAGCCTTCTCAAATTTCAGCAATACCCAATCACCTTCTTTGACTTCCATGTCCCTTCTATGCTTGTCAGCAGCCATTTTATGCTTATCCTGAGATCTTGCAATGGCTGTCCGCACCTGACCAAAGGCAACATCCAAGTCACGAACATATTCATCAGCTGCAAAAATCTCATCCTTGGTACGAAGGATGGGTGGCAAGACCACTCTGCCATAAATAATCTCAAACGGAGCCTTTCCTGTGGAAGCATGGATTGTATTGTTGTAGGCAAACTCAACAAGTGGAAGATACTTCTCCCATGCACTGTTTTGATCTGCCACATAACACTTCAACAAATCCAACACGGCTGAATTTGCAGCTTCACTTTGGCCATCCGTTTGGGGATGATAAGCTGATGAAAACTCAAGCTTAGTACCCATATTATCAAACAAAGCCCTCCAAAATAGGCTTGTAGTCCTGGGATCTCTATCCCCAACAATGGATCTAGGCATACCATGATGCTTGAAAATATTAGCAAGAAAAAGCTTTACCATATGATCAGCTTTAATGGTTTTCTTGACGGGCAAGAAGTGAGCTTGCTTGCTAAACCTGTCCACAATAGTCCAAATAGCATCATTCCCATGCTGGGATCTAGGCAAATCCATAATAAAATCCATCGTGATACTTTCCCAAGGTTGCGAGGGAATAGGCAATGGCTGAAGCAAACCTGGAGGTTTTTGCCTATCAAATTTCACCTTTTGGCAAGTAATACATGCACGCACATAACCCTCAATGTCTTTACGCATGCTCGGCCAAAAGAAGTACCTCTGAATCATGCGAGTAGTAGGCATAATACCTCTATGACCAGCATATGGTGGAGCGTGACATTCGTCCATAACCTTTGGATGCAAATCCTTCACCACACATAGGCAATTATCCTTCATAAGATAACCCTCGTTAATAACATAAGAGGCATGTGAATGACCAGCCATCAAATCAGTCCATATATGGCAAAAATCAGCATCCAAATGATACAAATCTCTCATAGCAGATAAATCTCCATGAGAGACCACTGAGACTGCAGCAACATAAGGCCTCCTAGATAGTGCATCGGCCACGACATTTTTCTTTCCTGGAGTATGCACAATCTGAAAATGAAACATGGAAAGAAAATTTGCCATTCTCATCTGCTTCTCTGAAAGCTTGGTTTGAGATAGAAAGTATCTCAAGCTTTGATGATCTGTCTTGACTACAAATTCAGCCCCAAGAAGGTAGTGTTTCCAAATCTTTAAGGCGCGAATTACAGCCAAGAGCTCTTTCTCATAGATATCCATATGAAGCTCAGCATCATGCAAACGACGGCTCTCGTATGCAACTGCATGCCCTTCTTGATTTAGGACAGCTCCTATGCAATCACCACAAGCATCACATTCAACCACGAATGACTTGTGCAAGTCAGGAACAATCAATACTGGACCACATATGATCGCATGCTTGAGCTGCAAGAAAGCATCCTGTTCCTTTGAAGTCCATTTGAAAGCAGTTTTCTTCTTCGTGAGATCATGTAGAGGAGTGGCAATCATAGCAAAATGTCTTATGAAACGCCTGTAATACGAACATAATCCCAGAAAACTACGTACTTGATGTACGTTTTGCAATTCGGGCCAATTCCGAATAGTCTCGATCTTTGCAGGATCCATTGTAACTCCATCTTTGGATACAATATGACCCAAATAATGAATCTCTGAAAGGAAAAACTCACTTTTCTTGGCATTGACGAAAAGTTTATGCTTCCGCAACTCTTCGAATACTGTGACCAAATGAGTTCTGTGTTCCTGCTCATTCTTGGAGAAAACCAAGATATCATCAAAGAAGACTCCTGTAAACTTGCGATGGGGTCGGAATATCCTATCCATCATACGATTAAAAGTAGCAGGAGCATTGGTGAGACCAAAAGGCATTACCAAGAATTCATATAATCCGAAGGCTGTCCTGAATGCAGTCTTATGGACATCTTGTGGCACCACGCGTATCTGGTGATAACCACTCTTCAAATCAAGTCTGCTAAAGCAAGCTGAGCCATCAAGCTTATCCAAGATATCATCAATACGTGGAATTGGGAATCTGTTCTTGATGGTAAGCTTGTTCAAAGCTCTATAGTCCACACACATACGGAATGATCCGTCCTTCTTTTGAACAAGAAGCACAGGAGAGCAGTAAGGTGAGGAACTGGGCTGAGCCAAACCTTTCTCTAAAAGCTCGTTTACCTGCTTCATGATTTCTTCTTGTTGTGCGGCACTCACTCGGTATGCGGGTTTGTTAGGTGGAGAACTACCTGGCACAAGATCTATGCGGTGATCTTCGGGCCTTTGGGGAGGTAATTCACCTGGCAACGAGTCAGCAAAACAGTCTTTGAATGCATTAAGAAAATTCAGCCTATCATTAGACATAGCATCCACATTTTGATGATTTGGCACAAGACTATCACGCACAAAAACCAAGTACGCTGAAAGACTCTTTTTCATTGCTTTATTAATTTGGATGTGTGATACAACTGGAATGGAATCCCCTTCTTTGCCAGCATCAATAATGTGCATGCGGCCTTTATGCATAAAAGAAATCATATTGGACTTGTAGTCTTTGCGGGGCTCAAGCCTATGGTGCCACGGCTTGCCCAACAATACATCACATCCATTCAGTGGAGCAACTAGAAAATGCTCATTATCAAGGTAGCCCTGGATATGGATACGCAACTTCCCAATCAAAGGGGTAACCTGCACCTCTTTACCAATAAATGCAGCTTCGGCTTCAATCTGAGGTCCCATGTTTTCAACCTCAATACCCAATGCAGCTGCCATTTGCATAGAGATGAAATTGTCAGTTGCACAGTCATCAAACATGAAGAGTGCGGGCTGATCCTTGATTTGCCCCCAAGCCTTGCAAACCATACGCTCTTTTGCATCATGACCTGTATTACCTTGCACATCAGGAACTAGGAACTGCATGAACATTAGCTTTGGTGTGCTTGTCCTCGTGCTTTGATTTGCGATCTGGGCATTGCCGAAACATGTGGTCTTTGCTACCACAAGAAAAGCATTTTCCATCCTTGGCATATTGCTCTCTTTGCTCCGGGGTTAATCCAAATTTGTTCTTCCTTGGGCCCTGTTCTTTTGATGTGTTATTTTCAGCTTTACCACCCTTGTAAGGCTCCCGGAAGTTCTTCTTAGATGGCTGTCCGCCCTTTTGCTGATTTGGGGCAGCCTTGTCCTTCCCCTTCGAACCTCCTTGATCCTGCTTGATCTTGAGTACCAATTGCTCCGTAGCAAGAGCAGAAGCTGTGAGTTGTTGCAACGTATGTTTCGGGTGCAATTCAATGCCCGAACGGTATGCTGGTTGCAGTCCAGAACGAAACTTCCTCTTTCTTTCATCCTCAGTGATTAGCATGAAGGGAGTCACTTCCAGCAACACTTTCCAGAATTTGTTAACATACTGTTGCACACTCTCATTATCTTTTTGTTCCAGCCTGTCCCACTTTTGAGTGAGAGTTTGCTCTGCATTGGGTGGCAAGAACTGAGCATAAAATCTATCTTTGAATTCCTTCCAAGTAGAAATGGGATCCTTGGTGATCTTTTCAGTGATCCACCAATGGGCAGCAGTCCCTTTCAAAAACATGCTAGCATGGCGCACCTTTGACTTTTCTGTAAAGTCCTCATCGCTAAAAGCAATGTCGAACTGTGCCACAAACGCTAACACCTTAGAAGCATCATGTTCACCATGAAAGACATCAAATTTGACAGATTTATCACCTGCTTTGAATTCGTTGAGCTTCCTGGCATGAGGCTCATGATCTTCTCTTTTTCTTTTTCCCTTATCCAACGGGGTAGCCCTATCTGCATGGGCTCCATGGGCCGTCATAGAAGCTTCATGGGGCACGGTGGCATGTGCTCCACGAACTCGAAACTCAGATGCATGTGACTTACCTGCATATGGCATGGTCTCTCCATGAAACAACTCAGAAGGCAAAATTTTTCTGGAAGTAGACCTGTCCCCATGAGATACATGTCTTGCATGCATGTGACTTTGATGCCCTCCATGAGCACTGGCATACATATATCTGTCAGGCTTAGTGCCTTGTGGAGAGGATGCATGACGAGAGGTGACTGTCACCTCTTCCTTTTGCATAAAAGATTTCAGCCTTTGAGATGCGGGATCTCCATGCTTCAAACGAGGTGGATTTCTGAATTTCAGCTCTCCGTCATCCCCCTCTTTGATATCACCTTTGCGAAGGAGATAGGCAAAGTGCCAACTCCCTTGGTTTCTTGCCCACTTCACGAGCCATTGATTCAAAAGTTACATCAACCATAGCATCAGCCTTCCTGGCTTCAATAGCACTTTGCAAATGTGGATCTTCATGCAAGAACTTTAACTCTTGCTCTTGAGCCTGCAAAAGTTTTCTCATATGTTCCATTTCAGCCCTCATAGCATCAGGCTCTTGTTCAAGCATAACTGTCTTTCCTGGAGACAGTTGACCCTTGGATTCACTATCCATAACCCTTTCAAGGGACTTGTGCCTACCACGCAGGGCATCAGACCCACGAGAGATGGACCCCTCGAATTTGGCACTTCCAAAGGGTTGCCTTGGCTGTCCATTGTGTTTTAAGTTTGCTAAAAGCGGGATGTCCAGTACACAGGTTCGTTTCCCCACTAGGAAGAGGGAAACAACCGTGCTCTGATACCAATGAAACCGATCCCGTCAAGTGGGAAAGACTCCGTTGGACACCCACACGCTTAATAGCACAACTTTAAAACCACAAATTTGAAATGGACAACTTTAAAACAACTTGAATTTAAATGAAATGAAATGGAAAGATGGACACCAGCACTGGGGCCGGAACGGGCCGACCCCCCCTCAATATATGATATATTTATTGGGAGTATTTAATGAATACAATGCTCCATGGGTTCCAAGAACCAGATAATGTCCATGTACATATGAAAACAGTACCAAACAAATAGGCTCGAATTTCGATGTAGAAGCTCGACGCAGAACGACCACTAGTGTGGTCCAATCGCTACGGTCCTGTGCTTTCACTGGACTCCGCGGAGAGCGCCTCACTGGTGTTCCGAGACCACGCACAAACAGGCGCTCTCGTACTAACGCCTGGCTCTCCCGATCTCAACACCTTTGGACCGAGGTTCGCCAATATAGCTTGGACAACCCGGCACCGAACGGGTGTTGGCCGAGCGGGATGAATCTTTTATCAGATTTAAACATAAAATACTTTATTCAAATCTGAAAATCACTTACTTGTAGATGGTTGATAGAAAACCAATACTTGTGGTATGCTGAAGTCACCCAGGAGATGCGAAATCCCCTTGTAGAATACCAGTGAAGAAGAGATGGCAACTTGCAGCCACCGGCCTATAGAGTATCGTTTGCGGGAGTGCACACACACTCGGTGGACAACCGCCTGCTGAAGCTAGATCGCTGCTTGCAAGAGAAGGACAGCAGCCTGTGAGGTGAAAGTGCAGGTTGTTGGAGAGAACATGCGCAGCCACCAACAGTAGGTGCTGCAGCCGTCAGGTAGTAGTGCACAACCACCTGACTATTAAGGTTCAGTTGCTGTACAGGGGAAATTAGCCGCCTGTTGGAGAAGAAAGAAAGGGCAGTTTGCTGTACATGGGAAATTAGCCGCCTGTTGGAGAAGAAAGAAAGGGCAGTTTGCTGGTGAAAACACGCAGCCTGCAGGACCAAGGGATTCGCCTGCAGACAGCAGCGTATGCTGTATGGAGATGGCCGCCTGCAGCAATGCTTATGTGTGAAGCGCACCTCAAGTCAACACTAGCCGCCTGTAGAAGAGGAGGCGCAGCCAACAGCAGAGGAAACGGAAGCAGTCGTTGTGCAGGAAGTCAGCCAGCCGCCTGGGAAAAGCAAACGTAGGAGGGGTGTAGGGCAGCCACCAGAGAGTACAGTCGTAGCAGAGGGTACAGCCGTCTACAGGATAGAAACAGCCGCCTCAGAGTTGCTTAAGCGATCGCTGGTTCTTGCTCTTCACGAAGATGGTGGAAGCGTATGCTGGTGGTATCCACGATGGAGAAAGCCTTTGTTTATAAAATTAATGTGGAGTAAACTTTGGTGATACCCACGCATGCATGTGGGGGGATTAGTGGGGGTAGGTCACCATGCCCACCCCCACACTCACTTAAAAGTGGGGCTTCCCACCTTGGCCCCAAAGTGGGTGCCCAAAGGGGGTGCCCACTTTTAAATAAGTGTGAACACCTAACCTTATAAATTAAAGGGTTAGAATATAAAACATTAAAACAACAAGTGCAACATACTTACCACCTGTTCACATGCACCAAAACTCGTCAGAATACAGAGCAGACTTCACGACTCACTGGCAGGCGTCCCCGCTCAGTAAGTAACACGTCAAGCAGGCAAACACACAAATACATGTCATGCGAAAACAGTTTCAAGCATGCAGAATATGTGTGCATGTGCAAATAGTAACATGGACATATCTCCCGTTCATGGAACAAGTACAAAATATCTGTCGGCACAAAACTCGCACGACATAAAACATAAAAACCTGGTCTTCCTATGGAGTGACAGTCCCATAGGTAAGACACAGTTCCAGGCACGAGTCTCCCTATGGTGTGACAGTCCCATAGGCAAAACACGGCACGAATACTGGCTCTTCCATGGCGTGACAATCCCATGGATCGAACACAGTCCAGGTCATACACGGGTGGCACTGGTCTGGCTCCCGTCCATACGACACCATCCTGCTAACACACGGGTGGCACCAGTCTGGCTCCCGTCCATGTCAGCAAAATACTGGCCTCTTCACACGAGACACCGGCCTGGCCTCAAGTGAACGAGACGCAAAAACTCGAGATGGACCAAATGGTCGGCCAATTGGTGACAACTTGTCTTGTTTGCCTGGACAATGCCTGAGATTTCTACCTGTGTTGTCCATGGGGCCGGGGACTCCTAGGCACCCTATGGACGTGTATGTGCACACCTATTTGGGACTAACAGGTAGTCTACATGTGTTTTGCAGATGGTAAGTATTCCCAAAAACTCAATTTACAGCTTTGTGAGTTCACATGCTAATAATCATTGATGTAGGTTCACACACTTGTAAGTGGCCGGATAACTTATAAGTGAGTACACATTGAGCAGGACTTATTTAATACACGTGGCGGCCAAAAACTGGGCACTGGACATTATTTGGACCTCCTTCATGTAGGCACCCCCTTTCTGGACCAAAAAAGCACACGTGTGGGCTATTTTCAGAGGGAAGCCCTATTATGGGAGAAAATTCCAGTTTGGAGGTAGGCACCTACTTTTCCAGGTGCATGGGGGCTGGTCGATTGCTTCTCCAAGCTATTTTACTTCCTTCTATCGCGACAAATACCTAACAGGTGCATGGGAGGTGCTAGCCGACTCCTTCTGCATGTTCTCCACTGCTGGCCAGCTGATTTACAGCTTGAACAGAGGCTGGACAGAGGTTAAAAACAAAGAGGAAGAACTGGTCGTGGGCATCTAGACAGTTTTCCTTCCAACCGGGGGCTTGCAGGCTTGTGTACAACTGCTGGTCGCTTTCTTCTGTGGCTACTGAGGGCTGGTTGACTACTGAAAACAACCTTTAAGGGCTGGTCGACTTGCTCTATGAGCCAGACAGGAAGAAGACGATGATGTTGAGTTGTCCCGGGTTGATGTGGGAGAGCTATGGGCTGTCCATCGTTGTCCTGCATGTGCTTGATGCCAGGAATCTCACTTGTGCTGAGAATTGTCAGTAAATTCAGTTGATGTGATGTTTTCTTGTTTTCATATTGTATTGGAAGAAACAGGTGCAGCTAGTGGTGAACCCTGGGTACCCGCAAAGTTGTATTGGAAGCAGACTCCTTTTTGGTAATCTAACCATAAAAGGGGGGGGGAGGGAGGGTGGGTGCGTCAGCCCATGTTCTGGGCCCTAGCGTGGTGTACTGTGCAGATTTGTCATCTTGTTTTATCTGGCATGCTTATGTGTATTTTCAGATTTCATGATTGATTAGATTTTCCGTGTTCGGTTGCCCTTCCGTTTACACTTACCTTCACAAGCAGGATTTTGTGCAAGATTATACAACTTATTTGAAGGTGCACCACAGTGGCAATGACACAATTTCACTTAGGACGGCGCTCACGATCTTTTCATTGACAACTAGGTACGACATTATTTTCACAAGTGCAAGCTTAGTAATGTAGCCTTTCCCAACTTGCCAACCAATGCTTTCAACATTGTTGTCAACGGGGTTGGAAAAAGGTTGGTTGACATGTTTACGTCTCAAAGGAGGTGGCAACGGCTTCTCCCAGGCAAAAATGTGAGAATGGAGCCAACACCAAGTTTTGACAACTATGGCATGTTACAACCCTTGACCTCCCTTATACAGGGATTTGATGGCAAGTTGTATGTTTTCAGACCCAAAAAATCATCAAAAAGGTCCCTAAACATGTTCACAGTGTGCCCAATATGTTTCATTCATTGATGCACAACCCCGGCACTTCCGGGTACCTATTGGGGTGTCAAAATTACCCCAAATTGGACCACACTCGCCCTCGGATTTTGCCTAAAATGCGGCTGCATGTGATCCATTACCAGCTGAGGTGCCAGATTTGTATAGATGTCACATCACATCAACATAGTTGCTAGTTGCATGAAAACGCCGTATCAACATATTCTATATTGAAGACAAACGTCTACAGCACGTGTTTATGCATATTGATGATGTGAAGTGATGACATGGCATTTTAATTGCATATCAGAGCTTCTGGTAATCGCCTTCGAGAGACCATGACAGAAGGGTGGGTGGATGTTCTTCCCAAGACCCAAATTGCACATTTTCTTGGTTCACTGCAGTAATTTAGATCCTAAAAGCAGGCTCGTCTTGCTCCATTTCAATGATCTGGGTTCAGCATGCATATGTCCCTGAATTTGGGTCCTACATAGTGCACAATATAGGCAAACCGTATCCCAGGTAGATACTGTAATGTGCACAAAATAAAAGAAAAAAAAATGAAAAAATACCTCAAGACAAGGATGCTGATAGGCTCACAGCTTAGGATGGGCGATGAATCGCCATCTGCTATCCGTTGGATGAGGGGATGGATGTCATCATAATCGACGGTGGGGATACGCAATCTGAAGGCATGGGCATCGGAGAGCCCATCAAGGCCGTGGTCGACAAGATAGTGGCAGGAAGCATTGCGGGAGAGGATGGAGGAGAGGAGGTAGGTCTGCAGAGAAGGGGCAAGGCGAGCTGACTGTTCGAACTCGGCGATAAGATCCACATCCAGGTCTGGAACTCTCTGGCTTCCGCTCACGGCCCCGTTGTCCTGCTCCGCCATTGCCACTTTCTCGAAACCTTTCTTCTCCTCTTATATACACAGCTAAATTTTTTCCCATCTCCTCCTATAGATCTTTAATCTTTAATATTATAAATAAGTAGTCTCATTAGTTAAAGTTTAAAAGAATTGGTTCCCTCTCTACAGCCATCTCTCTCTCTCTCACACACACACACACCTAGGCCTGCCCCCCCCTCTCTCTCTCTCTCTCCCTCTCTCCCTCTCTCACACACACACATGCACATGCACATGACCCTCTCCCTTTCTCTCTCATGCACACACATACGCTGTCAAATGTTGAAACTCTCTCTCTCTCTCTCTCTCTCTCTCTCTCTCTCTCTCTCTTGTGGGGCAGATTGGCTAGTGCAAGGGCCCTTACAAAGGCCATGATCCACCCGAGTTCAAGTCCAACCGTTGGTCGTATATGCCCTCGTGTTGCATTCTATCAACGTTAATACCTCTCTCTCTCTCTCTCTCTCTCTCTCTCTCTCACACACACACACACATACACACATGTAAATATGAGTATATATAATATTATGTTTTAGATACATAGACACATATAGTTATTTATACATACATATATATATGTATTTAAAAATATAAATTTGATTAAATTTTAATATGTGGAGATGGGTGGTAAGGTGTGCTCACTTTTAAATAGATAGATAGATATATTATACACACACAGACACACATACATACACACACAGAGACACATATATATATGTGTATACATATACATACATACATTATTACATACATATATGTATATGTATGTATGTATGTGTAAATAAAAACACACATGTATACACATATATTTTATATTTATATTTATATTTTATTAAAAGCTACTTTTTAAAAATATAAACACACACATATACATAATTTTAATTAATTTTGATTAAATTTTAATGTGTGGAGATGGGTGGTAAGGTGTGCTCACTTTTAAATATATAGATAGATATATTATATATACACACACACACACACACATATGTATATATATATATGTGAATACATACATACATACATACATACATGTATGTGTAAATAAAAACACACATATATATATATATATTTTATTTATATTTATATTTTATCAAAAGCTACTTTTTATTCTCTCTCTCTCTCTGTCTTTCTCTCTCTTTTCACTCTCCCTCCCTTTACACCTCTCTCTCTCTCTCTCCAAGCTTGCATCATCTCACTCTCTCTCAAGCACATAAACATAGATGCAGATGTACGCACACGCATGCATACACTCTCTCTCTCTCTCTCTCTCTCTCTCTCTCTCTCTCTCACACACACACACACACACACACATGTGTACATGTACACACCCACACATGCACTAATGTAAACACACACTCTTTCACCCACACTATCTCAAATAGAAATTCTCTCTCTCTCTCTCTCTCTCTCTCTCTCTCTCTCTCTCTCTCTCACACACACACACACACACACACACACATAATTTTAATGGTAGGGATGCATGGTGAGGTGTTCTCGCTCTCTAAAATAAATGCATCTTACATGTAATCTCTCTCTTCTCACTCTCATACACACACACACATGCACATGCACATGCACACCCTCTCTCTCACACATACACACGCACACATTGTCAAATGTTGAAACTCTCTCTCTCTCTCTCTCGCTCTCTCTCTCTCTCTCTCTCTCTCTCTCTCTCTCTCTCTCTCTCACACACACACACACATATACACACACATTTACTAATGCAAACACACACTCTCCCCCCCCCCCCTCCCCCCCGCACACACACTCTCACACATAGACTTCCATGTCTCTCTCTCTCTCTCTCTCTCTCTCTCTCTCTCTCTCTCTCTCTCTCTCTCCGTGTGTGTGTGTGTGTGTGTGTGTGTGTGTGTAATAAAAAAGGACCCTCGGACTACCTTTCTGCCACCCACAAGTGGGGCAAATTGGCCAGTGTGAGGGCCCTTATAAAGGCCATGATCCACCCGAGTTCAATTCCCACCGTTGGTCGTGTATGCCCTCGTGTTGCATTCTACCAACGTTAATACCTCTCTCTCTCTCTCTCTCTCTCTCTCTCTCTCTCTCTCTCTCTCTTTTACATACATACACGCATACGCACACATATACACACAAACACACACCCTCTTTCTCATGCACACATGCACTCTCTCTCTCTCTGTCTCTCTCTCTCTGTCTCTCTCTCTCTCTCTCTCACACACACACACACACAGCCTTCATTTAGCTCTCTAAGGTGTTCAATAAAAATGTTTGTATTCGGCAACATGCTTACATGCAACCCATGAGGCATAAGCTTGGCGATTTTTTCTGAATTCATGCATGTTTAGGCTTTGTCTATGTGATTTGCATTTTTTTTTTGGCTTTCTTTGTGTTCAACTACAGCACATGTATTTATCCCTCCCTCCATCTCTCTCTCTTTCTGTCTTCTCCCCCCTCTCTCGGATGGGCACCAAAACTCACATATATATGTATTTACATATATATAGATATATGTATGTATTGTTGGTAGCAACATGCAAGCAAGGAGATATAGATAGAAGCACAACACTCAAATGAGAATGAGTGACGTACAAGTAAAGTGACATGATAAGGTCATTTACACACCAAAACTCGCATATATATGTATGCATATATATAGATATATGTATGTATTGTTGGAGTGGAGATCAAGATAGCAACACACAAGCAAGGAGATACAGATAGAAGCACAAAACTCAAAGTAGATTGATGAGAATGAGTGAAGTACAAGTGAAGTGACAATAAGGTCACTTACACTTATAAGAGTATGTGTACATACGCTCGGGGGGAAAAACCTCCTAAAGAGGAAAAAAAGTGTCCCAACCCATTATATAGCCTATATACACACATCACTACCATATAAATGGCTACAAATCCCCCTTTGTAGTGAGATGATGTGAGCATGTAAAGGGATCATGTAGCTAATTAATCCCCAAATGGCAATAAGCCCAAAGCGTTGTGAAAAGCTTTAAACTTTTCTCTTGTGAGAGAGCTTTCGTGAACATATCTGCCACATTACCATGTGTAGAGACATAAATCATGCTAATCTCTCTTGCAAGAGCCTCTGTATCTATATATGAGATAAAGTAGAAGTGTCCTAGGGTTGACGTGGTGCTCTGTGCGCTTTCTTTTTTGAAATTTCAAAAGGTATAGGGTAGTGTCCCAATGCATTATCACTGCGAGAGGGAGAGTGCAGGTGCCCTGGGGTCTCCCTGGGGTTGATGTGGCGCTTTATGCTCTTTATTTTTCCAGAAATTTCAAAAGGTGCAGAGCCCAGTGCATCATCACCGCGAGAGGGAGATCGGCTATAAACGTGTCATCTCAAACTTTTTATGCCATCTACAGTCTACTGCTATGCACCTTTACACCATACATCTCTCAAGTCAGCATCACCATCGTGTGCTTTTGCTTCTGTCGGTCGCATCACCATTGTGTGCTTCTACTGCTCTCAAGTCACCATAATTGTGTGCTTCTGCTTGCATCAGCATCAAGTCACCATAATTATAAACGATCGTGTGTTTCTACTTACATCACCATTGACTCATTAGAGCTACAAGCGCACATTTCTCTTCACGTTGTTCAAGAGTTGACACTTGGTCCCCACGTCTGTCTGCTGCTCTTTGGGCACATCGTTGTTCTTGAGTTTACGCTTAGCCTCCACGTCTCTTTGCTGATCCGGGTATTTCTTGAGCGGACTATTACATGTACAAAAAATGCATTAATCAAACTTGATTTATTGATTAATTAGAATGGATGAATGGAGAGTTAGATGTAATAGATGGGATGACCCATCTAACTGTATCTCTCTCTCCCCACACACATACACATTAATTATAATGCTCCATGTCTGGTGTATCACTTTTAGTGTCTCAATATCTCATGAGCAAGTGAATCTCTCCTTCTTTGCTATTTGGATTCATGCATTCATGTGTGTGTGTGTGTGTGTGTGTGTATGTGACAATCATGATTGTGTCATTTTAGTTTCTATTTGTTTGTGCACGTGTGTGTGTGTGTGTGTGTGTGTGTGTGTGTGTGTGTGTGTGTGTGAGAGAGAGAGAGAGAGAGAGAGAGAGAGAGAGAGACGGTCATGATTGTGTTTTTATGTAGGTACATGCATGCTTTACGTTTGTGTGTGTGTGTGTGCATGTGTGTGTGTGTGTGTGTGTGTGTGTGAGAGAGAGAGAGAGAGAGAGAGAGAGAGAGAGAGAGAGACGGTCATGATTGTGTTTTTATGTAGGTACATGCATGCTTTACGTTTGTGTGTGTGTGTGTGTGTGTGAGAGAGAGAGAGAGAGAGAGAGAGAGAGAGAGAGAGTTGTGATTATGTGTTATTTTAGTTTTTGTCTATCTGTGCACACATGGGGGGGAGAGAGTATTACGCAGTGGAACAAATTAAAATCAAAATAATCAAAATTTCACTTCAAATAATAATTTACAAGAAAATAAAGCATAGAGATATGAACACCATATTGGATCCAATTTGTCCCCCCATGTGTGAGACCTGATCTTACATATGAATATTTCAATGATTTATTAAGATATGAAATAATTTGGTACAATTAATCTCTTTAGAGACATCATCTCATCTCATCGAAGAAGAAAAGAGAATATAGAAAGAAAGGAGAGAATCATCGAAGGAACCTACAATTCTTACGAATCACGTTTAATAGAGCTCTCTCTCACGCACACTTATAAAATAATTAAACCATACAAGAAAAAATTGTAAAAGATATTGATACTCTCTATAGACATTTGCATGTCTCAGCCTATCCTAGATCATCCTTGTATGCAAGTACAAGCCTGCAACTTGCAAAGGTTGTAACTCTTTTTTCTATCAATCGGCTTTTAAGTATACATATATTATTATTATATGATATTAAAGTATATTTATTTTTACTTTTGACACTTATATTATTTTAATTTGAATAAAGATAATAATAATAATAATAATAAACCATGACATTCATTTTGGACACGCGTGTCAATCAACACCCAAAGTTGAGTCTCACAAAATATATTATTGACCACCACCTGCTCACCTCCATTATCCAATCTAATGATCCGCACTTGCATCAACTAAGCCAATGAATTAATTGATTAAAAATAAAAAATCATATGATACTTCATATCAATAAGATGATATAACCAATACTCCAACAAATGTACGGATTCGTCCATGCGTACGCATAAAGTAAGCTATGATCGCCCGGATTTAGAAAGGCATCCCAATCTAAACCCATTCTAGGAGATTTCATAACATAAAAACTAATGAAATTCATGGATCAAGCTCCCTAATGACAATCAATTATCTAATTTATCCTAATCCTAATCTAATCCTATACTAATTGACAACACTAATCTAAGGTGGATAAAAATGAACAATACTCATGGTGATGAGTGTGTGCTAATTAAGTTTAGACTCAAGATCAGTTAGATTACAAGATAGAAACTTGTACTCATAAAAAGACTTGAGATGTTGTGCTTGTATTCCAATGCTTCAAATGTCCTCCTTTTATATGAGGAAAGTACAACAAAGCTATGATAGCTCATGTGGGATAACTTGGCTAGGTGACTTGGCACTCTAGCATCACTCATTTCAACACCCCCCCTTGATGCTAGATTGGGTACAATTTTTAGGCTTTTCACTCTTCCTCTCTCTCCCCTTGTGCTGGGCTACTTTGGCCTTTATGCTACTTTGGCATTATAGCTACTTTGGCTATGAATTTCAGCTTGAGTGCATCATATGGCCTCAGAGGCTGATTACATCACACTTTTTGTAGAGACAAGAGGGGTGAAAAGTATAATGGTTCTTTCTCTAGAAGAGCACGTCTTCAACTAGGAAAGCTTTGGCCTCAATGTAGTTTGCCTGCTTTGATAGCAATCTTCTTCTAGGTGACCAATTTTTCCACAATAGTCACAAACAAGCTTTGGTTTATCTTTATTGCGACATTCATTCTTGGTATGACCAAGTTTTCCACAGTGATAGCATCTTGGAAGTTGAGATGTTGATTGATTTGTCCTTTGAAATCTCCCCTTTGTATGCAGTCCTTGCTCACTTGAGTGTGATTTGAATGATTCTTTATCTTTGAATTTAGATTTTTGTCCAGTAGAGATGATTCTACATCTTGAAGTTTAGTGTTGGGCACATTTTTAAGTGTAGCAACAATTGATTCATAAGGTTCTTTGTCACAACACTTTTTAGCAATACAGCAATAGATTCATCTTCCTGAATAACTTTCTTTAATGCACTAAGTTGTTGTTTGATACCTTTGAATTTACTGATGTGTTGTGCCATGGTCTTGGTCTCCTTCTTGTCAAGCTTGTAAAACTGCATGAGAAAGTTGATCTTTGAGCTCTTTGAGTCGGTGCTGAAAATCTTGTTGAGTTCTTGCCATGCCAACTTGGCATCCTTGATGCCAGCAATGTGACTAATCACATCATCATCAAGATTTTGAGCAATGTGACTAATTACATCATCAAGATTTTGAGCAATGAGGCCTAATGCTTTGTTGTTTTGAAGTGGCTCAACCTCCACTTCTTCATCCT
>NC_141078.1:27058900-27226400 GCF_041138505.1 Cibotium barometz | reverse complement strand
GAGATTAAATAGAATTAAAAAATATCTCATTAGTATTTCTTAATGATGTATAGTATCGTCATTGTGAGGTGTTCCATGGATATTGAGGATAGAAGCCATCATGTCGAGTATTCAGAACCTCAACAAATCTGAGGCAAAGAGTAGATAATGAGAAGGCTTAATGAATAATGCATGCTTTTAAGGAATGCCAAAGGAAACTAAAAACCTCTGCTAAGTGGGTACAATTTAGCGATGGTAAGAAGACTCGAAATGGGAAGAAGACAATAAACTTAACATTAGAGAAGATGCTCCGTTTGGTCAATGACACAAACTCTCGTGTGTTAAATGCGGAGAGCTAGATTACTGATATTGGTCAGCGCATAAGCAATCATGAAAGTGGGGTAAGCAATTCAACTTGAGAAATCAGTTCGTGCCATTATAAGTGGCAATCATGAGATCAAGGATATTGTCG
Organism: Cibotium barometz; assembly: GCF_041138505.1. Classification (NCBI taxonomy): domain Eukaryota; kingdom Viridiplantae; phylum Streptophyta; class Polypodiopsida; order Cyatheales; family Cibotiaceae; genus Cibotium; species Cibotium barometz. The sequence continues at coordinate 27,225,949 of NC_141078.1, read as the reverse complement.
AAGCTACCGAGCTCCATGTAATGGATATATGTGGTGCTTTTGGTGGAGAAGCACACCTTTGTGATGTTGGTTGTCGAAAGACAATTGATGTTATGAAAGAGCAACAAGACAATTTAAATGTCTATGTTGATAGGCTTGGAATGGAAATATCAAGTATTAAAGTAACATCGAATAGGTTTAGGGATTTATTTACCAAAATGAGTCGTAGGTTGCAAACTTGTGAAATGTAATTGTTGGTTTGGTTTGTCGATTGGGAGTTGATCTTATGATCCTTTTGTAATGCTTATGACACTATTATCTTTTTGTAACTTTGGGCTCTAAGTATTGGAATGATAATGATGGTCCTTTTTATCTCTCGAATAATATGTGGAGAGAGAGAGAGAGAGAGAGAGAGAGAGAGAGAGAGAGAGAGAGAGATTTCTAAGCTTGGTTTGTATATTGAAAGGACATTGGATGTTGATTTTATAATGTTTTTGTAATATTTGTGACACTACTATTATCTTTTTATGACATAAGTTTTGTAATATTTGTGACATAAGTTTTGTCTCTACCAAGATTATGATGATGATATATGTATGGAGAGAGAGTAGAGTAGAGTAGAGTAGTTTATTATTGTCCACGGAAGGCCAAATTATGACCCATGGGACCTTTCCAGATATACAATGAGTCTCCTCCCCCATGGTAGGAAAGGGTAGCTATGGTGAAAGAACGATCTATGCAGCGTGGTTCTCCCGAAAGCGTAACATGCGGGTGATGAGAGCTCCTAACTTTGATATAGGAGTAGTGGTCAGAAACTGGTGAAGTGGCCCCTGTAAAGGGATATCAAAGTCAGCCCGTATGTGTGCATATGCTGGGCATGTCATAATCATGTGCTCCTCTGATTCTATATGCTGTAGTCCACACAGCTTGCATAACCTCGTCTCTCGTGCCTGTCCACTCCATGCCCCTATCTCGATCAATAAAGTGTGTGATCGAGTTCGAAGTCGTGCAATACTCTGTCTAAATACCACTGAGAGCGGGTTGGCTACGTATGGCTGCGTGTGTGCCTCTGCCTGCATGTAGGATTCCCAACATGAAGGAACCACACAATAATTCAAAATGTAGAGCTACTCTATGAAAATGTTATTTTAGATATTTAATTGACATGTCAAGAAATATATTAGCCAAAAACAAACAATGAATGGTTACTAAGAAAGCAAGATGGTCAAACAATCATCAACCTCTTTCACAACATGAAGCTTAGTACAAGATTTGGACAATTAAAACAACCACATAACAATTCATAATGTAGAGCTAGGCATTGAAAGCACAATTTATGCAATGTCTAGCCATTAGTCAATATCAAAAAACAAAAGAGAGTTCACAATCTATAAATAGTAGAGAGTAAACCTAAATCTCTGAAAGCAAACTCATCTATATACTTCAAACACCTATGACACTTTTCCACAATCTCTGAAAGCAAACTCATCTATATACTTCAAACACCTATGACACTTTTCCACAATCTCATAGTCATAGGTGTCTCCACTAGCCATGTGTGCTATGCCATATCACCTACATAACAAGGCATGACACTAAGCACCCTTAATGTCTAGCCCTTAGTCAATGTCACAAAACAAAAGAGAGTTCACGATCTATAAATAGTAGAGAGTAAATCTAAATCTGTGAAGCGGACTCATCTATGTACTTCAAGCGCCTACGACACTTTTCCACTATCTCATAGTCATAAGTGTCTCCACTAATGCCATATTACCTGCATAACAAGGCATGACACTAAGCACCCTTAATTAGTGTGTATATATAAAAGGACTTATTATCATGCTAGTATAGCAGATATTAACTACGACCTTCAAGCTTTACATGGAGAAGTGCACTTACTAGTCCAAAGGTGTTATGGGGGCTACCACACCTCCCAAGAGGGGACTCCACACAACCACAATTGCGAGAAGCAATGGACAATAACTATCGTTGGGTACTTACCAATGCTTTGACCTCACGTCCCTTGAGGCTCCCCAAGCTTGCTTTTGGAAGCTCCACTCCTCCAATCTCCACCTCCACACTATCATCCGCGGAGTCTCTCGCACCACAATGCAAGGCAATCTACCTCTCACTCTCCCACACGTGTATAGAAGAGGAACATGCACTAGAGCACACTCTCACACACTCTCTCTCTCACACAAAACAAAGCAAGAGCTCTCATAGCACAAAGGGGGATTGTCTCTTTTCATTATTATGAGAAATTGTCTTATATACAATTGGCCCTTATTCACACTTGGGTGCCCAAAACTTACTAACTAAGGCCTTGGGTGGCGAGTATCTCATCATGTACAACGTTTATAGTGCCTTTACATAACACTTATTCATGTCCTCAAATGGGGGAGCATCTTTGTTAATCCAAAGTGGGATTAACATCCCCCCCTACTCGATGTAGGTTCTATCCTCACATAACCTTTTATCGAGGTCGAAAGACATGGTCGCCAAACTCGTGTCTTTAGAAGTTACGATATGATTGAAGCTTTTTCAGGGTTCTTCTGAATGCGGAGTGTGATGTTCAGAACCCAGTGTCTACTATATCTTCGAACATGACATGCATGTAACTAGGTAGACACTTGAGGTGACAATAATAAAGCAGCATGCCTCTTTCAGATGGGTCTATGTTCATGTCAAAGCAAAGCTGCTCTCTGCTTCAAATCCATCATACCTTTCCTTTGGTTGATCGATAAGAACTACGATCGACTTCATGAATTTGATGGCGGCTACTATGTTTGGGTCTAGAATTATGTGCCATGCTCGTATCCATGTGAGCAGTTGATTCCTTTGACTTGTGATATCCTGGAATGTAGATGGCAAGAATTAAGGGAAGTTGTAACAGATGTGAGAATCCCTTTGATTTTCTTTGTGGAATTCGAGTGGAGCGAGCCATCTTTTAATTAGCATGTAAAGTGGATCCACTCTTTGTGTTGGCGGGGGAGCACTGGTACTAAAAACTGTACTTTGGCACTGTCAGGTACTCCTTATGCCACCAATCAAGTTGTATGCCAAAATCCTCGAGTTTGGGATCAGTATCATCTATTCTGATTGCTGTGTACATATGTGGAAACAATAGCTGATCATGAATGTTACAATTTGGATTTCGAGCAAATCTGCCAAGTGCGGGTTGGCCATCTTGGTGTGACGAGCCACATTTTGCCACAAGGTGCCCTCTCCTCCCATTGGTAATAGCCCTTCTAATTATGGCATTGGGGCTCGGAAGAGGGTATGGTACATAAGGCTACCTTTGTGATTCCATGTTAGAATATACATTTGGCAGGATCCTTTTAGTAGGCTCAAATGGTGTGATTTGCATCAGCACTTTGAACATGAGTTTAGGCTTTAAGAGTGGGTTGCCTTCTTGGATGAATCTCTCATACTCTATAGTTGACAAAGACTCAAGGATATTAACATCAGTAAAAGCTTGTATGTCGTCCTGAGGGTGAAGATCCCATACCTCATCGAGCGTCCTTGGTGGAGATAGAGTTGGCGCCGGCATCTCATTGGGGGTGAGAGGGTTAGTGGGAAAATCAACGGGGATAGAAGATAAGCGAGAGAAGATACAACCGGCCTCAGTTTTGTTAGTAGGAGATACATATGAAAGGGATTTAATAACTACTAGTGACGGAAGAGAATAGTGAAATAACCAATGTGGAGGACCCTGGTGTTTCTTCTTGACCCTCGTCTGAACTTGGGGGTGGGTGGGTCGGCTTGTTAGTTTTCATATCTGTTGTCGTTATATTAGGATATTCAAGATGCTCCTTATCAAAATTTTATAAACCACATTAGTGAGAATAGCCTCCAAATGCTTATAGATATTTCAATAAAGTTTTATAATGCCAAAAGGATGATATAATGTGGATTCTAAGAGGTTTAGATGCTGATGGGTATTATAAACTTCAATCCAGCCATGGCTAATAACTAATTGGTAGCTACGTGTAACAACTTTGTAGTTGGCCGGTGTTAATGGTATGTCATCTGGGGAGAAATAGGTCAAGTTTATCGACACTGTCATCCAGGATGTCTAATTGCTGCAGAACCTGACACCATCTACTATGGGATGTAAGAGGAAGAAGAAAATATCAACTGGATCCCCTCAAAGTATTCCCATTACCAAGGTTTGGTGTGCATCCCTTTTTGTGTTTTGATGAATTAGTGTGAGGTGTCCTAAATTGAGGTCTTCGGTGAGGTTAATTTTGTATTGAAGAAGAGAGGGTTAGTGTAGATAAAACAAGGTTAGAGTCCGGGGAGGGGCCCGAGGAGTTACTGGAAATGAACCTATCTCCAAAGTGCATTCGATGAGTTGGTGTAATTCATTAGGTTGGTCAGTCATTTGAGAGCGTTGCTAGAGGGCAAGCTGTCATTCCAGTTCCTGAATCTTGGAATCTTTGTTTGTAAGGAGTTCAGAGATGGCTGGCTAGCTCCTCATATCTTCATGCAGCTTCCTCTTATGTAATTTTGGAAGTGGTGGCTTGAGCATTCGCCTCTTCAACCTACTTTAGCCGCTCCTTTGCCAAGCTTTGGCTGTTGGTTAGTTGCTGGTGTACATGTTCAAGTACCTGTTGATGGTTGAACAACATTTGATCTATCTCCTTTGTCTTTGCATTAATCACCTTATTGAGGGCTTTCAGCTTTTCAACATGTGCCTTGTTCAACTATTCACACTCTGTCTGGAGGCTTACCACTTTTTGTTCAAAGACAACAATTATTTCTTTGAGATCATCGATGTGTCCTGTGAACCTCTTCCTTGGCTTGAAAGGTAGCGTATGCATTTCTCAGCTATTGTGTGTGTTGTAGCTCCTTTTCTCTATTGGTCGCCACTTCTTACTGAAGTTGTTCTTTGGCTTGTTCTAATTTGGCCTTGAGCTCCTCATTCTCTTTGGTGGTGCAGACTATCGTCTTGCTGATCAGCCTGTTATTTCCCTCCAAGGTTTGGAGCCTTGCCTCTTGTTCTTTGGTTGCCTTTAAACCCTTCAAGATTACTTCTTTGTGCGTGGCATCGGCTATGCTGCCATGTGTTCCTTAAGAGCTTGCACATGTTCAATGGTATCCTGGACCTGTTTTCAGAGCTCGGCATTTCTGTCATGTAGCATATGAGTAGTGAGTAAGTGACAGTGTCATACCCGTTGTTCTTGGGACCATATTCCTTCACTTGTGGAGGTAGAGCCTTCTATTTCATGAATTTGATGTTGTAGCAGCCTGTCGAGTCCTTCCATGGTCTCTTCGAGGAAACGATCCACCTGTAGGTTGTACAAGAAGGACCCTTCCTATAAAGTGTCTCCAGCATCCATTCTCCTTCGCTTGTTGAGGCTTGGAGTTTTGTCAGCTCTCTTTCGCTTCTCAGCTTCTTGATCATCATGAGCAATTTTTGGGTGTGCTGAAGTGGCCTCTTCATTCTTTTCACCCTCATCTGTCTCTGGAAATTGTTGTTTGCCTCGAGCTTGTGTGGCACCAATCTCCATTGAAGTGGGCATATATGAGATAACAAAATCATGGAGTGGCAAAAGGTTTTTGAAGACCAAATGGGTAGGGTTGGAAGGTGGTGCGTGTAGTGTCGACTCTGGAGTGGCACTTGCTGTCAAGCTTATATTCTCCCTTTCCCTTGCTTCCTATTTCTCCAAAACCTGAAAGGACGTGATGTCCTAGGTAACCTCTTCTTCCAAACGTTGTGTCTCTGATTCTACCTATTGTAGGTTGCCTCTAGCTCCTTTGTCTCCTTTAGGATAGCTTGTCCTTGTTGCAATTCCTCTAGAATGTGGGCAAGTGTCTCCATTACCTCTTCGGCTTGAGTTACCTCTGCTTCCTGAGTACCATGGGAAATGGGGATGTTTCCTGCATGGCTGAGAACTTTTGTGAGTAGGTAAGGATTACACACCTTTTATTTGTGAGACTTTAGATATTTCTCCTTCTCCTTGTGTATGTACCATGCCCAATCTTCCTGCTTTTCCTCATGCACCCGTGCAATTTGATGGAGGGGTATCTTGTTGTATCTGTCTACTGGTTTGACTTGCATGAGAATTGACATTACTCTGTTAGCTCTCTCATCTGCTTCCTTTTGTATATTCTCATACTTTGCCCCATTCGAGTTGTAGGCGACCTTCTTCAGCATATCTTTCATGGGAATTTGATCGAGTGTATGGACGTGTGATTGAATGGGAGGGGGCAATTGTAGAGCCTCATGTATCATTGCCTCCGTGAAATGAGGACTTGTTCGGATGAAACATCAGGCTTCGTGATTGTACCTCTCTTGGTATTTTTGTCGTAAAAACTTGAGGAATTTTGCACATAATGTTGGATTGATGGTGCGGGGGAGGACTTTTGCCATCCTGCCAAGTCCCACCTTCTCTAGCTTATTCTTTACATCAGTATTCTGCAAGATCTTCAGACACTACGGGCTGTGATACTGGAAAATGATTTTCCCCTGATTTGTTTGTATGTTGGAGTGGATCATGGTACCTTGCAACTCCTATGCATACGGACCAAGATAAGTTAGCTTGGTGCCGCGTGGTGCTCTCTTCTTCTTCTTGGCTAGTGACCCTATAGCATTGGCTTGAGTCATGGCCAGATTTCCCTCAAATTCTGGGTCAGAAGTTCCTAAGGAGGCCATCTGTAACATTAGCATTAAGGCGTTAGCCATTGTTGACTAGTAGGAGCTCACAGCCTTAGTTTTCTCTCTTCTTCCTTTTTTTTTTTTGGGCGCACGCATCTGTGTGTGTTTTAGTGAACTTCTAGGCATTAGTGTATAATGAGAAGAGTGTTAGTTTGGTGAGCAATGAATTGAATAAAGGGTGGGTGTGAATTAGTGTTTATTCCGTGAAGCAATAGACCGTGAAATGGCAGAACATCAAGTAGCAGTGTGTCAATTGTTAACTTGTGAAGTTGTAGAGCGTGAAATGTTAAATCATGAACTAGCTAAGTCGTGAAGTAGCAGTGCATGAACTGCTAGTCCGTGAAATGTTAGATCATGGAGGGTCAAAACGTGAAGTGTTAACCCGTGAAGGGTTTAAACGTGAAGTGTTAACCCGTGAAGGGTTTAAATGTGAAGTGTTAACTCGTGAAGTGTTAAAATGTGAAGTGTTGTAAAGTGTTAAAACGTGAGGGGTTAACCCATGAACTAGTAGTTTGTTATTTCGGGAACTAGCATTTTTTTGGGGTCCCGATTAGAGTGTGGTATGAGTGTTATTGGTTTGCACTTTGGTTTGAGCAATCTAATTTGAGCATTTAGTGCATTATCCCCCCAACCCGAGATTTTAGTTTTGACTCTGTGAAATAGTAGACTGCTATTTCACAGGTCCATTCCCTTATGCCCCTATGAGGGGATTTGATGGGGGATGTCACTTTGAAGAATGCAGATGGACTGGTGATGTAAACAAGAAGGAACCGGAGCAGATGCAATTGTTTTCGGTTTTGCAAAAATGCAGAGATGTGTAATAGCTCCAAACAATGCTTTTATTACCATCAATTGAAACAATGGAAAGTGTGATTTGAGCTCCTACCTGAGAATCGATGGTCGTAAGCAAGCAATCGATGGTGGAGATGAGTAGGCCGAAAAGCATGCAGATGATGGAGAAGTGCAAGAAGACAATGATGGAGGAGAAGCTCGTGAGTGAAGAAAGCCAACAAAAAATGCACGAAAAGGAAAAAAGAAGTATTTATGATCTAGTCTTCGGCATCATTGGGGGCGGCCGTCTTAATTGGGTATGCCACGTGTCTTCCTATTATTTGTGGTGGCTTTTTTGATCGTTTCATGACGTGAATTGACTTGAAGTGTTTCACGACATGAAACAACTCGGAGTGTTTCATGACTTGAACTAGCCCGAACCGGTTCATGACGTGAAACAACCTATTTTCTCATGCATGCAAATATTGATACCCTATGGATTCCTATACGTAAGGCCACACATTATGCATTCAGAGGAGTAGAAGTGTACACGTGAAATGAATGAACATGTTTCATGGCATGAAAAGCATACCCCTTTACCTTGTACCCACTTGCTTCTTGGAGCTAGGGTGCCCATCCTCCTTCCTTTATTGCCATGGAAACCAATGTTGTACTTTGGAGCTTGTGGGTATGTGTTGTTGCAACTGCTTAAGTTTGGAGTGAGAATAGTACAGCCACCAAATCTTGGTGAACCTATTTTGTGTCCTTTGCATGTGAGTGCACATCTTCTTTACCCTAGTCCACAACTTGGTTCAGTTTTATCTCCTTGGTGGATGACATTGGTGGTGTCGCACTCCCTTGTTTACTTAGTTGAACTGGTTTCTTCCTCCAGAACAATTTTGGTGTTGCCTTAACACTTGATTGAGCTAGGACTTGTTTATGTCTATGGCTCTGTGCGGTTCTTCTGGAGGTACTCGTGGCATTAGGTCTTGGATTGGTTTTTGGTACCCATACCATTGCATTTCCTTGATAGTAGCCCTATGCAACTAGTAAGTCTTTTTTTGAACCATCAATTTTAAAAGGTGAGTTGAGTGCGAGCTTGCTTGGAATGGTGCTTCCTCTCCTTGGTTTGATTCCCTTGTCTCTTGCCTGTAGTATGGCTTTTCTACCTTGATCCCCACGAGGTTTTGTCAATATCATAGTATCCCTGGGCTTGAAGCTGCTGGTGGGTTTTAGGAACCCACTCTTTTCCGACTCGATACTTTTGCTGCCTTCTTTGTGTTCTCTGGAATGGGAATGAGGTTTTGACATGGACGCTTGTTCGGTTAAGTCCTCTGCTTTTCTTAGCATTGGCGGCTCTATGTCACATGTCATTGCCTATTTTTCCTTATTCAACGGACTCTATAATGGGATGGTGATGGTGTCATTGCCATTGTTAAGTTGTACAGCCCGTTCTTCCCATTAGATGTGTCAGTTTGCTAGTGCAAATCTAGGATCATCCAAGAATCATCTCCTCTTCCATGGTTCCTGCAAGCATAACAAATACCTTTCCAACCAAGGGATTATTTCTGATAGAGATTTTAACATTCAAAAATCCCACGGTTTGCGTGGTTGATAAATGCACATGGCGAACCTGTGTATTAGTGGCCTTTAGGTGGGGTTTATTTAGAGCTACCCATATTTCATAGGAGATCAAGTTATAACTTGATCCTATAATCAATGCAATGCTCTTAGTGTGACTATCCTTTGTAGAGATTTTTACATTGAGATGTGCAAGCTCAATGTCCAAGTCATCCTTGTCAAGCAAGGTGAGTGAAGCCATATTCACATGTAGCATTCTTCCTAAGAGTCTCTATTTTGCTTTGGCTTCCCTTGCCTTGGCTTCCTTTTGAGCTTGTATGATTTTTTCCTTGACTAGTTCTTTCTTTTGTTTCAGAAGATGCTCTTGTGTGAGCATTTCCTGGGTCAGGGGTCCATATACTTTTTGAGTTTACTTCTATTGATATATCCTTCTATTTCTACCCCATCGATGGTTTCAATTTGGACTGATCCTTGAGGGGTGATTTCAGACACTCTAAAAGGTCCTGAACCTTTGTATTTAATTTCTTTTTCTTGGTGATTCCAACACCATACATGAGGATGAGGTCCACTATTTCTAGTTCTTGTGTTTTCAGGTTATGGTTAAACCAATGTTTTCTCCATAGTTTTTTGACCATAAGCCCATGTGATGCATGTTGAGATGTCAAGTTCAACATGAGCTGACACTCACGAGGCACCTGCATGATCATTCAACATTTACATCACTAGCAGGTTTGGTAGCTGGCACCGACATATCTTCATCAGAGATTCTACAGCTGGACTACTCCAACTAGTCCACACCTATCCACTCCACTTAGCGTGTTCACATTATGGACCGCTTGTATATACTCTAGTATGTGTGTTGGTCACTATCTTCTTTGTAGACCTCTTTTGTTGTCTGAAGGAAGAAGAAGAATTTTCAGCCTCTCACCTTGTGTGTTCTCTTCTAGGGTTTGTGTGAGTGTGTGTGTGCTTGCAAGAGCTCAAGCACTCTTCTCCCCTGCACCTTTTCATGGTATCAGAGCCGGTTCATGCTAAGAGCTGAGCGACAAGCATAGGAAGTGGTACGAGGGTAAGAGCTTCTTCTACTCTTTCCCCTTTGTGTTGGCTCCTACACCCTTGTGGGATCTCTTCGAGAGGCACTGGAAAATGAACTCCGATTGAGGAGCTTTCTTCGTGGTAGCAAAGCTATAGGAAAACTATAGGGTCTTTCAGACAACTTTTTCGGGCCAAAAATACATTTTGGGTGCATCTGGACCTCCCTTTTTCAGTTCGCACCACAGGCATTCACAGGCACTGCGAGTAAGTTTTGATTCTTTGCAGAACTCTGTTTTTGGAACTACAAGAAGGGTGATTGGTTTCCATTGGGTGTATGTATGCAAATTGAGGTCACTATTTGTGATAGTTTGGTTGCAATATAGTACCGCTGCAGAGCATACACAACAATTTGTGTGCAGGTCAAACAAGAGTGCTGTTTTTGGTGAGTTTGTGTTAAAAGACAAGATGTTGAATGATGGAATTAACCAGATTGTTGTAGAAAATCTTGACCAGAACAACTTCCATGCTTGGAGGTTTAGATTAACAAATTATTGGGGCTACATTGAAGGTGAACATGAGGAGGCACCAAAGATACTGGAGATTACTCCAACTACCTACAGATGTAAAAGAATACAAGGAGCAAGGAAAGTCATGCATTGGCTTTCTATTAGCATATAGGACACTATGATTGGGCACATACACGATGCTAAGTCACCCAAGGAGGCATGGGACACCTTGGTGAAGCTATAAGAAACTAACACCAAGGTATGAAAGATTCAGTTGAATAATAATCTTTATACTGTGGAGAAGAAAAATATGTCTATGAGTGATTATGCCTTGAAGATCAAGGGCATTGTGGAATCCCTTGCATCTATTGGTGTTTCTGTTGATGTGATGATGATAAGGTGGAAGTATGCCTACGTGGTCTCGGGCTACAATACAAGGCATTCAAGATGTCTATTTAGACTCGGGAGAACATTCCCAACTTTATAGATTTGGTGTCAATGCTGGTCATTGAGGAAAAGAGTTTGGGTGAAGACTGTTCTTCACAAAACAAAGGCAGTTCGGAGCAATATGCCTTCTACAAAAGTGCAGGTAGAGGACGAGTAGAGGCTGAGGTTGAGGCCGTGGCCAAGGTGGTGGTTGAACAGGTAATTTTATTATGGTCAGTAGTAACAACAGTCCCAGGATTCACAACACACAGGTGGAAGAGGCCAATTTAGAGGCAGGGTTGTTAAAGAGGTTGTGGTAATTGGCAAAGGTAGCATAATGATACACGAGGCTTTTTTTACTATGGTAAGCACATGTGCAGGCAAATTGCTATAAGAAGCAAAATGACATGAGAATTGGAAAAGTGCTGCAAAATAACTATGCATTCTCTAGTAGAAATAATGAGAATAATGAGAGGTTATTAGTTATGCAACATGTAGTTAATTTTGTGTCTAGAAATGATGTAGCAGCATGTAAGGATGATGTATGGTATGTTGATTCAGGTGCTTCAAACCACCATGACAAGTCATGGTGAGTGATTCAAGGAAATGAAGAGTCTTGAGAGACCAGGTTTTGTTGAAACAAGGGATGACACTGCTCATCCGATTGCCCATGTTGGAGATGTGCCATTGTCTATGCAAGATGGTAAGGTGAAGTACCTTGCAGATGTACTTCATGTTCCGAACATTACAAAGAATCTGGTTTCTATTGGCCAGATGATTGCGTAAGGTTTGCAGGTCCAGCTCAACCTTGATGTTTGTTATAGAAGACTTTAAAGATAAGTAGAGGTTGGTTGCAAAAGGCAACAGAGTGGGCAGAATGTTTACATTGAATGTAAATATGCTTGAAGTGAGTGTTGCAATGTTTGCAAATGGTTTAGAAGTTGTTGTTGATACATACATTTGGCATAAGAGAATTGGTCATGTAAATGTGCAAAGAATGAAGTCTATGCACACTAAAGAAATTGTGATAGGGTTGCCTAAGTTTAAAGTTGAAGGCATGCCAGAAAGTATGCGAAGCATGTCAATTTGGAAAGCAAACAAAGCATATATTTCCACATGATAGAAATGTGAGCAGGAATGTACTAGATGTTGTGGAATCAGATGAATGGGGTCCTATATGAAAAGACTATGTCTATGGGTGGTTGTAGGTATTATGTAACATTCATTGATGACCACACAAGGAAAGTCTGGGCATATTTTATATGGACAAGATTGAAATTTTTACTCATTTTTTAGAATTTTAGAGTGATGGGGTTGAAAAGCAGACAGGGAAGCATGTGAAGTGCCTAAGGTCAGATGGAGGGGTGGATACTTCTCCAATGAGTTCTCTAATTTCTTGTTGCGAAAGAATGGCATTCAGAGACAGTTTACATGTAGATACACTCCGCATCAAATTGGAGTTGCTGAGCAGAAAAACAAGAACATTGCTGAGATTGTGCGAGCATTGATGGGCAAAATGGAGTTGCTGAGCAGAAAAACAGGAACATTGCTGAGATTGTGCGAGCATTGATGGGCAAAGAAGAATATGCCGCATAGCTATTGGGTCGAGGCTATGTCTACAATAATTTTTATCATGAACAGGGCTCCTACTCTGTAGCCATACATGATGTAATGCCAGAGGAGAAGTTTACTGACAAGAAACCTGATTTGTCTCACTTGAAAGTTTTTTGATGTATTGTATATGTGCATGTGCCATATGAGTTGCGTACTAAGTTGGATCCAAAAGTAAAAAAATGTGTGTTTATTGGGTATTCCCTTGAGCAAAAGGGATATAGATTCCTTGAGCAAAAGGGATATAGATGTTATAATCCTGCTACATGTGAATTGAGGGCAAGTAGCGATGTTGTATTTGATGAGATGAGTAGCTAGTATGCTGCGCTGAAAAAGATGCTGTTTGGGCTGATGTAAGTGGAATTGTGGTTGCACAGAATGCAAGTCAGCAATCACACTCATTGAGTGGACCATAAGAGTTCTCATCTAGTGGTTCTGTTGATAGAGCATGGAGTGGCAGGCTGTGTCATAATACCAGTCATGGAAATGTAGTTGGTACATCATATAAAGGCAAAGAGAAAGTGGTTGACCCCCTTGGTATGGCTGATATTTCTGCCGGGCATTCTCTTGTTGATGGAGAGTCTAGTGGCTTGGAGATGAGCCTTGATGAGGAGTTTGGGATCCCAACAATGAGGACACATGGTGTAGAGAAGGCTTTGGAAGCCATGAATACAAAGTTATAAAGACCTAGAAGAGTAAAAAACGTTGTACAGAGGTTGACTTATGATGGTTATGTGGCACATCACTATGCTTATATGACAAAAGTTGTGGAGGTTATAGATCCCACATGTTTTGATAAGGCTATTAGAAATGTGTATTGGGAGAATGCTATGGATGAGGAGATAGATGCATTGTATGGACATGAGATTTGGGATTTGGTGTCATTGCCTGAAGGCAAGAAAGCTATTGGATGTAAGTGGGTGTATCTTATCACTATTTGTTTTCATATGGCAGATGCAGATCACTCTTTGTATGTGTGCAAGAGTGATAAGGGTATTGTGATCTTTACCATCTATGTAGATGATCTTTACCATCTATGTAGATGATCTTATTGTTGGGGGTGACAACTTGGATGAGATCTAGCACGTGAAAATTCTTCTCAAAACGAAGTTTGAGATGAAGGATTTGGGAGATCTGCGCTACTTTTTGGGCATTGAAATCATTCGCACACCTGCTGACGGTATTTGGTTATCACAAAGACAACATGTATTGGACATGTTGTCCAAGTGTGGGATGGCTGGTTGTAAGCCAATTTTGGTACCATTGGATCAAAATGGTAAGCTTAGTGTGTAAGGATTGCAGGTTATGTGTTGGAGGACCCCACTATGTATAGGAAGATGGTGGGGAGTTTGATCCATGTCACAATCAGCACAGTAGGCCAAATTTGAGCTACACTTGGCTTAGAGAGCCAGTTTATGTAGGTTTTGCAAAAACCACATCTTGAGAGTGTACGACACACACTTCAGTATTTGAGGGCCATTGTTGATTATGCATTGTTTTATGCAGCATCAGGTGTACCATTGGAGCTATATGGGTACACAAATGTAGATTGGGTAGGTAGCATCTCAGACATGAGGTCTACGAGTGGACTTATGTTTTCATTGGGGAGTGCTGCTGTGACATGGAGCAGCAAGAAGCAGCCCACATTTGCCTTGTCGAGTATAGAGGTAGAGTATGGAGGAGCTACGGTGGCAGCATATGAGGTAGCTTGGTTACGCAAGCTACTTGTTGATTTGGGGTTGAATGTGAGGAGAAAGGTTGTCATATATTGTGACAATCTTAGCAGTATACAGTTAGCGAACAGTTAGTGAGGAACCTAGTTTTCCATGCACGGATGAAACACATTGAGGTACATTACCACTTTATCAGTAGGGAGAGAGTCTTGGTAGGCAACATCGACTTGGGCCTATGTCAGCACACACGATCAGGTCATTGACATCTGCACGAAGGCCTTGGGAGCTGAGAAGCTCTGCAAATTTTGAGATATTCTTGGAGTTCACGAGTTGGAGTTGAGCTTGAGGGGGAGTGTTGAGATGTCAAGTTCATCATGAGCTGATACTCACGAGGTGCCTGCATGATCATTCGACTTTTACATCATTGGTAGGTTTGGTAGTTGGCATCCACATATCTTCGCCAGATCAATTTTACCTTGCTCTCATTAGTAGAAATACCACTTTTAGACATAATGTGCCCTCAGATTACACCGTGATTGACCCAGAATTGACACTTTAAAGGGTTTAAGGATATACGATATAATTGATATAATTGACATCTCTTAAACACCTTCCTCAAGCAAGCCAAGTGCTCATTCTAGTGTGAGTGTGCACACAGATCATCAATGAATACCTCTAGCCACTTTTGCAAGTAGTCCTTGAAGGCTGTGCAAATCAGTTATTGGAAAGTTGTTGGGGCATTGTTGAGGCCAAGAGGCATAACCTTATAAGCATATGTTACCCACATTGTATTGAAAACTATCTTGTGCTGGTCTTCTGGTGTTATGGATACCTAATTATAGCCTTAAAACCCATCTAAGAAGCTGCAAGATTCTTCACTTGCTACCCATTCTAATACATGTTTCGTATATGACAGTGGGTAGTGGTGTTTCCTGGTGGCTGCATTGACCTTTTTGAGATCAACACAGACTCTCAATTTTCCATTCTTCTTTGGCACAATCATAATTGGTGAAATCCAATATGTGTGCTTAATCTCATAGATGAAATCCATACTGATGAGCTTATCAATTTTGTCCTTTACAATTGCTGCATATTTCGGATTCATATGGTACAATTTTTGCCTGGATGGTCTTGATCCTTCCATGATCGGGATAGTGTGTTGAACCACCTTGGGTGGTACACCCTTCATTTCTGTGTATTTCCAAGCAAAGAAATCTTTGAAATCTTTGAGGAGAGCAATCAGTTTGTTTTCTTCAGCCACCACCAGAGTTAAGTCCTTTTAGTAATGTAGACAGGTTTGGTATCCTCCCATGGCTCTGGAATATCAGCCTCCTTAACTTTAGCTGGGCTGTCTTGTAAGACGTGGATTGGCCATCTTCTTTTACTCTTTTAGCCATCAATTGGACCACTTTTTGTTCATCGCGATGGTGTATGTTTTAAAATGTTCCGGCACTAAGAGAGCAGGTTTGGCTTGTCGTCTTCATCATTCTCCGTCCGAGCCATCACCTTCTTTGCCTCATGCCTCATGCTCGGCTTCAGCCAGAGCCTTATTTCATTTTCTATGTCCTGCCTTAGTGAGTTTAGGCTTTTTCGACTGTTGAGGCGTAATCTTCTCTCTCATTTTCCTTCCAGGTTTATCTTACTCAACTCCTCACCCCAGTTCTTAGAAAACTCCTCATGCACCTTAGTGACCTCAAGATATCTTAGCCACTGACCGTTCGTGGGTTTACTTCATAATAGGGCATTTTGTAGCAATATACCTCTTTTGTTTCCACCATCTCCTGAGGCATTGGGTGCTGTTGTTGCGGCCTTGCGATCCAGACCCTTCTGTGCTGGAGGCTTCATCCTCTATTTATTCTTCTCTTGGTTGCACATCTACCATGCGCACTGAGGTTGTGTGGATATTTCCCGATTCAACGTACTGGGTTCCTCTGGGGGGACAACACATTTATAGTGTGGCAAGCACATGTATCCAATTTTCACTAAAATGCGAAGGTGGAAGCGATGCGTACATTTCAGCCTCTTCCTCTTCCTGTGAAATCTACTCAACTGGTTTTGATAGACTTGTAAGGATGTGGTTTGTTTTGTGGTGACCGAATCATTTCCAAACAATTGTCTTTCCATGGAATGTGCCTTTCACATATGTAGATCGATTTTCAGAATCTTCGAATCCTTTCGAACATACGCTTGATCTTGCTGTTAATTAATCTCCATAGCCATAGCATAAACTTGGCAAATAAATAAGAAGAACATAAAAATCAAGATATGCATAACAAAAGAGTGGGTTCAATCTCCCCCCATGCATGAGTGAGAACTCTTCCTCATGCATGTATTTATATATTAGCAAAAAGCAAGTGCTCAAGAATAGCTTGATACATTCCACTTTGGGCTATTAATATCAAAAAGTAACTTGGTCTCCAACCTTGGCTATTTACACTCAAATTGTAGTAATTTAATTAAATGAAACTATGGGCAGGCAACCATCGGCGCACACCAAAACCCGACGGTGCACACCGGCCAAAATCCATCAAACCCATGCTACTCCGTACACTAATCTGCTCAAGAAAAACGCAAGACACACTAAATCTCGCTTATCCGCCCATCATGATGCGACCAGTGCTCCATGCTCTTGTGCGTAGCCAGTCACGACCGTGTGGCAAATGAGCGTACCATTAATACCACATAAAATATCAAATAATTCCATAATTTACATTTCCATAAAATCTAACACCCAATCATGCACCAATTTGGCTTCCCTCACGAAGGGTATGCCCAAGATAATGTTATATAAATTTGGCTAGCACAAAAAAGTCCATTACAATAAATGTATGATGGTAACTAAGCCTAATGTTTTTCAACAACCGCATTGGTCTTGAGGATGTTCCATCTGCCATCTTGACGATTAGATCTGCCATCTTGACGATTAGATCTGCTCTTTTCTAATTCTGGTTTTCCCCAGTTTTCCCAACATCATTTGGTAATAATGCTCACACCCGCACCTTCGTCTAGGGGATAGCTAGTGCTTGGTACCTATTATGGTGGATTGGAATTGTGGCATTTGTATCATCACTCTCATAATACCAGCCCAATTGGTTAATAGGTATTTTGATGAATATGGGCGCTTTCCCCTCCTCATACACTAGAGGTGCCCTAGAGGTGACTGGCTCTTCTCTGTAGTGGACCTTGGGTTCAATATTCCCTCTACCTAGTCCTTGACATCTGCCTACAATGCTGGTGTGTTGCGTAACAATGGTCCCAACGGCATTTAACAGTTGTGGCCAGTATTGCTCTGCAAGACTACCTATGTCCTAGGTTCTTAGGCAAATGAGGGCTCCTTCCATGTGTTTGTCGTGCATTCAATCCTAGAGGGAATGAATGATAAATCTTGATATGCTTCCTTAAACATTCTTGCCATGAGGTCGCTGGTGAGTCCCTTCCTTAGACTTGTGGAATTGGAGTACACACATCCAATCTCCTTTCCTCTTTAACAACTCATTTCTTGGATAGACTGTATCCCTAGCCATGTTAGCCTTAAATCTGGCTTCATTATTGCGTTGACACTCTTCAACAAGGGCCTTAGCTTCCTCCAGCTTCCTTATTTCTTCTTTAGCATTTGGATATTCGCCAATCCCCTTAGGGGTTGTTGGTCTCTCCCTTGCAGCTTCTTGGGTATTCTCATTTTGTTTCCACATTTGGTTGTCTCCTTCCTTTGATTGGGTGGATCTAGTGTCAGTGGTATCTTCTTCAGATCCATCCTAAATTATGACCATGGTATCACCCTTGCCCACGTGTTTCACTCTTCTTAGTCTCCTTTTTCTCTTTATTTGTTTTGCTTGTGTGCATGTCAGGACATTCAGTGGCATGATGTTCCGAGGTTGCACACTTATTGTCTTGATGGTGGCATGGTTAGAAGTAGAAGCAAAACCACTGGTGTGATATGGTAGTCCTTGATCAGATGATTAACACCACATTTAACACATGAAAGTGTTATCATCATGACGTTGGTCTATGTTGCCACCATTGGCTAATCGTGGCCAGCATTAGCCACATTCTTAAGAGGACACTCCGCCACTCGATGAAGTCCATTACAATGAAAACACTATATGGGTCCCCTTCTTATATTTGAGTTTATGTCTTTTCCTTTCCATTACAATGAAAACACTATATGGGTCCCCTTCTTATATTTGAGTTTATGTCTTTTCCTTTTCATTGCATCGTGGTTTGAAACACTGGTAGTAGTGGCATGCTGTTCTGTATAACATAATACTCTGGTGTGATCTTTGTGGGCTCCTTGTAGTAGTCATTATTGACTTCTACCTCACGCATGATTTCTCCCTCATCCAAGGGCTCCTCAATAAACACCTGGTTGATGTTGGCATGTGGTGGCTATGGTGGTAGAATAGGTGGTGGCAAAGGCGACATGTCTTGCATTCAAAACATCCCTCTTGGTAAGTAGGATGTATTTGGCTACCCTATAGTCACATTGGTTTGCACTAGTGGTGCGAGTAAGGCTAGAGGCACTCTGGGTGCTGGTAGTTGTTCTAAGGACACCGGACCCTCGAGTATGTGCACATGGTAGTGTCATGGTTCCCTAATCTCTAACAGTGAGCATAATAGAGTAATTGCCTTGGTCTTAAGTGGAGGAATTCGATGCTGGTGTGATTTTGTCTATAGATTGAACACCAAATCAGCTCTCTTCGGGGGTAGAGATGGGCATTCCCTGATGCTTCTCTCCCATCCTTGACCCTTAATTTCTCCAAGATGACAGTACCGAGTTCTTCCACTATCATATTACCAAGTTGGTTGCTCTTGGTCCCTGTGTCTTGATGACTAGAAACTTGCGACATTGCCACTAGTAAAGCTACCTGGGCATCTTTTGGTTGTGGCAACTTAAGCATATTGTCCTCATATTTAATTTTGCTAGCTTACAACACATATCTAGAGTGGTTGGTTGGGCTAACACCAGATAATCATGCATCTTATGATCCCGAACTCCTCTTCAAAAACAGGGCAATAATTGATTTTTATCAGTTAGCCTTTCCCTCTCAACTTGCATCTTGAGTTTGAGTGCTTGAGCCAAGAAACATAATCTTGCATGGACTCATTTTCCTTTTTCTTGATATTATGGAGCTAAGCCACATGACTCCATCTGTCTCACCACTTGGAGCAAAGCTCGATATGAACACATTCTTAAGCCGAGTGAAATTGACTTTATCCTTAGGCTTTAAGGTTTAATACCATTGGTGGGCCTTCCCTTCTAGGGTCAGAGAAAAAGCATGTATCATGGTTACATCGCTCACTGGCCCACAGGTTTTGCAAGTTGACTTGAAGACCTCTATGTGTTGGATCGGGTCCCCATCTCCTGAGAACTTTTGTAGCACAAGCTTTGAAATGATATGCGGCTTCATTTGGGATGGTCTGGATTCAAGGGCAGTACCTAGTTCCCTAACCATACCTCAGCCCATTTCCATGGCCATATTCAATAGATCTTCCCTTGTGACTACATTTAGATTTGTGTTAGGATCCACAATTGGCCCTTGAGGAGCTACCCCCTACCTAGACCTTGTCCTCTTCCTGCATTGGTTATTCTATTCAATTCGGGTCTATGGTTGGGTCCAGGAAACTCCTCATTACCTAGCTTATTATTAGTAGCCTCAACTCGCCTTTTTTAGATCAAAAGTTCCATGCATAGATTGCGCTTCATCTTCTGTGCCATGCTTGAGACCAAAAAATCCCCTAGCCATATCAAAGATTCTGTTGGACTTTGCAGGGGAAGCTAGTTTTTCTTCCTCTCCAAAGCCAGAGAATCTTAGCCCTTCTTCCATGGATTCTTCGCTACTTATTTCTATGGTGGTTAGATTCCTCCAAGCTGAAACACTCAATTGAGTGCTCACCGAGTGGCCTGAACCAACACTTCTTTGGTAGGAAGATCCTGGGTGATTGGACGCATTGTCGTTAGGGGTAAGGTCATCTCCATTGTGTTTCCCTCACCTCAATTGCATGAGAATGTGATTCAACAGGATAAATCACTACTCCAACCATTTCACTTGGTTTTGTGCTGAACTGTCTTTTCTGGTTGTGAAATAGCAGATCTTTATGAAACAGTAGACTACGGCTCATGTCATGAAGTAGTAGACTACAATTCATGTTGTGAATTGTGTTTCACGCCACGCGACAATTGTGTTTCATGTTTCAAATTTTCAGCTTAGAATTGCCTTAATCGGAACCAGATAGACTCCAATGTGCAATTAGGGTAATCTCTTACCGCCGCGGTCTGATAACCCTTAATTTATGAACTAGATTTGTGAACTGGTAGGTCTCCATGAACTAGCAGATGACGGTTCACATCATGAAGTAGCATATTATGGTTGACATCATGAAATAGACTATACTTCACGCCGTGAAATAGAGTGTTGTTCATGTCATGAAGTACTTCGTTGCTATTTCACGAGATAAGATTTTTCTATTTCGTTGTGTCAGGATAAGATGCCCTAACTTTAGTAAGGTAATCCCAAAATTCTTGGCGTTGTTTGCGGAAAGTGTTTCACGTCGTGAAGTAGCAAACTCTAGGTCATGTCGTGAAGTGTTTCATGCACTTTCACATGTTTAATTGCCGCATTGACAAAGTTATGGATTTAGTACAATTTTCCTATTCAAAAGTTCTAGAAAGGTTGTGTGCCAAGCATTTGGAGTGCAATGCAAGTCCACACACAACCAATGGATCTTTGTATTTATAGTTTTTGTGATTTTTTTTTAAAATAGTACAAGGTGTGTCACCAACTAATAGCTCACGCTCTAGAAATTGGTGACAAAAAACAACAAAATTGAAAGTAAAACCAAGTGTAGCTGTCCTTTAGGTACTACCAAGTACTCACCCACACTTCTAACACATGATTTTCCACAACTACTCTAATTCCTTCTCTACCACACAAACCTTATCTATAAGTTTTATTACAATGCACCTTCGAAATGCAAAGGCAATGAATCTTGCATAATGGGAGCTGGAGCTCTAAGAGGATGGAAGAAACAGTGGTGTTTCCTTTTAGCAGGCGGTGCCAAAAATGTTATGGGCTACCACACCTCCCAAGAGGGAACTCCACACTACCACACCTCCCAAGAGGGAACTCCACACAACCACAATCGGGAGAAGTAATAGACAACAACTATCATTGGCTACTTACCAATGCTTCGAGCTCATGTCCCTTGTTGAGGCTCCCCAAGCTCACTTTTGGAAGCTCCAGCCCTCCAATCTCCACTTCCATGCTATCATCGTGGAGTCTCTCACACCACAATGCAAGGCAATCTACCTCTCACTCTCCCACACACATGCATAGAAGAGGAACATGCACTAGAGCTCTCTCTCTCTCTCTCTCTCTCTCACACACACACACACACAGATGCACACACACGCACACACGCACACACAAGACAAAGCAAGAGCTCTCATAGCACAAAGGGGGATTGTCTCTTTTCATTATGAGAAAATTGCCTTGGGTGGCCAATATCTCATAATGTACAATGGCCCTTATTCACACTTGGGCGCCCAAAACTTACTAACTAAGGCCTTGGGTGGCCAATATCTCATAATGTACAATGTTTATAGTTCCTTTACATAACACTTATTCATGTCCTCAAATGAAGGAGCATCTTTGTTAATCCAGGGTGGGATTAACAAAAGGTGCCTCAAATTCATAATCCATCTCAATGTCAACTCCCACGTCGAGAGGTGTGATGAAAATAGAAGTTCCTACCTTTAGAAATTTATCATTAAGAACATAACTCACCATCATTGTCCATGGCTAGGCAAGAACAACCTGAGTGCATAGTCGCCTTCAACCTGGGGCCAGCACTTGTACGAAGATCAAGTACACTACCACCAACAGGACATAAGATCTCCATGAACATCAACATAGTGAGGAGATCTTCTCTAGACCTCCATGCAAAGCTCCCCCTTGGCCCTCTCTCATGCACCTCATGGAGGACGGCAAGTAATCGGTAATGAAGTAGCTCTCCAAGGAAACCTTCAAGCTCCCTGCAATGGGTTTTGCCCTCTCCAAGTAGTGACATGGTTTTTGTCCACTCCTAGATAGAACTAGTATCTGGAATTTAGTAGTCTAGTAGAAATGGTAGACAAACACATTAGTTAAGACCTTTCTAGATATGTAGACAAGTTCATGCTGCTAAGGGATGAGTATATGCACCTTCGCCCCAAGGCCAACTATGTTTGCTATACCAATAGAATCACCAGTCTCCATAACCCATTTGTAATGAGTCAACATAACAAAATCAATATTCTATTTGATCAAGTTCTCTTTATTGACCTGCAAGATATGTCCATCTTCATTTGGCATGCTGTATGCTCAACAAATGTTGAGGAGGCCAGTGAACAAATGACTAATGTCCAACCATAGTCATCCATGATAGTGGATGCTATAGCTAGAGAGAAAGCGATGTGGTCCTCACTCAAGATATTCCAAGGTAGAATTCCATTCTTCACTCTAGGGACAATGGCCCTAGTTGGCAAGTCAACCAAACACAAGTCCACACTCCATGTGGCTTGCTTAGAGTTTCGCCACTTCTTAGCTCCACCAACATCCAAATAAAATTGACAAATGATTTTGAATGCTCCATCATAATTATATTGTTTGATCTCCTCACCCAAAGAGATACAATCATACACATCTACTTAACAAATTAGAATATGTTTAGGGGATGAACTTAGGAGGATTATTATTTTGTCATATGATATGTAACCTTAGGGAAATCAAATGTGACTTTTGGGATCTTAGGAGAAGTTGGAATGCCTTTTGGCGTTGGATATAGATCGACAGTTATGTTTGTGCACAAGGAGGATGTAGACGGATGTAAGCAGAACTGTGTTTGTGGGCAATGAAGAAGTCAACAAGTTTGTCAATTTGTTGGTTGATGTTTATGCTTTTGAAGCATTGATAGTAATGTTTATCAGTCCCATTAATGGAAGGTGTTTCTCTCTTTATAGTACTCTATACAATGTTGTTCATCTTTGTTTATCTTAGAGAATGTGGAAGTTAGAGTCTTTTGTCAGATTAGAAGTGAGGTTATTTGTCATTCTATTCAATCTGCTAGGAAGTTACACTAGTTTACACACTGGCGATCACGGTGCTTGTGATGGGTTGTCATGGTCGAATTCATTTTCTTATGTGAGATTGATGAGTGCCAAAGAGGTTACAAAGTAGTTTTTTGGGATGACATTTGGAATTCTTTCAGAAGTTGTATGATTCCGACGGCTGTTCAGTTTTGACCTGGAGGATTTGGGAAGACCATCTCATCCTTATTTTTCAAGATCAGTAGCAAGGCGACAAAGTACACAGCAGGAGGAGGATGACCAGAATCAGGTATTGTAGGGAGGAGGTGAAGAAATTGGGATGCAAAGTGATAGTTCCGAGGAAGAATCGAAGCCGGATACAGAAGAATTTGACAAAACGGAGGAGTATGGTGGTGAACCATCAGAAAGAGATGTGTTAGAGGAAAATAGGCAGATAATTCTGCAATTCATAGGCACAACAATATTACAGTAGGCATTATAGGAGGAGATTGCAATTTGATCCTTTTAACAGTAGGGAGAAGAGCAGTGTGTGAAGCACCTCAACCACCATCATCGGGGTCAGCATCATCATCATCATCATCGACATAGGCAGGGCAGTTATCCCCAAATATGCTTCAAAACATGGTGGCAGCAGTTAGAGCGAATTTACGCGTCAAGTTCGGGACCTTTTCGGGAAAGTCTAAAGAAGACCCTGATTGCCACACGTAGCTCAATTTGAGACAAGATGGCAAGCCAGAGGATTTGATGGAGTATATGATGCGCAAGCTAAGATGCGTCAGTTTGAGGCAACATTGGAGGGCAAAGCCATGCAGTGGTTCATCAATTTTAATGCAGGACATTTTGCAGATTACAATGCATTGAGGAATGGATTTTTGAATCGGTTTCGGAAGGAGAAGACTCCGAATAAAGTGCTTTCCAAGCTTAGGGACATTAAGCAAAAGAGGATGTTTGTGGAAGATTATGCACAGAAGTTTAATCAGTATCTGAATAGGCTCATGAATGCGGAGAGACCTACAGATGAAATGCTGGCAGGATATTTCATGAATGGGTTGTGCAAAGAGCTATGGAATGCAGTAGTAGCAAGTGTGGATATTGTAGCCGGTCTAGATGCATTGGTGGACACTGCCACAAGGGCAGAAAACAGATTTGGATTATCAAATCCAAGTTCAGCACAGAAGAGCTCCAGAGATAAGAAGAAGAAAAAGTCGAATGGGAAAAAGAAGAAGAAGTCAAAAGATGATAGCAGTGTGATGAGGATTCAGAGGAGGAGTCAGACACAGATCCAGACAGTTCGGATTTGGAAGAGGATTCAGAATCGGATAGTGAGGATTGTTGAGATATCGAGCTCTAGTGAGGCGGTGGACACTGATGACCCGCCTGGGGGATAGGCCCCGCACTTACACCACTGGCATGGTTGGTGAGATCTTGGGTGATATGCGGCCAGTGGGATGACAGGCTGTGTGACAGCCACTCTAGAGACTGGCATAGTTATAGCGCCAGCTCATTTAGTCGGGTTCACACTATAGAGAACCCGTGTATGTATTGGTTGAGTACCTTTCATATTGTGTGTACTCTTATTCTTGTATATGGTGTGTTGAGTGTTGAGTAGAGAAGAAGAAGATTTTCAGCCTCTCACCTTGTGTGTTCTCTATTAGGGTTTTGTGAGTGTGTGTGTGTGCTTGCAAGAGCTCAAGCTCTCTTCCCCCCTGCATCTTTTCATGGTATCAGAGCCTGGTTTGTGCTAAGGGCTGAGCTGCAAGCAAGAGAACCACAGGAAGCGGTACGAGGGTAAGAGCTGCAACTACTCTTCCCTATTGTGTTGGTGACTACACCCTTGTCGGGAGCTCTACGAGAGGCACTGGCAAACGATCTCCGATTGAGGAGCTTTCTTCGCGGGAGTGAAGCTACAGGGCAACTATGCAGTCCTTCGGACAGAAATTTCCGGGCCAAAAATGCGTTTCGGGCGCGTCTGGACCTCCGTTTTTCAGAAAGCAGGCGATTTCGAGCACTGTGGGTAAGTCATCGATTCTCTGCAGAACTCTGTTTTAAGAACTGCAGGAAGACAGATTGACTGTGCAGACACTGTGGGTGCTGCAAAGAGGTCTACAGTTGCCATTGGGTGTATGTATGTGCATTGAAGTCACTGGTTGTGACATTTGAGAATACTGCAGTACCGCTGTGCAGAAAATACAGCATTTGTGCAGAAAAACCAGAGTACAGTTTCTGGTAAAGTTGTGTGTTTGGCAAGATGTCTAATGATGGCATAACACAGATTGTGGCTGAGAAGCTGGATAAGAATAACTTCCATGCTTGGAGGTTCAGGTTGACGAATTTCCTGATGGGAAAAGGCTATTGGGACTACATAGAAGGTGAGCATGAAGAGGCACCAGAGATACCGGACATAAATCCTACTGCTGCAGATGTGAAAGAGTTTAAAGACTGGAACCAAGGAGCCAGGAAAGTAATGTATTGGCTTTCCATTAGTATACAGGACACCATGATTGGGCACATTCAGGATGCCAAGTCCCCCAAGGAGGCGTGGGACACCTTGGTAAAGCTTTATGAAACAAATACCAAGGCACGTAAGATACAGTTGAAGAATGAACTTCATACTGTCGAGAAAAAAGGCATGTCTGTGAATGACTATGCGTTGAAGATAAAGGGCATTGTAGAATCCCTTGCATCTATTGGTGTATCAGTAGATGATGATGACAAGGTGGAAGTCTGTCTACGTGGTCTCGGGCCACAATACAAGGCGTTTAAGACGTCTATCCAGACTCGGGAAAACATTCCCAACTTTACAGATTTGGTGTCTATGCTGATTATCGAAGAGAAGAACTTGGGTGAAGACCAACAGTCTTCACAAAGCAAAAACAGTTCAGAGCAACAGGCCTTCTACACGAGTTCAGGAAGAGGACGAGGTAGAGGAGGCCGTGGACGCGGTCAAGGAGGTGGCCGAACAGGTAATCAGAATTATGGCCAGCAGCAGCAGCAACAACAACAACAGTCCCAGAATCAACAACAACAACAACACGCAGGTGGAAGAGGCAGATTCAGAGGCAGGGGGAGTCAAAGAGGCCGTGGAAATTGGCAAAGGCAATATAATGATGCACGTGAATGCTACTATTGTGGTAAGCCAGGACATGTGCAGTCAGAATGTTATAAGAAGCAAGCTGACATGCAAAATGGGAAAGTGCAGCAAAACAACTATGCATCCTCAAGCAGAAATAATGAGGACAATGAAAGGTTGTTTGTTATGCAGCATGTTGTGAATGCCATGTCTGAAAATGTTGATGCAGCACAAAAAGATAATGTATGGTATGTGGATTCAGGCGCTTCGAACCACATGACGAGTCATGGGGAGTGGTTCAAGGAGATGAAGAACCCGGAAAGACCAGGTTTTGTGGAAACAGGGGATGACACTGCTCATCCAATTGCCCACGTTGGAGATGTGCCATTATCTATGCAGGATGGCAAAGTGAAGTACCTTGCAGATGTACTTCATGTACCGAACATAACAAAGAATCTGGTTTCAGTTGGCCAGATGATTGAGCAGGGGTTGCAGGTTCGGTTTAACCCTGATGGGTGTTATGTTGAAGATTTCAAAGACAAGTGCAGGTTGGTTGCAAAAGGCAACAGAGTGGGCAGAATGTTTACGTTGGATGTAGACATGCCTGAGATGAGTGCTGCAATGTTTGCAAATGGTTCAGGAGTTGTTGCAGACACAGACATATGGCATAAAAGAATTGGACATGTAAATGTGCAGAGATTGAAGTCTATGCAGACAAAAGGAATTGTGACAGGGCTGCCAAAATTTAAAGTGGAAGGTATGCAGAAAATCTGTGAAGCATGCCAGTTTGGGAAGCAAACAAAGCATGTGTTTCCACGTAACAGATATGTGAGCAGAAATGCACTAGATCTTGTGCATTCAGATGTATGGGGTCCTACGAAGACCGTGTCTATGGGAGGCTGCAGGTACTATGTCACTTTCATTGATGACCACACAAGGAAAGTGTGGGTATATTTCATGAAGGAGAAGAGTGAGGTGTTCCCTCACTTTCAGAATTTCAGAGTTTTGGTTGAAAAGCAAGCAGGAAAATATGTCAAGTGCCTAAGGTCAGATGGAGGGGGAGAGTACTTCTCCAATGAGTTCTCTGAATATTTGAAGAAGAATGGTATTCGGAGACAGTATACATGCAGATACACTCCGCAGCAAAATGGAGTTGCTGAGCGGAAAAACAGGCACATTGCTGAGATTGCGCGAGCATTGATGGAAGAGAAGAATATGCCGCATTGCTATTGGACTGAGGCTGTTTCTACAGCAGTATATATCATGAACAGGACTCCAACTGCAGCCATACATGATGTAACTCCAGAGGAGAGGTTTACTGGCAGAAAACCAGATTTGTCTCATCTGAAAGTCTTTGGATGCATTGCATATGTGCATGTGCCAGATGAGGTAAGAACTAAGCTGGATCCAAAAGCTGAAAAATGTGTGTTTATTGGATATTCCCTTGAGCAAAAGGGATACAGGTGTTATAACCCTGCTACACGTGAGTTGAGGGTAAGCAGGGATGTTGTCTTTGATGAGATGAGCAGTTGGTATGCTGCTGAAAAAGAAGCTGTCGGGGCTGATGTGAGTGGAAGTGTGGTTGCACAAAATGCAGGTCAGCAATCACAGTCTTTGAGTGGACCAGGAGAGTCCTCATCTAGTGGGTCTGTTGATAGACCATGGAGTGGCAGGCTGCGTCATAATACCAGCCCTGCAAATGTGATTAGTACATCACGTAAAGGAAAAGAGAAAGTGGTTGAGCCCCTTGGTATGCCTGACATTTCTGCAGGGCATTCTCATGTTGATGGAGAGTCTAGTGGCTCAGATATGAGCCTTGATGAGGAGCTTGGGATCCCAGCTATGAGAACACCTGGTGTAAAGAAGGCTATGGAAGCCATGAATGAAAAGCTGCGAAGATCAGGGAGAGTGAAGAACCCTGTGCAGAGATTTACATATGATGGTTATGTGGCACATCACTATGCGTATATGGCAAAGGTTGTGCAGGTTGTAGAGCCCACATGCATTGATGAGGCTGTTGGAAATGTGCATTGGGAGAAAGCTATGGATGAGGAGATGGATGCACTATATGGAAATGAAACTTGGGATTTAGTGCAATTGCCTAAAGGCAAGAAAGCCATTGGATGCAAGTGGGTGTACAAAGTTAAACATAACAGTGATGGAAGCATAAACAGGTACAAGGCTAGATTGGTAGCCAAAGGATATGCGCAGACATATGGGATTGATTATGAGGAAACTTTCAGCCCAGTTGCCAAGATGGCAACGGTGAGAGTTGTGATAGCAGTGGCTGCGTCAAAGCAATGGTCTTTACATCAGATGGATGTAAAGAATGCATTCTTGCATGGGGATTTGCAAGAAGAGGTGTATATGTTGCAGCCACCTGGATATGAGGATGAGGGTCACCCCGAACATGTTTGCAGGTTGAAGAAAGCCTTGTATGGCTTAAAGCAAGCACCAAGAGCATGGTCTGACAAGATTTCTGAATATCTTGTCACTATTGGCTTTCATGTAGCCAATGCAGATTTCTCATTGTATGTGAGACATGGTGATAGAGGAGTTGTGCTTGTTGTCATCTATGTAGATGACTTGATCATTACGGGGGACCATGATGCAGAGATCTTTGATGTAAAGATCTTGCTTAGACAGAAGTTTGAGATGAAGGATCTGGGGGAGCTCAGATATTTCTTGGGCATTGAGGTGATTAGGTCACCACATGGTAATGGATTACTGCAGAGACAGTATGGCTTGGACATGTTGTCCAAGTATGGTATGACAGGCTGTAAGCCTATTTCTGTGCCATTGGATCAGAATGGCAAGTTGAGTGCAGATTCAGGAGAGATCTTGGAGGATCCTACTATGTACAGGAGCATAGTAGGAAGTTTGATCTACATGACGATCACCAGACCAGATTTGAGCTATGCTGTTGGGTTGGTGAGTCAGTTTATGCAGGTTCCACGGAAACCGCATTTGGATGCTGTGAGACGCATACTGAGGTATGTGAAGTCTACTTTACAGTGTGGACTATTCTATGAGACTGGGACAGAGATATGTGTACATGGGTACACAGATGCTGATTGGGCTGGTAGTATCTCAGACAGAAGATCTACCAGTGGATTCATGTTTTCTTTGGGGAGTGCTGCTGTGACTTGGAGCAGCAAGAAGCAGCCTACGGTTGCTCTATCGAGTACAGAGGCCGAGTACAGAGGAGCTGCTATGGCAGCATGTGAGGTAGCTTGGTTGAGAAAGCTACTTGGAGATTTGGGTCTATCAGTGGATAGACAAGTTGTCATTTTCTGTGACAACATTAGCAGTATACAGTTGGCTAGGAACCCAGTCTTTCATGCTCGTACGAAGCACATAGAGGTTCACTACCACTTCGTCAGAGAGAAGGTCTTGGTAGGAGACCTTGACCTTGTGTATGTCAGCACACAGGATCAGGTAGCTGACATCTTCACCAAAGCATTGGGTACAGAGAAGCTCCGCAGATTCAGGGCTTCGCTTGGTGTACATGAGATGGAGTTGAGCTCGAGGGGGAGTGTTGAGATATCGAGCTCTAGTGAGGCGGTGGACACTGATGACCCGCCTGGGGGATAGGCCCCGCACTTACACCACTGGCATGGTTGGTGAGATCTTGGGTGATATGCGGCCAGTGGGATGACAGGCTGTGTGACAGCCACTCTAGAGACTGGCATAGTTATAGCGCCAGCTCATTTAGTCGGGTTCACACTATAGAGAACCCGTGTATGTATTGGTTGAGTACCTTTCATATTGTGTGTACTCTTATTCTTGTATATGGTGTGTTGAGTGTTGAGTAGAGAAGAAGAAGATTTTCAGCCTCTCACCTTGTGTGTTCTCTATTAGGGTTTTGTGAGTGTGTGTGTGTGCTTGCAAGAGCTCAAGCTCTCTTCCCCCCTGCATCTTGTTGAGATATCGAGCTCTAGTGAGGCGGTGGACACTGATGACCCGCCTGGGGGATAGGCCCCGCATTTACACCACTGGCATGGTTGGTGAGATCTTGGGTGATATGCGGCCAGTGGGATGACAGGCTGTGTGACAGCCACTCTAGAGACTGGCATAGTTATAGCGCCAGCTCATTTAGTCGGGTTCACACTATAGAGAACCCGTGTATGTATTGGTTGAGTACCTTTCATATTGTGTGTACTCTTATTCTTGTATATGGTGTGTTGAGTGTTGAGTAGAGAAGAAGAAGATTTTCAGCCTCTCACCTTGTGTGTTCTCTATTAGGGTTTTGTGAGTGTGTGTGTGTGCTTGCAAGAGCTCAAGCTCTCTTCCCCCTTGCATCTTTTCAAGGATGATTCAGACACACTGATTCAGGTCGAGATGAAGATGGGAACAGAAAGAAGAAGAAACACAAAAAGAAATCTAGTAAGAAGTCTACAAAGAAGGTGAAGGATAGTTTGGTTGAAAAGATGGTAGAAAAGAAATTGAACGAATTGGGAGTCAGGAGAAGGAGTCAAGCAGTAAGACAACTCACTGAGACATCTGTGAGTGATAAGGATGGCCATAAGACAAAAGACTGTTGGTATAATCCAAATTTTAGGGGAGTAATCCCTGAAAGGATGTAGCAGAAGATTCAGCAGAACATGGCGCAAGCCAATGGAGTTTTTCTGGAAGCTTCAGGACAACAGAGATCATTTAACAACCAAGGATGGCAAAGGCAGCAATAGCCATATTCAAACTAGAGACCACCATTCAACTCTGGGAGACCACCATTAAGAGGAAATTTCAATCAGGGAAGTCGACCAAGATTTGGTGGATGGCAAAATTTCAGACCATCATGGGGAGGAAATCGGGGTCAGCAAAAAATAGAGTTGGCCACAACAATAGAATTGGCAACAACCACCTAATTGGAATCAGCAGGGCTGGAATCCACAAGGTGGAATCAGCAAGGGTGGAATCAGCAAGGGTGGAACAGTAGGGACCTAGTGAGCAGTTAACCTCAGTTATACCTGCACCACCTGTGCAACAATGAGAAAAGGATAAAGCACCACCACCTGCCCAACAAGGAGAAAAGGATAAAGCACCACAAAGTAATTTGATAGAAGTAGAGATTCCTCAGGATCATGGGACAAATCAAGTATCGACGAATTATTCTCCTGAATGTGATTGTTCTCAATGTCGGCTAGAGGATCTAGAAGTGATGGTTGTTACACGTGCTAAAGCAAAATTAAAAACACCTTTGGATTGGGAAGAGCAAAAGGATGTTCGTGATGAGGCAGCAGAAGAGACTCTGAAAGCACAAAAAGAAGATCTGATTCCAAAGGGAAAGGCAAAGTTACTGAAGAAGGTGGAGAGTAATGGGGAAAAGTCAGAAGCATTGTTTCAAGAATTGCTAAATACCCCAATGCATTTCACATTGGATCAATTGCTTTCGTTGGTTCCAATATTCAGAGAGCGATTTTATTCGGCCGCGCGGGGAAGTCAAAAGTTCTAGAAATTTTGAATGAATTGGAGCAAAGTGTGGGGAGTTATCAAATCAGTCCTGAGATGATGTGGATTTTACTATTCCAATTGTTCAACTAGAATTTGATGATCGAATGTTTTTGGATGTTTTGCTAGATGGCGGTTTTGGAGTGAATATTTTGTCAAAAACTAAATTTTTGAAGTTGAAAAATGCAAAGTTGGAACCAACACCATTTCAAGTGAGGATGGCGGATCAGCAAAGGGTTCAACCAATTGGAATGCTTAGATGCCAATCTCTCAAAGTGCACGGATTGTAGTTTCAAGTAAATTTTGTTGTCTTAAAGTGCAAAAGCTGCAGGAGAAGTTGGAAGAAGCGATGGAGGAGAAGAAAAGCTTGCAGGAGGAAGTGGAGCATGTAGGAGCTGCATGTAGGCCAAATATGTAGAGCTTTTAAGTGTTGCGCAAGATTTTGGAGTGTGGGCGGATGGCCTAAAAGCAGCCACCACAGAGTCTCAATTTTAAGAAATGGAGAAGAGGATCACTCAATTGATCACAGACAATAACTTTTTGCTGAATCAATTGACCCCCTTGGTGGAGATGAAAAAGGCAGCGTTAGATGGGTAGGCAGTTATTGGAGTCTCGGTTGCGGAAGCGAATGCGGATCTGTTGAAGAAAGAGGTGTTTGATTACACTCAGGAGTTATGGAGGCAGGCGAGTACCATTTTTCAGGAGCATCTGTCACAATGCCACCAATAGACAAGTTCAAATCTTGGTTCGAAGCAGCAGGTGAGGAAGCACTGAGGAAAGAGAATCGAGAGCTGAGGAGTACTGTCGCGGAGTTGAAGAAGTAGCTGGAGGCAGAATGGAGTGCAGCAATGGACCGGATGGCAATATTACGGGATGAGACACTTGATAAACAAGACGATACTGCAAAAGGCAAGCAAGGTGAGTCTTTGGTGAAAGCTGTTGTTTTAAATGTTCAAGATGATGCGGAGCCAGATGCAGCAAAAGGCAAGGAAGCGAAAGTCGGATTGGGTGCAATGGACAAAAATGTTGGCAAACCCGTGGATAAGGCAGAAGGTTTGGCAGATCAAGGGATTGTGAGTCCAAAGCTAGCTGAAGCCACCGAGCTGTGCGAGGTGTTTAGGGGATGAACTTAGGAGGATTATTATTTTGTCATATGATATGTAACCTTAGGGAAATCAAATGTGACTTTTGGGATCTTAGGAGAAGTTGGAATGTCTTTTGGCATTGAATATAAATTGACAGTTATGTTTGTGCGCAAGGAGGATGTAGACGGATGTAAGCAGAACTGTGTTTTGGCAATGAAGAAGTCAGCAAGTTTGGCATTGAATATAAATTGACAGTTATGTTTGTGCGCAAGGAGGATGTAGACGGATGTAAGCAGAATTGTGTTTTGGGCAATGAAGAAGTCAGCAAGTTTGTCAATGTGTCGGTTGATGTTTATGTTTTTGAAGCGTTGACAGTAATGTTTATTAGTCCCATTAATGGAAGGTGTTTCTCTCTTTATAGTACTCTATACAATGTTGTTCATCTTTGTTTATCTTAGAGAATGTGGAAGTTAGAGTCTTTTGTCAGATCAGAAGTTAGGTTATTTGTCATCCTGTTCAATCTGCCTAGGAAGTTACACTAGTTTATAGAATAGAGTACATGAAACAAACCAGTATTCTCTATGTTTGTAGGTTTAGACCATCCTCCTAGTAACTTTGTTATTAGGTGTGGCATGAGTAGTTTTTTGTTTCTCTGCTAGTAATCTTTGGTCTTCTTCTAGCTTCTTCTTCTTAGCTTCATTCATGTTACGCGACAACCCAAAATCTGAATTGCATTCTCCCTTAAGGTGCCTTTCAAAATTTTCCTTCTCCTCCCCTACACATTTGCTGTGGTCTTTATTTCTATCCACCATGGACAATGTTTCCTCTCCCACTTTGTTAATTTTATAAGGACCATATTTTTTCTTATTCCCTCGAAAAATGGCATGTGTGTACATGCAATACGTGGCAATAAGACTGCCATGCCTTATAGATGGCAAGAACCATTTGGAAGCATTTGCATCAACCAGGTAGTGAAGGAACCTACGCATAGTGATTGAAATAAAATTCAATCTCATTATATAGAAATAGAAAACAAAAAAATGGGTAGGTTATGCCTCGTTCTTATACACCAAGCATCAACTTGCATTCGTAAGAATAGCTCAAACAAGAATGGTCTATGTCTCACCACAATGCCATCAAAGTACTCAACTATAGTGGGATGCTTGGGAAATGGGGCACTACCATCTATGGCTGAAGATCTAACCACTTGATCTAACAACCTACATGCATCTGCAAAATAACATGGTCATGGTCTGTGAAGACCACCTTTGCTAGCCATGGAATGGACACATGGTTTATTAGAGGCATACCATAACTCTCCTTCAAATTATCATCTGCACCAAGTAGAGAAAGAATGGATAGTTTCTTTGGCTTTAAACATGTGGAAATTGCAACTTGATAAAGTTTCTCCATATTAATCTTCCTAGCTATATTCTTGAATGGTAGACTCCATACGTAGAACCAATATTTCCCATGAGCAGGGTTCATGATGGAACACATCTAGCAACATGAGAAAAATGACATATGAAGCATTTGACAAAATCATTGAATAGCTTTGAATATTAGATGAGTGTAATGAAGTAGGTTTGGGTGCACATGCACATGGGGAATGGGGCCTAGGCAGCACTTGGGGGCTTAGGGACATTTACATGTGTACTTTTGGGGCCTTGGGCTATCTTAGGCATAGGGCTCATGGACATTTTGTCCTTTTGATAATATTCACTCTATAGACATTCATGTCTTCAGATCTACAATTGGCTGTGCCAGTAATGTAAAGAAAAGAGAGGGCCACCAACAACGTGAGTTCTTTTAACATTTTTGAGTTAGGGTTAGGCCTCCTTTTCACATTTTGGCCATTTCCTATGCCCATTTACTTTTGTCCCACATCCACACTCTAGTGCTTTTGACCACTTACCTTGCCCACATTCCATACTCCCTTTACCCTTAACCTTTTTGAGATTGTTCACACGTTGTGTGAGATTTTGGTGCATGCTGGATATTTTTGGGTGTTCAAATGCTATTTTGGGGGTTCTTTCACATTGATCACATGCTACGTGTGGGTAGTTTACATACATTGTGAGTGTTATTCATATGCTTGTGGATTTGTTTAGGCATGTTCACATGCTACGTGTGGGTAGTTTACATACATTGTGAGTGTTATTCATATGCTTGTGGATTTGTTTAGGCATGTTCACATGTATTTGAGGCTTGTTCACATGTTTTGAGCCTCGTGGAGGTGGTTAGTGTGTTGTTTGGTTGATATGGTGCATTTTGGACGTTCACGTGCACACTTTTGGCCATTTGGTTTATTTTTGGGCATTCACACACATTTTTGGCCATTTGAGCATATTGGTGCTTTTCTCCACACGTGGTGTGGAATTCTTGAGCACATTTGGGGGTGTTTCCAAACATTTAGGCATTGGCAGGATGACATGGGGATCCATACTACCTCTACCCCACCTACGATGACCGTGCTACCCACCATCATCGTCGTCAACAACATCACTAACGACTCCATCCCAGACACGGCGGCATCCGCTCATACCCTATCACTTTTTCTCTATGCCCGTCATCTTGATTTACCATTTCAGGTGAGGAGATGCATATCATTTGCCGAGTTCATACATACATTTGGCACATTGTGACTTCAACCTCTAGATCCTTCTTCACTGACATCATGCTATGATGACATATTATATTCATGTCATTTATGATGTTTGAGCTTGAGATGTTGTTGCCTAGCCAGTTTAGACACTTATTTGATGAGGGGGATGTCTATGCCACAACAGATGGTCTAGACGTTTTACACATGGTGATTTTGTTGAGGATCTATGTGGTTAACAGGGATGGTTCGGCATTGCTTGCATGGGATGATGTATGTGGGGACTTGATTGAGTGCCCTAAATTTGTGATCAAAGATGACTATATACCTGAGGATGGATATCATTTATGACATGCATTTAGGGAGTGATGATGTGGATAGTGATGAGATGATGTTCATGCTATGACTATAGATGATTATATGGGTGATGATGATCGTATTGATCATTCATGGGACATTTTTTGAGTCATGGCATGACAGGTTTGGATTTTTTGAGGACATGGATCGAGCATGCTACCACTTTCGTTGCTATCATAGTGGTGTTTGCATGGGCCTTGAGAGCTTCTATGACTCACCCACGACATCAACTAGCCATTATCTCATTGATTCTCATTTACTTAGACTGACTCATTCATTGTATTATGATGGGGATGATGATGTATTGTACACACACATGATGATATTGATGTATCGCACACACATACACATGATGGTAGTGATACACGTGCACATAATTCCACTGACACATGCACATAATGACGATGTATGTGACTGTGATAGTGAGAGTGATGTGTGTGAGTTAAATCATGTGGGCATGATCTCGAGGAGGGCAGAGATGGCAGTGAGCACATTGAGAATTGGGAGCATCATAGAGCTATCTATCTCTATTCATAGTGATCAGAGGGATACATTAGATGATCATAGTGATGCATCCGATGATCTTGATGGGCATTTGATTAGTCATGATTATTCGGCTAGTCATACATCCCTAGTTATACATGGGGATGACACTTCACATGTTGTTGATCACAAAATAGACCATGAGGAGAATAGACCGGAGGTTCTAGTATTAGATGTGTTGGGCTAATCCTCTAGAGTTGTTACATGTGGAGAGATTTTGGATATGACCACTACTCCTAGTTTTCATAGCATTCCTGTGGATTGAGTTGTTGTGATTGAGCAGTTAGGGATAGTGCACGAGAGTAGTGATGAGTTTGTGGAGGTGAGACATCGTAGGAGTATGCATATCGATCATATTTTTAGCATATCCTATGACATTGACCTCGAGAGCTTTACATTTGATCTAGGTATTTTCTTAGATCCAATGTTATTGGAGATTCATTTATCATGGGATTTAGGTCATGTAGAGACACCATTGATGGAGATTATCTATACTTTTGGGGATGACCTTAGTGGCCTTGGAGATTCCATTGATAGTGAGTTGTTTGATACCGCTTATCTCTCTCGTGTTGTAGACACTTTGTCAGTGCTTAGTGAGTGATGATGATCTTTATGATGATCCAGCTTTTATTTTAGAGGGACACACACATATAGAGTGTTTTTCACATGGAGATATTGTGCATGTGTTGGATCATACTCATACATACATTGATATGGTTGATCATGCCTTTGAATTTTTGAGTGGTGCTACATGTGACAGTGGCATAAGTTCACATTTGACTCTACATGAGGCCGACCTTGTGATATGTTATTTTGGCTCCTATGGATGTCGACATGAGCCTATGTTCTTTGGAGCCAGGACATTTTCCTTTGGATGCATTCTTTGCCATTTGAGGAGCAAAGTTTTTGGATATGTGGCTCAACATTCAGATGCATCTATGACATATTCTAGTTTGGCCTACACGATGATTTTTTTGTGCCAAGACCATTTCACATTTTGGCTAGGAGTTTCGAGATTCTTCGACGGATACCTTTCTTGCCATATTTACATTGTGGTCATGAGTTTTCCTTTTGATCATGGAGCTACTATCTCTTTGGAGTCGAGCTTTCCTTTTGACCTAGGAGCTACTACCATTTCAGATTTGACGGTTCGGGATGTATACCATACATATCCCTTTGATCTTGGAGGATACTCGACTAGATTTGTCATCGTTCGACAGTGGTTCCTTATCCTCTCCACTTGCACCAGATTATCATGGGACTATTGCCTTGGATTTCCTTTCAATCAAGATGGTTGCATAGATAGCCTCATCTCATCAAAGACGGGAGCCCTTTATCCTTCCCATTTGACCCAAGGGGTCATATGATTCATGTATGGGTCTTCCGCTACATCAACATTCAGTCATCAATGTGATTTTTTGGCTTTTGTACATAGCCACTTGTATATGTCTTTTCTTTGGGCATGACCACCCTTCGATTTTCGAGGATGAAATCATTGTAGGAGGGGATGGTTTGTAATGAAGTAGGCTTGGGTGCATATGCACATGGGGAATGGGGCCTAGGAACTTGGGCTTAGGGACATTTACATGTGTACTTTTGGGACCTTGGGCTATATTTGGCATAGGGCTCATGGACATTGTACCCTTTTGATGATATTCAATCTATAGAAATTCATGTCTTCTTGGTGCTCATGCCTAAGCTTTCATGGCCTCCTTCTTGGCTATTACCCTAGGATGGTGACCCACACCCATGTTGTCACTCCATGCTTTGAGTGGCCAACCCTAGTCTCTTGTAATGAGGACTTATATTGTTGTATCAGTACATACCTTTGTTATTTTTTTGACAATAAGTAGAGCCCACATTTTTCTTGATATCCACAATCTTTGAATCCCTCTCATCTTTTGGCATACTTGTTTGGAAGTTTTTATTGCATTGAGTGTCAAAATTTGCTTTCCATTTTCCCTAGAAAATTCATAAAATGAGAATGGACACTATTAAAACAATAAAGCACATTAAACAAGAAAGAATCGAAGAACATATTCTATAAAAGATACTCACAAAAAAACCATCCTTCCAAAGTATAGTTTGAGTAAGAGGATACCAAACTCTCCTCCCACTTCTAGCTTCTTTTTGTCTTGCCAACTCAATTGCCTTTTTATCCTCCTCACTAAAACCCTTAGTGAAGTATTTCACATCACAAGATACAAGCGTACTTGTGTGATAAAAGTAGTCTTTAAGATTTGTAGCAATAATGGCATCTTCATTCAACCTAAATCTTCAATGATCAAGACCACTAAATGCATATTTCCATAATCAATAGTAATCCAAAAAAATAAGAAGATAGATAGCTACCAAAAGAAATACTTATTACAAGTTGAATCTTTGTAGGGTTGCAATTAGTTTCAACTTATCCTTGGCCTCCTGTAAGGTCCCCACCCTAGCTGGGTCAAGGGGATCCTTTTGATAGGTAGCTAAGTTCCCTGGTCTCCGATTTGATAACACCTCAATATCTCAAAAATACGAGGCTACTAGTAAACGAAGGAAACTAACTCTATCTCACAAGGGAAATGTAGTTATTCTAATAGGAATCTATTCCTCCGATCAAACGGCACTCAATGTGATTGATTGAGGATGGAATAAGTCCGCACTTGGTTCATAGAAGCCACCAACACATTTTTCCTCTTTTCTTTACGAGGCACGGGTGCTGGCACATTCTCCTAAATTGAAATTTTCTCAA
This sequence comes from Cibotium barometz, assembly GCF_041138505.1. NCBI lineage: Eukaryota > Viridiplantae > Streptophyta > Polypodiopsida > Cyatheales > Cibotiaceae > Cibotium > Cibotium barometz. Next base: position 27,186,776 of record NC_141078.1, on the reverse strand, counting down.
GCCCTATTCTTAACAATGGATCGTAATAAATAAATCTATTGGAAAGTTATCCGACTTTGGGTCCACCCATCCATAGGATGGTGTTGTCAGGCATCCATCCACCCACTTTCCACCCCCTCACCCATTCATTTTTATTATCTAATTAGATCCTACCACACTATGAAACATATAAAAATAGGTTCTTTAATTAAAGAAGTTCCATAACATTCCTCAGAACATCCTTTGAAAACAAAAATATTTACATCAAATAGTTCTTATAGTAGCAAAATGTTCATAAAAGAGACCCTCAAACCGGGTCAGCAGGGAGGCCAGATCTAGGCTTCCATATCCATGTCCATAGACATATCTAAACCAAAACCAAACCAGCACTGATGATCTAGAATTTGGTATTCTAACCTCAACCAGTTGGGCATACCTCATGGACCATACTCCCCAGTCGTCAAGGATCAATCCATCTTGTCACAGCCTTAGGCACTGTTGCTTGTACTAAACCCTTCTTCTCCTTAGAGGCTAGTTCACCGCACTAGCCTAGGCCTGTATAACTAGGCAACATCCATAATCTTATGTCCACCCTAACAGGGTGGAAATAGTTCCTAGTGCTATAGAAGGGCACTACCCTGGGCAACATGACACTCCAAATTATGCAGCAAGATTCCTCCATGAGTATTAAGGACAACAAATTGCCAGGTGGGAATATCTTTTTAGCTGTTGATGTATGGCTCAAAATAGCATCTAAGCATATCCACTGTGACCAAAAATTGATATGAGGCATCTCCCTACATTGGGGAACAAAACTGTGAAATCTCATGTGAATTTGACATGTACAAGGAATAGAACCACATATTCACTAAGTCGACTCATTTTGTAAAATTTCTTAGTGTAAGGGGCTATTAGGACAGCACCTATCCCAAGATGTCCAATGAAGTTGATATTTGGCACAAGGCTAGTTTGAGTTGAGATAAACTTACATATTTAGCTGCATTTGATTTTTGATATTGTTAAGGCCTTCTTTATGCTAGGTGTGAACAACTTTCTACATGGGAATCCATCTGGCGAAACATGGCTTAGCCTATTTGAATAGCTTGGAAAAATAGTAGTACTTGCTCAAAATAATTCAAGATTTGGCATGTGCCTAGCGTGGGGGTTTGTTCCCACACATGTGAAGCCATACAGCCGACTAAGATCATCTACCCCCTCTTTTCATCAGGCATGTATAGACAATAGCTCTTGGTGTTCCTACAGCTTAACTTCTACCTGGAACTTGTATTTTGACCTATTGAAATGCCCATGGTGCACGAAAATTGCAAGAATTTGGTGTGCACATTGTTCCATTACATATAAACATATGTGTATGAGTAGGGTAGAAAATAATGATGAGAAGGTTGAATTTTTACTAGGAGTAGACTTCTCCTCCAGATTTAGCCCACCAGGTGTCTGGCTCCCAATTTGACTGCCCAAAACTTGCTAAATTTATCCTTATTGGAACAATGCACCTAAAACAGATATTTGATAGCTCTACTGGCATACCAGTTTGCACATCAGACATGGTAGTGGAAGGTTGAATTTTCATTAGGCGTAGACATCTAATGGGGCTTGGTGCTATTGTCCGGCCAGTGCTGCCTAGAAGCTGTTCTAGCCTCCGTTGCCTTGCCTACCTCAGTCGGAATGGTTCAAAACTTCATCTACCTCTGAAATATGATTAGATTGAGGATTATGCAAAAGCGTGCTGAAAATTGAATAATTCATGCCCATCATATGTCCAAGTGTGAACAACTTTTAGCCCTTTTTGACATGTTTTTACTCTAAGTTCCACATGAAAAGATGCAGGGAGGAAGAGAGCTTGAGCTCTTGCAAAAGCACACACACACTCACACAAACCCTAGAAGAGAACACACAAGATGAGAGGCTGAAAATTGTTGTTCTTCTTCTTCTCAACAAAAGGGTTCTACCAAAAGATAAGAGAAATACAACATAAATACTAAAGTACTATGTACATGTGGTCCATAAAGATAAGAGAAATACATAAATACTAAAGTACTATGCTTGGAGTCCTAGAGATGGAGTTGAGCTTGAGGGGGATGTTAAGAAGTCAAGCTCAACATGAGATGACACTTATGATATGCCTAGGTGACCATTTCTTCCACTTACATCACTAGCGTGTTTTGTAGAATGCTGACATGAAAGATCTTGCGACATAGTACTTTAGTATTTATGTTGGTGACCCACATATTCATAACTTGGTGGTTGATCCATACACTCTTCTTGCAAATCACCATGCAAGAACATATTCTTAACATCCATTTGTTGTAAAACCCATCCTTTTGATGTAGCCATAACAGCTCTCACGGTTGCCATCTTGGCAACGAGGCTGAACTCTCCTCATAATCAATGCCATAAGTTTGAGCATAACCTTTGGCAAAACCAATCTTGGTTTATACATACTAATACTACTTCCATCTGAGTTGTGCTTTATTTTGTACACCCAATTGCAACCAATAGCCTATAGCCTTCTTGTCCTCACGCAATGGCACCAAATAGCCTATATCCTTCTTGTCCTCACGCAATGGCACCAAATCCCAAGTCTCATTTGCACCCAATGCAACCATTTCTTCATCCATGGCTTTCTCCCAATCTAAATTCCCAAAAACTTCTTCAAAACATGTGGGTTCATCATCTTGCACAACTTTAGCCATATATGCATAATGATGAGTGACATAACCATCATATGTCAACCTATCAATAGGTTTTCTGAATCTCCCTAACGTGTTATCCATGATCACTACCTGGCAATTTTTGCAGCTTCTCTTGCCTTTCTTACACCAAGTGTTCTAATAGCTAGAACCCCAAGAGCATCATCAAGGCTTTGTTCCAATCTAGTAGACTCTGCATCAACATAAGAATGTCTTGCAAAAATGTCGGGCATACCAAGAGACTCACCAACCTTCTCTTTTCCTTTCCGTGATGTACCGATTGTATTTTCAGGACTAGTATTTTGATGCAACCTGTCACTCCATGGTCTATTAATAGACCCAACACAAGAGGACTCTCCAAGTCCACTCAATGACTGTGATTGTTACTGACTTGCATTCTGTGCAATCACATTTCCGGTTGCATCAACCCCAATGGCATCTTTCTCAATAGCATGCCCGCTACTCATTTCATCAAACACAACATCTTTGCTTAACCTTAACTCATGTGTAGTAGGGTTATAACATCTATATCCCTTTTTCTCAAGGGAATATCCAATAAACACACATTTATTTTAAACCTTTGGATCCAGCTTCATACGCAACTCATCTGGCACATGCACATAGGTAAGATATCCAAAAACTTTTAAGTGAGACAAATCAGGTTTCTTGCCACATTGAACTTCTCCTATGGCATTACATCATGTATGGTTGAAAAAGGGGCCCTGCTAACTGTTGTATAGAAACAACTTCATCCCAATAGCTATGCGGCATATTCTTTTTTTGTCATCAATGCTCATGCTATCTTTACAATGTGCTTGTATTTTCGCTCACTAAATCCATTTTGTTGTGGAATGTATCTACATATAAACTGTCTTTGAATGCCAAGAAATCAGAGAACTCATTGGAGAAGTATTCTCCCCCTCTGTATGACCTTAGGCACTTCACATGCTTTCATGTTTGCTTTTCAGCCATCACTCTGAAATTCTAAAAATGAGGGAAAACTTCTCTCTTCTCCTTCATGAAATACACCCACACTTTCCTCATGTGATCATCAAGAGAATGTTACATAATACTTGCAGCCACCCATAGATGTAGTTTTTGCAAGACCACATACATCTAAATGCACCACATCTAGTACATTCCTACTCGATCATGTGGAAACACATGCTTTGTCTACTTTTCAAATTGACATACTTCACATACTTTTTGCATACCATCAACCTTAAACTTAGGCAACCCTGTCATAATTTCTTTAGCCTACATAGGCTTCATTCTTTGCACATTTACATGCTCGATTCTCTTATTCCAAATGTCTATATGTGCAATAACTCCTGAACCCTGTGCAACATTGCAGCTTTCATTTTAGTCATATTTACATCTAGTGTAAACAGTCTTCTCACCTTTTGCAACCAACTTGCACTTGTCTTTAAAGTCTTGGACATAACAACCATCAGGGTTAAAGCACACCTACAAACCCTGATCAATCATCTAGCCAACAAAACCAAATTCTTTGTAATATTTACAACGTGAAGTATATCTACAAGATACTTCACTTTACCATTCTACATTTCCAACATGAGAAATTGGATGAGTAGTATCATCCCTTGTTTCAACAAAACCCAGCTTTTCAAGATTTTTCATATCCTTGAACCACTCGCCCATGTGGTTTGAAGCACCTAAATCCGCATACCATACATCATCATTGCATGTGGATACATCATTTTCTGATACAACATTGAGCACATGTCATATAACAAACAACCTTTCATTGTCCTTATTACTTTGGCTAGAGGACGCATAATTATTTTACTTTTTCACTTCTCATGTCATTTTGCTTCTTATAGTAGCAATCTACCTTTATATGCCGAGATTTGCCACAGTAAAAATAGCCTTTTGTATCATTTTTTTGCCTTTGCCAATCTCCACGACCTCTTTGACTCCCCCTGCCTTTGAACTAGTCTCTTCCACATGTGTGTTGTTGTTGTGATTCATGGGATTGTTGTTGATGACATAATTTTTATTACCTATTTGGCCCACCACCTTGGCCCTGGACTCGGCCTCTACCTCGTCCTCTACCTACACTTATGTAGAAGGCATGTTGCTCTGAACTACCTTTGTTTTGTGAAGAATGGCCTTCACCCAAAATCTTTTCTTCAATGATTAGCATACAATGATCAGCATTGACACCAAATCTATAAAGTTGGGAATGCTCTCCTGAGTCTAAATAGATGTCTTGAATGCCTTGTATTGTGGCTTGAGACTATGTAGACATACTTTCACCTTATCAATTATTAACAGAAACACCAATAGATACAAGGGATTCAACATTGCTCTTGATCTTTAAGGCATAATCATTCATAGACATGTTTTTCTTCTCCACAGTATGAAGCTCATTCTTCAACCGAATCTTTCGTGCCTTGGTGTTAGTTTCATACAGCTTCAAGGTGTCCCATGCCACCTTGGGTGGCTTGACATCCTGTATATACCCGATCATAGTGTCATGTATGCTAATAGAAAGCCAATACATGACTTTCCTTGCTCCTTGATTCCAATCCTTGTATTCTTTTACATTTGCAATAGTTAGATTAATCTTCGGCATCTCTGGTACCTCCTCATGTTCACCTTCAATGTAGTCCCAATAGCCTTTTCCCATCAGGAAATTTGTTAATCTAATCCTCCAAGCATGGAAGTTATTCTTGTCAAGCTTCTCTGCAACAATCTAGTTAATTCCATCATTTGACATCTTGTCTACAACACAAACTCACCAAAAACATCACTCTTGTTTGACCTGCATAAACTGCTGTGTATCCTTTGCAACGTCGGTACTATACTCCACCCAAACTGTCACAACCAATGACCTCAATTTGCATACATACACCCAATAGCACCTATAAGACCTCTTTGCAGTACACACAGTGTCTGCACAACCCAATGACCTCAATTTGCATACATACACCCAATAGCACCTATAAGACCTCTTTGCAGTACACACAGTGTCTGCACAACTAGTCGCCCTTCCTACAATACCAAAAATAGAATTCTGTAGAGAATCGAAACTTACCTACAGTGCCTGCTGTGAATGCTTGCGAACTGAAAAATGGATGTCTAGACATGCCTGAAACACGTTTTTTTACCTAAAAATCTTATCCAAAGGATGTTCAAATGCCCTTGAGCTTTGCTCCCATGAAGAAAGCTCCTCAATTGGAGTTCATTTATCGGTGCCTCCCAAAGTGTAGTAGCCAACATAAAGGGTAAAGAGTAGATGAAGCTCTTACCCTCATACCGCTTCTTGTGCTTATCTTGCTTGCTGCTCTCAGCTCCTTAGCATGAACCAAGATCTGATACCATGAAAAGATGCAGGGGAGAAGGGAGCTTGAGCTCTTGCAAGCACACACACTCACACAAACCCTAAAAGAGAACACACAAGGTGAGAGGCTGAAAATTGTTCTTCTTCTTCTTTAACAAAAGAGGTCACATAAAGAGATAAAGTGACTAACACACATACTAGAGTATATACAAGCGGTCCATTAATGTAAACACGCTAAAGTGGAGTGGGTAGGTGTGGACTAGACAGTGTAGTTTAGATGTCGGTGCCAGTTACCAAACCCTCCAGTGATGTAAATGTTGAACGATCACGCAGGCGCCTCCTGAGTGTCAGCTCATGTTGAGCTTGACATCTCAACATACTGCATAGACCATGGCCAATCCTTCCCTCTTAGTAGTTGTGTAATTTTGCTCAGCATCATTGAGCTGTCTACTAGCAAAACTGATAGGAAAATCCATATTATGTTCTCTGAGTTGAGCTAGTATACATCCAATATTAAATGAAAAGGCATCGATGTGCACATAGAAGATGACAATCCTTTTTTGGTGCTCTTAGTATGGGAGCTGATGCCAATGCCTTTTTGAGTTTATGATAAGATTCTTGACATTCCTCTGTCCATACAAATATAATCAAAAGTTTGTACAAAGGTCTTGAAATTTTTGCATACATGAAGATAAATCTCCTATAATAGCCGACATGACCCATAAACCTTTGCACTCCCTTAGGATTTGTTGGTGGAGGTAATTCGAGGATCACTTTGATTTTACCCATCATTCATGGAAATACCATTTTTAGAGACCGTGTCTCAAGATTACTCCATGCTTTACCATGAATTGACATTTCTTTGGATTCTTAGAGATTCTATAGAGTCTACATTTGAGAAACATCTTCCTTAAGCAACTTAAGTGTTCATTCCAAAGTGATGCTATAGCTAGATCATCCATAAAGATTTCAAGAAATTCTCTTAGTAGATAGTCATGGAAAGCTGTACACATTAGCCTTTAGAAGGTTTGTTAACCTAAACATACTACCTTGCACACAAGAGAGGCAGAGAAGAAGAGAAACAAACCATGCAAGGGTCGATTTAGAGATTAGCACGTAGACAATCCTAATGAGGGTTAACTTCCCTATGTAAGGTTTCTAGGGGCCCACTTCACACTACTTGTGTCACCTAAGTGGAGATTCACAAGCTGGGTGAAGAGAAAAGAAGGAGGGAGCTATGGAAAGCTCTACCTTCACTCAATGCCAACATGCATGCAAGAGGGATCTTGGTAGAGAGACAAGAGAAGGGAGAGGAGAAGAGAAGCTAGATTAACACCATCCCGAACATGCATGCACAACAATCAAGCAAGCAAGCAAGCAAGCAAGCAAGCAAGCATCTACAACACAAGCAAGCAACCACAAGCTCAAGAGAGTAAGTGAGTGAGTGCCTGAATAATGAATAAGCTTTTACCTCAATCCCCTGTAATCATTCCCTATTTCAGAATGCAAGAAAATATTATTTTTCCTTGTTTTTTCCTAGAGAGAAGAAAAATTCTAGAGAGAGGTAATTCAATATTGAGATATTTTTAGATATAAAACTTCTCCTAATATCTAAAATATATTTCCCTGAAACAGAAGTTCAAAATAAATTCTCTAATGTGCATTAGGAATCAATTAAAAATGATATAAGGGACCTTAGCCTAAGGGTCTAGATTTTAAAAAATTTCTAGATTATGGTCTAATTAAGGTTCCTATGGGCCAATATGATTAATCCAAGTGTTGGGATGAGATAAATCCAAAGAATAAAAGAAAATATTTAAAAATGAGTAAATGCTCACATAGGATGAAGAGTTGACTGAGTACAAGGTTTATTAGTTAAAAATTAGGAGTTATTACTAGACAAATGAGATATTTTGGAGAAATGATGAATTTTTGACACCTTGGTAAGGAAGGGGAGACCTTTGAGGTAGGCGCCACCTTCACATGTGTGGGAAGGTTTTTTAATTCAAAAAAATTGTGATATTTTTATCTCTCCTCTCTCCTGGATCAAACTGGATCAAAAGGGGAGCCAAACTGGTCTAAATCTTGGCCAAATTCAGTCAAATTGAAGTTGAAAAATTCTAGAACCCAGTTGGACTCAGTTAGTGGCCTCCCTAACCTATAAATAGACCATCATTCTTTTGTATTCTCATCTGTGAGCTATACCGTGCTAGTATTACATTAAAATAATCATATTTTCTATTATCCCTTAAAAATCCTCTACTTTTGGGGAGCTTGGAGCTTCTCTCTCTCTTCAACAACTCTTGGAGCTCTCTTCTCCACTTGCTAAACCAGTTGATTAGTTTGGGGCTTCCCTTCTAGAAAAAGAAGCAAGCTAATCCTTGAGGTAAGAATGAATTTTATGGTTTTTTGTTAATATTCTCAAATGACTCCTCTTCTCAACCCCTCTCAAGCTTGAGAAGTTTCTAATTGGTTGTTTTAAATTCAAATCAAGCTTTCCCTAAGAATTTTAATACGTAATCAAGAAAAAGTTAATCTTTATGCTTAATTAGAATGCTTTCTTATTATGGATACCTCTCTCTGCAAAAAGAATACTCATTCCTATGGGTAATTCTTTAGCAGAAGGATGCTTCTCATTAATAAATTCTTATTTCAAAACCAAACTCTAAGCTTGTTAATCTAGAGGATAAGAAAATGGTATTTTTATGCTTTTATGTTAACAAAATAATGGTAAATTATTTTAGATTATTTATAAGTAGTTAAAAAACTACTTTAATTGATTCTAAATGGGAAAGAGATAAGCCAACGCCTTCGGAGGGGGCGGGGGTTTCACAGCTAGTATCAGAGCTTTGTTGAAAGTCAATAAAAGGAAAAATGAATCCTTATCAGAAATTTATAATAAAAACTCAGAAAGAGAACTTACATATTGTATTTTCATTCCTTAAGCTTCATTAATGAAGATTTTTAATTAAAGAATTTGGTTTTATAGATGGAAGTTCCACACTTATCCGGTATTCTCGATCTCATCGAGTCACAAGATATGACTGCTTTTGTGCATTCGAGCATCTCATCTCTTTTGCTACAACTCGAACGAGCCAAGCCAGACTCGCAAGCCATTTCGAGGATTTATATTTCCCAGATCCAATGGAGAGACGGTAGCACAAGTGGTTTGCAAGGCAATATGTCCATGCCTCTTGCGACCAGCATGTGATGCTGAGGGAAAATATCTCATTGGCCATGATTCTGATGAGGCTAAAAGTGATTCATGGTGTTATTTTATATCACCCTACGCCTCAATATTTCAGACTTTCCTGCCATATTTACAGACTTCTTAGCCGCTTTATTCCAAAGGAGAAGATAGTAGCTCCCTTGGCAGTAAAGGAACATTTGTATCGGGGCATGTCTGTAGCCTAGTATCCCCGTCTTATGCATTTCCAGAAGAGGTTTTGACTTTTTGGAGCTGAGATGCTCTATGTACATATTGCAACCTTTATATAAATAAAGAAATGTTTTGTGGAAAAATTCCCTGTTGTATAAGTGATTGTTTATTATATGACGAATTGATGAAGCAAAATCTGTTACTTGGACATATGTCATAGATCTCCAATAAGATCATTTAACTTGTTTAAGATATTATTTTTCGAACCTCTTAAGTCTTAGGATCTCATTGACGAAATCAAAATAAAAATTTAATAATGTATCATTTTTGGCAGAATCGACCGTCAACCAAATCCTCTCACTGATGAGGAAGAGCTTGACCCTGACGTTTGCAAGGCTCTTCACAGAACTCTTAGCCAGGACCCTTCAAAGGTGAAGGGGAGAACTTGGGTGAGGCTGTGGAGAAGTAGGTTGAGGCCATGGAGAAATATTTTGATGTCACTGGATATAACGAGAGGAGCAAAATGGCTCTCGCTAGGCTAAAGATTGTGGAAACAACCAAGGTGGCATGGAGAAACCATTTCGACACCAACCATCTGGATAGGAATACCCAGTCCTGGAATGATCTCAAAGCTTATCTAAGGAAGAGATTTTGTCCCCTCGGATTTTTAGAAACCAAGATGAATGAATTCTTAGAGCTAAACCAGGTGAGCAAAACTATTGAAGAATATCACTAGGCATTTGCTCTTCTCCTCAAGTACTCACCACCGCTAGACGAAGAGCAACTTATGGCCAGGTTCATTTGGGGAATGAACAAACCTTTAGACACCCTGGTCAAGAATGCCAAGCCACTTTCCATGGCTGAAGCTGTAAGAATGGCGAAGGACTTTTCCAAATCCTTCATTGTTAAAGTTCCTCCAAAGCCAGCTCCCTCATCCTTCAAGAGATTCCAGACACCGAGAAGTTCTTCCAACCTTTCGTTTCCAAAGAGACACCAAGGTCCCAAACCAGAATCTGGAGTCATGAAGTTTCAGGAATGAAGGAAGACCTTTTCCTTGAAGCTCTTTCTCAGGAACTCCAGCCCTTTCAAGAATGCAGAGGGAAGAGCTTTGAAGTGAGAACCGATGCTTCGGATGTCAAGGGTTTGGGAACCAGCTCAAGGATTGCCCATCTCCTTCTGTGGGCCAAGGAAGCCAGGGTCCCAGAGTTCAGAGACAGACTCCTTCGGATCAGTCCAATCAGGGTCCCAGAGTTCAGAGACAGACTCCTTCGGATCAGTCCAATCAGGGTCCCCCGCGCCAAAATCAGGGCAACCCAAGAAGAGTGCCAACTCAGCCTGCAGCCTCCATGCAAAGTAGTCTCCGAACTCCCTCCCAAAATTGGGGAAATCAAAGAGAGAGAGTTTTACCTCAGACTGTAGCAACTAGAGCCATCACTATAGCTGAGGAAGTGGAGGAAGAAAAAGGACAGATCTATGCTGCAATTGAGCATCAGGGGAATAATCATCAATTTTCACTCCTCCAGACTCCAGTAGAGTACCATGGTAAGCAATTAAAGCTTTTGATTGATTTAGGCAGTACTCATTCTTTTATTTCCCCAGGATGTCTGCGTAAGTTAGTCCTAAATCAAAAATTAGGGAAGCCTATGCAAGTGGAATTGGCCAATGGAAGGATTCTTTTCACACACCTTGAGACATACCTTATTCAGTTTAGTCTAGATGGGAACGTAACATAGTGCCAATTCAGAGTCCTAAGTTTGGGAATCTATGATGGAATCCTTGGAATGGATTGGCTCCATAAGAATCAGGCTGACATTCATTGTCACAATGGAACCATCTCTTTCCTTGACCTTCACGGGAACAAAGTTCAAGGAACTGGAATTTCTGGATCCCCAGTGCTGCAATTAGTTAAGGCTTCTAAATTGTTAAAAGGACTCAGAAAGAGGCAAGCTATTTATGTCGTTAAGATGAATCCGGTAGATATAAATGCAAGGCTAACGAACCAGAGTGGTTAAGTGAGTATGTAGATGTGTTCCCAAAAGAGCTGACTGATATGCCTCCATCTCGTGAAGTAGATCATGAGATTGAGTTGACCCCCAGAGCTCAGCCAGTAGCCCAGCGTGCATACAAAATGCCTGTTCCTGAACCCATAGAACTTAAGAAGCAGTTAAGACAACTGTTAGAGTAGGGATTCGTCAGACCCAGTGTCTCACCTTGGGGTGCACTTGTTCTCTTTCAAAAGAAGAAAGATGGAATGTTAAGACTCTGTATTGACTACAGAGGATTAAATCAATTAACAATTAAAAATAAGTATCCTATCACGAGGATTGATGAACTTTTGGATCGGTTAAGTGGGACCCAAATGTTCACAAAGATAGATCTCAAATCCGGGTACTACCAAATCAGAATCAAGGAACATGACATCCCGAAGACAGCATTCAACGCTCGCTATGGGCATTATGAGTTCACAGTCATGCCGTTTGGATTGACTAATGGTCGGGGGATGTTTAATCGTCTTATGTAGGATATTCTCAGAGAATACTTGGATGATTTTGTTCTTGTCTTCTTTGATGATATCTTGGTATGCTCAAAGAATGCTGCAAATCATGAAGATCATGTGCGCAAGGTCCTGGAAATCCTAAGGAAGCACCAACTCTTTGCAAAAAAGAGCAAGTGTTCTTTCTCTATTGACCAGGTGGAATACTTGGGATTCATAGTGTCTAAAGATGGGATTTCTCCTGACCTCGCAAAGATCCAAGCAGTTGTAGATTGGTCGGAACCCAAGACGGTAAAGGAAGTCAGAGGATTCCTAGGATTAACCAGATGGTGTAGGATCTTTATACCCAAGTATGCTCAGATAGCATCCCCTTTAACTAACCTTCTCAAGAAGAGTACCCTATTTTAGTGGTCTGCTATGTGTCAGAGTGCCTTTGATAAGCTAAAGACATCCTTAGTAACCAACCTTGTCCTTAAATTGCCAAATTTTACCAAACTTTTTGAGGTATGCCAGTGGGTTTGCCTTAGGTGGTGCTCTTATGCAGGAAGGTCATGCAGTGGCCTATGAATCCAAAAAGCTCAGAACACATGAGAGAAATTATGCTGTCTATGACTTGGAGTTACTCTTAGTAGTTTATGCTCTGAAGTTGTGGAGACATTATCTTTTGGGATAGAGGTTCATCTTGATGACAGATCATCAAAGTTTGAAGTGAAACTTTACCCAAAGGGATCTCAACATGCATCAAAGGAGATGGATGGAGACCCTATAGGAATTCAATTTTGAAATTAAGTATCGGCCAGGGAAAGAAAATGTGGTGGCAGATGTGCTCAGCAGAAAAGTCTCCTTGCTTGCAATTTCAGTGGTATCAAATCCATTAATCATTGAAGCAAGGGAGAGAATCATGCAGGATAAATTCTTTGCTCCTATTGCTACCCTTCTAATGCAGGAAAACAAGACTCCTTCAGGAAATGAGTCGAGTTCTTGGGTACAAATTGGATGAAGGATGCATGTATTATAATAATCGGCTATGCATTCCTAATGAGTGATAAGGGAATAAAGGGAAGGATTCTGAGAGAAGCCCATGATATCCTGATAGCTGGACATCCAGGGTTTATAAATTCCTCCTCAGCTTGAATAATGAATAAGCTTTTACCTCAATCCCCTGTAATCATTCCCTATTTCAGAATGCAAGAAAATATTATTTTTCTTTGTTTTTTGCCTAGAGAGAATAAAAATTCTAGAGAGAGATAATTCAATATTGAGATATTTTTAGTAGAATAATCATAATTAAGTTTATGATTAAGGTTAAAATTATGATTCAAATTCATAGTTTAGATTTAAGTTTAAGAATAGATCTTCTATCATATTTGCATTAAAATGTTTTATTCTTTTAAGAAAAAAATTAAATATTTATCAGTAATAGCATCGAAGATATGGCAAAATTTTTAAAAATTAATACATATCTTATTTTATGCATAATGCTAAAAGAGGACTTCCTACCATATTCTAGGATTGGACATCCTATGTAAAAAGAATGATTTTCATCATATTCATGCGAAATAAATTTTTAGTATTTATGCATAAATATTTATTTAAAAGAAAAGAGAAATTTTAGATAAATTTATTTTATGCATAAGAAATTTTTAAACGATAAAAGAAGAATTCCCATGACATTTGGAATTCAATCATTTAAATAGTAAAAGAAGAATTTTTGGCATATTTAAATGGATATTGTTATTTAATTTTAAAAAGAGGAATTTCAGATAAATTTATTTCATGATAAAAGAGGAATTCCCATGACATTTGGAATTTAATCAATTAAATGCAAAAAGAGAAATTTTAAGCATATTAAAAAATGGATATTTATATTTAATTAAAAGAAAAAATTTTATGATATTTTAAGCATATTAAAAAATGGATATTTTAAGTAGAGAAAGGTTTAAATTAATTTTTGGTGCAAAAGAGAAATTTTTACCATAATTCTACCTAGAAAATTAGGGTTGATAATTAAATTAGTAGAAAGAATATTCTTAGATATGTTATGTGGATAAATCACTAAATTGATATTTACCCAAAATTAGATTAATGGAAGAAGAGTATTTTTATAAAAAAAATCCGATATTCTCATATAGAACCATTTCTTAATCTATTATGGTTAGGAAAGAATGAAATTCATAAAGTTGGAATTTTCCTTACGGTTAGAAGTTCAGTAGATTTTTATCTGAAGAAAATTCTTAGGAATCAAAGTTAGAAGTAAACTGAATAATTTTGGTTAGACCACGATTGTGAGAGGGACGACCAGTTAACTACTTGCCCATCTCTTGAATATGAATCAAGCAAAAAATACTTGCCCATCTCTTGAATCAAGCAAAAACTCGTGACCAATTCCAATTCTTGACACAAAGAATAGACTACTGTTGAATTAGCATAGTTTTCTCTTAATCGAAATCACCAAGAATCTAGTTGGAAATTCAGTCAAATGATGGGTAGATTACCCTGATAAGAGATCAATGATTTTCATTAAGAAAATCTGGATTAAGGAAAAAGGGTTTTGTGGAACCAATCTTGAACTGGGAATTCTACTTGCATAGAACCTCTGTTTTCTTTTAAACGATTGTTTTACGCCAAAATGCTGGAGGAAGCATTTGGTATGTGTTTAACTAAAAAGAAACTCATTCAACAGGCGCCTCGTGAGTGTCAGCTCATGTTGAGCTTGACATCTCAACATACTGCATAGCAATCCTCCCCTCTTAGTAGTTGTGTAATTTTGCTCAGCATCGTTGAGCTGTCTACTAGCAAAATTGATAGGAAAATCCATATTATGTTCTTTGAGTTGAGCTAGTATACATCCAATATTAAATGCAAAGGCATCGATGTGCACAAAGAAGATGACAATCCCATTTTGGTGCTCTTAGTATGGGAGGTGATGCCAATGCCTTTTTGAGTTAAAGATAAGATTCTTGACATTCTTGTGTCCATACAAATATAATCAAAAGTTTGTACAAAGGTCTTGAAATTTTTGCATACATGAAGATAAATCTCCTATAATAGCCGACATGACCCATAAACCTTTACACTCCCTTAGGATTTGTTGGCGGAGGAAATTCGAGGATCACTTTGATTTTACCCATCATTCATGGAAATACCGTTTTTAGAGACCGTGTCCCAAGATTACTCCATGCTTTACCATGAATTGAAATTTCTTTGGATTCATACAGGTTCTATAGAGTCTACATCTGAAAAACATCTTCCTTATGTAGCTTAAATGTTCATTCCAAAGTTATGCTATAGCTAGATCATCCATAAATATTTCAAGAAATTCTCTTAGATAGTCATGGAAAGCTGTACACATTAGCCTTTGGAACATTTGTTAACCTAAACATACTACTTGCACACAAGAGAGGTAGAGAAGAAGAGAAACAAACCATGCAAGGCTCGATTAAGAGATTAGCACGTAGACAATCCTAATGAGGGTTAACTCCCCTATGTAAGGTTGCTAAGGGCCCACTTCACCACTACTTGTGTCACCCAAGTGGAGATTCACAAGTTGGGTGAAGAGAAAAGAAGGAGGGAGCTATGGAAAGCTCTACCTTCACTCAATGCCAACATGCATGCAAGAGGGATCTTGGTAGAGAGACAAGAGAAGGGAGAGGAGAAGAGAAGCTCGATTAACACCATCCCTAACATGCATGCACAACAATCAAGCAAGCAAGCATCTACAACACAACACAAGCAAGCATCTACAACACAACACAAGCAAGCAACCACAAGCTCAAGAGAGTGAGTGAGTGAGTGTAAGATTCCTCCTCAGCCTGAATAATGAATAAGCTTTTACCTCAATCCCCTGTAATCATTCCCTATTTCAGAATGCAAGAAAATATTATTTTTCCTTGTTTTTACCTAGAGAGAAGAAAAGTTCTAGAGAGAGATAATTCAATATTGAGATAATTTTAGATATAGAAATTCTTCTAATATCTAAAATATATTTTCTTGAAATAGAAGTTCAAAATAAATTCTTTAATGTGCATTAGGAATCAATTAAAACTGATATAAGGGACCTTAGCCTAAGGGTCTAGATTTTCAAAGTTTTTTGGATTATAGTTTAATTAAGGTTCCTATGGGCCAATAGGATTAATCCAAGTGTTGGGATGAGATAAATCCAAAGAATAAAAGAAAATATCCAAAAATGAGTAAATGCTCACATAAGATGAAGAGTTGACTGCGTACAAGATTTATTAGTTAAAAATTAAGAGATATTACTAAAAAAATGAGATATTTTGGAGAAATGATGAAATTTTGACACCTTGGTAAGGAAGGGGAGACCTTTGAGGTAGGCGCCTCCTTCACATGTCTATTATGGTTAGGAAGGAATGAAATTCATAAAGTTGGAATTTTCCTTACGGTTAGAAGTTCACTAGATTTTTATCTGAAGAAAATCCTTAGGAATCAAAGTTAGAAGTAAACCGAATAATTTTGGTTAGACCACGACTGTGAGAGGGGCGGCCAGTTAACTACTTGCACATCTCTCGAAAATGAATCAAGCAAAAACTCGTGACCAATTTCAATTCTTGACACAAAGAATAGACTACTGTTGAATTAGCATAGGTTTCTCTTAATCAAAATCACCAAGAATCTAGTTGTAAATTCAGTCAAATGATGGGTAGATTACCCTGATGGGAGATCAATGATTCTCATTAAGAAAATCTGGATTAAGAAAAAAGGGTTTTGTGGAACCAATCTTGAACTGGGAATGCATAGAACATCTGTTTTCTTTTAAACGATTGTTTTACGCCAAAATGCTGGTGGAAGCACTTGGTACGTGTTTAACTAAGAAGAAACTCATTCAATAGGCGCCTCGTGAGTGTCAGCTCATGTTGAGCTTGACATCTCAACATACTGCATAGCAATCCTTCCCTCTTAGTAGTTGTGTAATTTTGCTCAGCATCGTTGAGCTGTCTACTAGCAAAATTGATAGAAAAATCCAAATTATGTTCTCTGAGTTGAGCTAGTATACATCCAATATTAAATGCAAAGGCATCGATGTGCACATAGAAGATGACAATCCCATTTTGGTGCTCTTAGTATGGGAGGTGATGCCAATGCCTTTTTGAGTTAAAGATAAGATTCTTGACATTCCTGTGTCCATACAAATATAATCAAAAGTTTGTACAAAGGTCTTGAAATTTTTGCATACATGAAGATAAATCTCCTATAATAGCCGACATGACCCATAAACCTTTGCACTCCCTTAGGATTTGTTGGTGGAGGTAATTCGAGGATCACTTTGATTTTACCCATCATTCATGGAAATACCATTTTTAGAGACCGTGTCCCAAGATTACTCCATGCTTTACCATGAATTGATATTTCTTTGGATTCATACAGGTTCTATAGAGTCTACATCTGAGAAACATCTTCCTTATGCAGTTTAAGTGTTCATTCCAAAGTGATGCTATAGCTAGATCATCCATAAATATTTCAAGAAATTCTTAGATAGTCATGGAAAGCTGTACACATTAGCCTTTGGAACGTTTGTTAACCTAAACATACTACTTGCACACACAAGAGAGGTAGATAAGAAGAGAAACAAACCATGCAAGGGTCGATTCAGAGATTAGTACCACATAGACAACCCTGATGAGGGTTATCTCCCCTATGTAAGGTTGCTAAGGGCCCACTTCACCACTACTTGTGTCACCCAAGTGGAGATTCACAAGCTGGGTGAAGAGAAAAGAAGGAGGGAGCTATGGAAAGCTCTACCTTCACTCAATGCCAACATGCATGCAAGAGGGATCTTGGTAGAGAGACAAGAGAAGAGAGAGGAGAAGAGAAGGTCGATTAACACCATCCCTAACCTGCATGCACAACATTCAAGCACGCAAGCATCTATAACACAACACAAGCAAGCAACCACAAGCTCAAGAGAGTGAGTGAGTGAGTGTAAGATTCCTCCTCAGCCTGAATAATGAATAAGCTTTTACCTCAATCCCCTGTAATCATTCCCTATTTCAGAATGCAAGAAAATATTATTTAACCTTGTTTTTACCTAGAGAGAAAAAAGTTCTAGAGAGAGGTAATTCAATATTGAGATAATTTTAGATATAAAAATTCTTCTAATATCTAAAATAATTCAATATTGAGATAATTTTAGATATAAAAATTCTTCTAATATCTAAAATATATTTCCTTGAAATAGAAGTTCAAAATAAATTCTTTAATGTGCATTAGGAGTCAATTAAAAATGATTTAAGGGACCTTAGCCTAAGGGTCTAGATTTTTAATTTTTTTTGGATTATGGTCCAATTAAGGTTCCTATGGGCCAATAGGATTAATCCAAGTGTTGGGATGAGATAAATCCAAAGAATAAAAGAAAATATCCAAAAATGAGTAAATGCTCACATAAGATGAAGAGTTGACTGCGTACAAGGTTTATTAGTTAAAAATTAAGAGATATTACTAAAAAAATGAGATATTTTGGAGAAATGATGAAATTTTGACACCTTGGTAAGGAAGGGGAGACCTTTGAGGTAGGCGCCTCCTTCACATGTGGGAAGGTTTTTTATTTTAAAAAAATTATGATATTTTTAACTCTCCTTGATCAAACTGGATCAAAAGGGGAGCCAAACTGGTCCAAATCTTGTCCAAATTCAGTGAAGCTGGAAAATTCTAGAACCCAATTGGACTCAGATAGTGGCCTCCCTCAGAATAAATAGACCCTTATTCTTTTGTATTCTCATCTCTTAGTTATACCATGCTAGTATTACATTGAAATAATCATATTTTCTATTATCCCTTAAAAGTCCTCTACTTTTGGGGAGCTTGGAGCTTCTCTCTCTCTCTCTAACAACTCTTGGACTCCTCTTCCCCACTTGCTAAACCAATTGATTGGTTGGGGCCTTCACTTCTAGAAAAAGAAGGGAGCTAATCCTTGAGGTAAGAATGAATTTTATGGTTTTTTGTTAATTTTCTCAAATGACTCCTCTTCTCAACCCCTCTCAAGCTTGAGAAGTCTCTAATTGGTTGTTTTAAATTCAAATCGAGCTTTCCCTAAGATTTTTAATGTGTAATCAAGAAAAAGTTAATCTTTATGCTTAGAATGCTTTCTTATGGATATCTCTCTCTGCAAAAAGAATAGTCATTCCTATGGCTAATTCTTTAGCAAAAGAATGCTTCTCATTGATAAATTCTTATTTCAAAACCAAACTCTAAGCTTGTTAAGCTAGAGGATAAGAAAATTATATTTTTATGCAATTATGTTAACAAAATAATGGTAACTTCTTTTAGATTATTTATAAGTAGTTAAAAAACTACTTTAATTGATTCTAAATGGGAAAGAGATAATCCTATCAATTTGGGAAAAGAGAAAAAATGGAAATAGCTTTATCTAGTAGAATAATCATAATTAAGTTTATGATTAAGGTTAAAATTATGATTCAAATTCATAGTTTAGATTTAAGTTTAAGAATAGATCTTCTATCATATTTGCATTAAAATGTTTTATTCTTTTAAGAAAAAAAATAAAAATTATCAGTAATAGCATCGAAGATATGGCAAAATTTTTAAAAATTAATACATATCTTATTTTATGCATAATGATAAAAGAGGACTTCCTACCATATTCTAGGATTGGATATCCTATGTAAAAAGAATGATTTTCATCATATTCATGCGAAATAAATTTTTAATATTTATGCATAAATATTTATTTAAAAGAAAAGAGAAATTTTAGATAAATTTATTTTATACATAAGAAATTTTTAAACCATAAAAGAGAGGAATTCCCATGACATTTGGAATTCAATCATTTAAATAGTAAAAGAAGAATTTTTGGCATATTTAAAATAATGGATATTGTTATTTAATTTTAAAAAGAGAAATTTTAGATAAATTAATTTCATGATAAAAGAGGAATTCCCATGACATTTGGAATTTAATCAATTAAATGCAAAAAGAGAAATTTTAAGCATATTAAAAAATGGATATTTGTATTTAATTAAAAGAAGAAATTTTATGGTATTTTAAGCATATTAAAAAAATGGATATTTTAAGTAGAGAAAGGTTTAAATTAATTTTTGGTGCAAAAGAGGAATTTTTACCATAATTCTACCTAGAAAATTAGGGTTGATAATTAAACTAGTAGAAAGAATATTCTTAGATATGTTATGTGGATAAATCACTAAATTGATATTTACCCAAAATTAGATTAATGGAAGAAGAGTATTTTTATAAAAAAAATCCTATATTCTCATATAGAACCATTTCTTAATCTATTATGGTTAGGAAGGAATGAAATTCATAAAGTTGGAATTTTCCTTACGGTTGGAAGTTCAGTAGAATAATCATAATTAAGTTTATGATTAAGGATAAAATTATGATTTAAATTCATAGTTTAGAGTTAAGTTTAAGAATAGATCTTCTTTCATATTTGCATTAAAATGTTTTATCCTTGCAAGAAAAAAATTTAAAAATTATCAGTAATAGCAACGAAGATATGGCAAAATTTTTAAAAATTAATACATATCTTATTTTATGCATAATGCTAAAAGAGGACTTCCTACCATATTCTAGGATTGGACATCCTATGTAAAAAGAATGATTTTCATCATATTCATGTGAAATAAATTTTTAGTATTTATGCATAAATATTTAACTAAAAGAAAAGAGAAATTTTAGATAAATTTATTTTATGCATAAGAAATTTTAAAACCATAAAAGAGGAATTCCCATGACATTTGGAATTTAATCATTTAAATAGTAAAAGAGGAATTTCTAGCATATTTAAAATAATGGATATTTTTATTTAATTTTAAAAAGAGGATTTTTAGATAAATTTATTTTATGATAAAAGAGAAATTCCCATGACATTTGGAATTAAATCATTTAAATGCAAAAAGAGAAATTTTAAGCATATTAAGAAAATGGATACTTGTATTTAATTAAAAGAAGAAATTTTACGGTATTTTAAGTAAAGAAAGGTTTAAATTATTTTTTGGTGCAAAAGAGGAATTTTTACCATAATTCCACCTAGACAATTAGGGTTGATACTTAAATTGGTAGAAAGAATATTCTTAGATATTTTATGTGGATAAATCACAAAATTGATATTTACCCAAAATTAGATTAATGGAAGAAGAGTATTTTTATAAAAAAATCCGATATTCTCATATAGAACCATTTCTTAATCTATTATGGTCAGGAAGGAATGAAATTCATAAAGTTGGAATTTTCCTTACGGTTAGAAGTTCAGTAGATTTTTATTTGAAGAAAATCCTTAGGAATCAAAGTTAGAAGTAAATCGAATAATTTTGGATAGACCACGACTATGAGAGGGGCGGCCAGTAAACTACTTGCCCATCTCTCGAATATGAATCAAGCAAAAACTCGTGACCAATTCCAATTCTTGACACAAAGAATAGACTACTGTTGAATTAGCATAGGTTTCTCTTAATCAAAATCACCAAGAATCCAGTTGGAAATTCAGTCAATTGATGGGTAGATTACCCTGATGAGAGATCAATGATTCTCATTAAGAAAATCTGGATTAAGGAAAAAGGGTTTTGTGGAACCAATCTTGAACTGGGAATTCTACTTGCATAGAACCTCTGTTTTCTTTTATAAACGATTGTTTTACGCCAAAATACTGGAGGAAGCATTTGGTATGTGTTCAACTAAGAAGAAACTCATTCAACAGGCGCCTTGTGATTGTCAGCTCATGTTGAGCTTGACATCTCAACATACTGCATAGCAATCCTTCCCTCTTAGTAGTTGTGTAATTTTGCTCAGCATCGTTGAGCTGTCTACTAGCAAAATTGATAGCAAAATCCATATTATGTTCTCTGAGTTGAGCTAGTATACATCCAATATTAAATGCAAAGGCATCGATGTGCACAAAGAAGATGACAATCCCATTTTGGTGCTCTTAGTATGGGAGCTGATGCCAATGCCTTTTTGAGTTAAAGATAAGATTCTTGACATTCTTGTGTCCATACAAATATAATCAAAAGTTTGTACAAAGGTCTTGAAATTTTTGCATACATGAAGATAAATCTCCTATAATAGTGGACATGACCCATAAACCTTTGCACTCCCTTAGGATTTGTTGGTGGAGGTAATTTGAGGATCACTTTGATTTTACCCATCATTCATGGAAATACCATTTTTAGAGACCGTGTCCCAAGATTACTCCATGCTTTACCATGAATTGACATTTCTTTGGATTCATAGAGGTTCTATAGAGTCTACATCTGAGAAACATCTTCCTTATGTAGCTTAAGTGTTCATTCCAAAGTGATGCTATAGCTAGATCATCCATAAATATTTCAAGAAATTCTCTTACATAGTCATGGAAAGCTGTACACATTAGCCTTTGGAATGTTTGTTAACCTAAACATACTACTTGCACACAAGAGAGGTGTTGAAATTTGAGCAAAATGATGACCTATGGTGGATCATACACTAGAATCAACATCATTAACAAAGTGATTAGCAAATGATTAAGACGTAATTAGTGAATAATTAGTAAATAAATTAATGTAGGCATGGATACTCAAAAACCAGCAAATTCTCAATAGGGCTATGCCTCAATTTATAGAGTTTACATCAAGCATCAAATCCCATTGATTTCTCCATGATTCACTCTTAGAATATCTCCACCTCTTGCCTGATTCTCTCCACCTCTTCTCTTTTCCCTGAATATCTCCCAGAATAACTCCACACTCCTAAATTCTCTCATGCTACCCTTTATTCTCTCCCAGTAGATTCTTCTCACCTTTTCACAGGTTCTTTCACAATTACATCTTCTCTTTTACAGCCTCTATCCAAGAGCTTGTTCCCACACACACCCTATTCACTTGTATATTTCAACACCTCCCCTCAAGTGAATACTCCTAGTACACCTAGACCATATACCAAGTTTGCCTCCCCTTACTTGATAGTCCGCGACCAGTGTTTACTCCTCCCCTCAAGTTATCTCAGCACAACTGGACCCTGTATCAAGTTTGTTTCTTACTTGACAGTCCGCGACTAGTGCCTCAAGTCCCTAAACTCCATAGTCCTTGACACACTCTCTCTCTATGTGTCCAAGGCTACTATAAGTGCCCGCGACCTTGACTAAAGTGCCCACACATACATCTACCACGTGGCCTACATCATCGGTGGCTCAGAGGTGGTTTTACTTTATTGGGACAGGTTACATTGGGTGGTGGGGTCTCTCTCTCTCTCTCTCTCTCTCAGAGATTTTCACATGGCTCCTCACTCTTTGGAGCCTCACATCTTCTCTTGTCTTCAGTCTTCTTGTTGTGGCAGCTTCTCTCCACGCGTTCGTCTCTTCTTTCAGTCTTCTTGGGGCAGCTTCTCTTCTTGTGGCAGCTTCTCTTCTCGTGTCCATGTCTTCCTTTAGCTTTTCTTCTTGGTGTGGATCCTCTTCTTGGGAAGAGATATTCTTCTTCTTTCATGGCTGGGGCCATGAGCTTGTCCGTCAGGTCTTTTTGCTCCATGTGAGCAACATGTTTCAATGTTTTGTTGACAGTTTCTTTGGGCTTTTGATGTTCATCTAGTATCATTATGCAATGCAAACCCAAAATTATGCGGGAGGTCTTACCTCTTGCCTTATTCTGGACAAGGGCAGTGTCTGTTCCCATTTTTACACTGATGCAATGTGCCCAATACATAATGCGTATAGCATTCATTCTCATGTACATTCCTAATGCAACTCTGGCTGTGAATAACCTTGAATTTGAGTGAGATTTACAGGCATTAACCAAGGGTTAAATGCAAAATGATGATTTTCACAATTTTATCATCACAATTTTCTCAGAAATTACATTAAATCAAGGGTAACCAATTTGTACGGGATGGTTGGAGTATCAAACCAACTCCGATTTGCAATCTGAAGTTATAGGGATCTGTATTAGATACCTAATGGTTAATTTGAACCCTCAATTACACCAAAGTACAGTGATTAGCACTGATTAGCAAATTAATGCTCTGTTTTGTGTGCAAAAAACAGAGTATGCGGGGAGCCCAGATCTGGTGCCTTCCACTTCAAATGAGCTCAAATGCTTTCAAAGGCATCAATAGCAATGAGTCTAGTAGAGGATTAAGCCAAGAAACATAAGATTTGACCAAATATTGAAAGCTTAATCTCTGTTTTACCAAAGTCACCTGCAAATTTGATGAAGAGCTTGGATCTCACTGTAGACTTGATGAAATTGAATTCTGTCTTCACCAGCTTGTAGAGCATGTTTGATTACATCTTGGGCTAGGAGAAATCGAAGCAATTTGATTTGAGCAAGGAGAAATCTGTAGTTTACTCAGAAAAAAACGCGCCGACCAAAACGTCGATTTCTCTCGAGTTTCTTCGCGGTTTGCTGCGCCGTCCAGATGAGCATGAAGCCAAGGATGTTAGATACCATATGCTAGAAGATTGTGCCCTTATTCTATGTGTGCAAGGTGCTAGAGATCCTCCACTGGCTGGGGGTGAAGGGGAGAAGTGAAAACTCACTAAAAATTTGATTATTTGCTAATTATCTACTAATCCTAATTAATTAACTAATGGGCTCATAAACCTAATTGATTCTAGGCCTAAGTTGAGGGTTCAGGTTGGAGGTGAGGGAGGAGGAGTGGGGAGATGGATGGGTGTAGAGGATTGTTGTTAGTGTTGTGGTGCCAGATGGGGGTGGGGTGGGGGTGGTTGTGTGCTTGTGCTTGGGTGAGAGGAGCTAGGGAGGAGGAGCGGGGAGATGGATGGGTGTAGAGGATTGTGAGGGAAAGAGTGTTAGTGTTGTGGTGCTAGGTGGGGGTGGTTGTGTACTTGTGCTTGGGTGAGAGGAGCTGGGGGGGAAGAGGTTGATGTGGGGGAGATGAGGGTGGTGGTGGTTGAGGGGGTTTGGCTCCTAGGGCTCCTTCTCCACTGTCATCATTGTCGTTGTTTGTTGTCTTCCTCAACATCAGAGTATTTGGGGGCCATGGGAGCGAAAGAAGGCTTTGGCCTTCGTAGATTCTTTGAGGGTGAACTCCATGGGAAATGCCACATGCGAGTCATTGAATTGCATTATGCATGTGGCTTGAATGACCTTCAGTTGTAGATGACAACTTTGGTAAAATATGAGGAGGCGTGCACATAGAGTACAGCAAGAGCTCATCACGCTAGAGGGATCAGTAGGCCGTGTGGAATATCTCCCAGCTTGTGCATCCCAGCTTGTGCGATGGAGGTAACAAAGGGCATCAACTATTCATTAGGATGGGTAGGGGTAAGGAGACAGAGCCTGTTTGGGACTAAGAGGTTGATGGTGTCGTCTGGTCCGTGGTGGGGTTCTCTTGGAGGGGATGGGTCGAGAAGTTGAAGAAGATGTGGGGGTGGGTGAAAGAAATCTTGCCCTAGAAGAAGAAGGGAGCCATGATGGGGATGCTATGGAGTGGTAGCTTAGTGAGGATATAGGAGTAGGTGGTGCGGGAGAGGGGTTCGTTGAGGAATATGTCATGTTGGAGGAGCAGATTAAGGCCGACGGTTCTGTAATGGAGGGTTGAGGAGTTGGAAGGGGCTCTAGGGAGGTATCACAAGGAGAGGGAGATCTATGCAATGTCCATTAGGGCATCGACCTTCTTCTCAATTGCATTGGAGGCATGCCCAGAGGGTGTGTGTGGTGGTCGTGCGGCTCTTTCTAGTTGCGCTTCTTTGTGGTGGAGTGTCTCCTCTATAATCTTGTGGTAGCGCTAGAAGTCAAGGGTGGTTTTGTTGAGGGCCTCTTCTTTGATTGTGGGTCTTTGCTGGAAGTCTTGTGCTACGGCCTGGGCAAAGGAGAGCTCATGGTTGGCCTGCTGGGCTGCCTCTTGTGTTACCTGTAGTAGGTGGTTCTAGAGCTTGGAAAGGGAGGAAAGTTTATGTGAGAGGAGTTGCTCCTTTTCTTCGAGAGCCTTCTAGAGATGAATGTTGTTGAGTGTGGCTATATAAAGGTCTTTGCATTCTACCACTCCTCCTGAGCCTTTGCAAGCAACATTTGTTGCTGTGCTAGTGTAGCGATCTCCTGATGGCGATAGATGCAGTTCGTCATCTACGTGATGAGTTCTCAGGCCATGTGGGAGAAGCCCTGGGGGCGAAGTCTGGCACTTCCCCATGTGATGCGTGGCCACTCTTGGCATATGCTTTGTGGGATTTGAAATTGCCAGTGCATGCCTAGTGGAGGGTTTCCACAGTATTTATGTGTGACGAGGTAGGAGATAAGGGGCTAGCTTTGAAGTGATGAGGACGGAAGGAAGAAGATCACGTGGGGGGTGGGGTTTCAAAAAGATTTTGGTCATAAAAAGCGTGGGATTTTGCCTCCTCTTTGTTGAGATGTCATGCTCAACATGAGCTAACACTCCATGAGGCACGTGCATGACCGTTCAGCATTTACATCACTGGCGGTGGCGGGTTTGGTAGTTGGCACGGACATATCTTTTGTGAGAGATTCTATAGCTGGACTACACCGACTAGTCCACACCTACCCACTCCACTTAGCGTGTTCACATTATGAATTGCTTGTATATACTCTATTATGTGTGTTAGTCACTTTATCTTCTTTGTAGACCTCTTTTGTTGTGTGAAGAAGAAGAAGAATTTTCAGCCTCTCACCTTGTGTGTGTTCTCCTCTAGGATTTGTGTGAGTATGTGTGTGCATGCAAGAGCTTAAGCTCTCTTCTCCCATGCATCTTTTCATGGTATCAAAGCTTGGTTCATGCTAAGCAAGCAAGAGTAGCACAGGAAGCGATACAAGGGTAAGAGCTTCATCTACTCTTTCCCCTTTGTGTTGGCTACTACACCCTTGTCGAGAGCTCTTCGAGAGGCACCGATAAACAAACTCCAATTGAGGAGCTTTTTTGTGGGAGCAAAGATACATGGAAACTATATTATTTGTTGGACCAAAATTTTAGGGAAAAAATTACATTTCAGGTGCGTCTGGACCTCCGATTTTCAGTTCGCATGCGTTCACGGGCACTACGGGGTAAGTTTTGATTCTCTGAGGAACTCTATTTTTGGAACTGTAGGAAGGGTGATTGATTGTGTAGACACTATATGTACTGCAAAGAGGTCTCAAAGTTGCCATTGGGTATATGTATGCAAATTGAGGTCACTGGTTATGATAGTCTAGGTGCAGTATAGTACCGCTGCAGAGAATACAATAGTTTGTGCATGTCAAACAAGAGTGCTATTTTTTGGTAAATTTGTGTTGCACACAAGACGTTGAATGATGGAAAACCAGATTGTTGCAGAGAAGCTTGATAAGAACAACTTCCATGCTTGGAGGTTTAGATTGACAAATTTCCTGATGGGAAAAGAGTACTGGGACTACATTAAAGGTGAACATGAGGAGACACCAGAGATACCGGAGATTAATCCAAATGCTGCTGCAGATGTAAAAGAATTCAAGGATTGGAATCAAGGAGCAAGGAAAGTTATGTTTTGGCTTTTTATTAGTATACAAGACACCATGATTGGGCATATACAGGATGCCAAGTCACCTAAGGAAGCATGGGACACCTTGGTGAAGCTGTTGAACCCAATACCAAGGCACGAAAGATTTAGTTGAAGAATGAGCTTCATATTGTGGAGAAGAAAAATATATCTGTGAATGATTATGCCTTGAAGATCAAGGGCATTGTGGAATCCCTTGCATCAATTGGTGTTTCTATTGATGATTAGGGTAAGGTGGAAAACACCTAGCCATTTGAAAATATAACCGGTCGTGAGTTGTAGTTTTGAGAGACCAAAAAATCCTTTAAAACAATCCAAATCTAGCACCAAAAGAAAAGTTGACGTGCCCAATAAAGTAGAAATTTAAAAAGAGACTTTTTTGCTTAACTTAAAACATACTTGCAAGTGATTCATTCGCTAAATTAAAAATTTGCCAAATTTTCCACTATTTGATATCTAAGTACAAGCCTAACTACAAAATATTAGAATATTTCAAACAAAAAAACATGACACAAAAGTTACATTAGAGACTCACAACAAAGAGCTTCACTTTGAATACAAAATTATTGCTATCGTTACTAGAAAGCAAACTATAACTACTTTTACTGCACAACTTCAATGTCATGATTAAATTAATCTTCATTGATTAAAAAAACAAGTCTAATTACGAGATAATTCCTATAAATGCTTCAATAGTGAACAACATTTGACCAATTTTTTGAACCAATCTCAAAACGCAAGCTCCTCAAAAAGATTTGTGATGCTAGTTTTGAATACAAACGTTGTTCAAAACACTCTCAAAACCTAGAAATCCTTGAACACCCCCAATGAGGATTTAAATACCAAAAATTGTTTGAAACTACAAGTGTCTAAATCTATTGTAGCACAGGAAATTCCTCCTCTTCATGACTAACTTCTTCATCAGTTTGCTCGCGTCCTACAATGAGTGGTGTTGACTCCGTAAGAGGAATATCAATATCCATAGTATGTGGATCTTCATAAGGCTTAAAATCTGCAAACTACATTTCATCACATCAAGTCCAAAGGGAGGCTGAGGTTCTCCAGATGCATCCACCACTCTTGGGTTTGCTCTGCCATGTTTTTCATTCCAACCTCTTGAAACTCGTCCGGTAATTCTTTCATTGCAGTGACTCGTTGTTGAATAAAACGAATTTGAATTGGATCTAGCTCAACAACAACAACATTCCTTCCTTTTTTAAGAACACTAATAGTGGTTGTTCCTAAGAAAAAAAAGAATCAACATGGTAAAGCTCACTTAAATGAACAATATAAAATATGTAAAAAGTTAAGGTTGCATGATTACCTATCCCCGCAAAAAGATCCATGATCCACTCTCCTTTTAAAGATAAAAGCTCAATTAAATCCATCATCAAAAGTTGTGGTTTTTGATAAGGATTCATGATCTCATTTGAATCACTAGAAAGATCCCTAAGCTTTTGACACACGCTTGGCCTATCAAAAATATTTGTTCGGTTAGGTTTTGAAGCAAAATTAAAATTTCCTTTACTGTTCAAACTCGCAGGAGACCATAAACCAATGGTAGCAAGCTCGGCAGCAAAAGAAAGTCTGTCAAGCTTATAGCCTTTGATGTTAGGCTTTGTCCTACAAAAGAAAAAGTTAGGCTTTAACTTAAGCTTTTATAACTTGCAAAAGAATCCTTGAAATTTAACATACCATATGCATAGCTGATGGACCATTTGATTGTCAACGAATGCTTTCTCTGCAGCACAGATTTGATCATGAGCATGAAAAATTACCAGTGCCCATGATTCAATCGTTGTTGTGACCTTCTTGAAAGCGTTGACAATGACTCTTTTATATGCACTAACAATTATACTTTACTTCGTCGTGTATTGAGTGTGGTGCCTTAAATCCATACGGAGTATCGCAATGGCTAAAGTAAAATGTTGTGCAGTCAAACAAATGATTCCATGTTCTCTACTTTGCTTCATGAACAAAATATTGAACTGGTTCTGTAGACACATCATCAAAAATGAAAATATTTGCCTCTTAATTGGTCTCCAAAGTTTGTGCCTCTTCTAATCTCTTCCACTCTACCCTTGCACGACTCAAATGTTGCTCAAACTCTTGAGGAATGCTCTTTATGGGAGCACAAGGTGCTCGAGACTTGTTAAAATGAAAATAAGTAAACATTAAATGTATTCTAGAATACACATTGACTGGATTACAAAAATCAAAATCAATTTTTTGAAATATTTGATCTAAATTTTTATAAAACCTTAAAAAACACTCAAACTAAAAAAAATCTATTCAAATATGTAGTTTACTTACCGCATTTTTGAAAAGATAAATGAAATGCTCTAAGGAGCTTGGCTGACTAAGTGATGGGATGAAACATTTGAACCTCGTTCCAATCCTTCTAATTAAGTTTTTCAATCATGATTCTTTGCATGCACAAGAAAGTCTTTTGCCTATTTCAAAAAAATACAAAATGAAAAAACAACTTTAGATGAAATAAAATAAGTAGATTTAAAAAGAAGAATTAGCAATGTAGTGTTCTAATTCCTTTGCCATTTCATCGAGTGTCAAAGAACCTCCTTTCACTCGTGCCAAGATGGGTATGATAATATTTTTCTCGCGTATTCCTTGCATTGCTCGCCAATTTGTGATACGCATTTCTTTAGGAATTGTCTTCAAAGTATCCTCATTCCCTATTCCTTTGCCCCTTTGACTTCCAGGTGGGAGCTTTACTTTTTGCCCTTTGATTTTACCTTCCTCCCAAAGCTTGAAAATGTCTTCTTGTAGATCCCATATCTCTCCATCACAAAAGGCCAACTGAAAGAAATTGTCATGACTTCGAACATTTGTTTTTCCAGAGCGTCTAGCTTTACTTGACTTCTTTGTGACAAGGCCAAATTGCTCACAAAGCTTGTTTTTGAAAGCTTCATCAACTTTATGACCTTGCTGAATATGATTGATCCACTCGTTGTGAAAAAATCTTATCTTTTGTAAGAAAGACATGGATAGTCGCATCTTGGAATCAATGTTGTGATCAAGGGCAAGTAGCTTTGCATCATCATCACTTAACCCAGCCATAGACCCATGCTAGGACTGTCTTATAGCTCTCTACATGAGGATACTCAGCACATAACTCTTTTTTAGCAATGAGAGAGTGAGTTCCCCCTTCAACATCTTCCTCTGAGTCATCTATGTCTCTATACCTTCATTCTCTTCATAATCAGAATCATCAGTGGAGTGGTTGGTATTTTACAAATTGTCATGATGCTCTTGAAATGCTTCAAAAAAAGACTACATAAAAAAAAGAAAAAATCATTCTAAGTAGAAGAGGATTTGAAGACTTGATAGAGTGAACTTAAAAGCAAGAGGATTTAAAAATCATTCTAAGTAGAAGAGGATTTGAAGACTTGATAGAGTGAACTTAAAAGTAAGAACCAAAGCGTAACTTATGCAAAAGTAAGAACACTATAACCATCTCTCTGTATACTAGAATACATGGTAAAATCATTAAACCAGACATAAAAAATAAGCCAAACTTCCTTCTTGCTAAAATTCATTCAAACTAAACAAGACAAACTAAAATTCATTCAAACTAAACAAGACAAACTTCTTGTATACTAGAATGCATTCTAGCATATGCTAGACCAGACAAACTTCTTGTATACTAGAATACATCCAAACTAGACTTGACTAGACCTCTAAGTGTTTCAAAATATAAGCTAGAAAGACAAGAATTAAATAGACTAAAAAACAAAGAATAGTTCTCAACGTATTCTAGAATACACAAAGACAAGAAGTTTTATAAACTACACGTACACTAGAATACATACAAACTAGACTAAACAAACTTCATGTATATTAGAATACATGCAAACTAGAGTTGACTAGACCTCTACGTATTCCAATATATGAGCTGGAAAGACATGACTCAAACATGTTGAAATATACAAGTGAATAGGGTGTGTGCGGGAACAACCCTTGGCAAGAGGCTGTAAAAGAGGATGTGTAAATGTGAGAGAACCTGTGAAAAGGTGAGAAGAATCTACTAGGAGAGAATAAAGGGTAGCATGAGAAGATTTAGGAAGTGTGGAGATATTCTGGGAAAAGTGAAGAGGTGGAGAGAATCAAGCAAAAGAGGTGGAGAGAATCAAGCAAAAGAGATGGAGTGAATCAAGGAGAAATTAGTGGGATTAGATGCTTGGATGTAAACTCTATAAATTGAGGCATTGGCCTAATGAGAATTTGCTGGCTTTTGATTATCCATGCCTACATTAAGCTATTTGTTAATTACTCACTAATCACATCTTAATTATTTGCTAATCACTTTGTTAATGATGTTGATTCTAGTATTTGATCCACCATAGCTCATCACATTGCTATAATTTCAACATGGTATCATAGCCATGCCTAGAATCCATCAATTTGTGAGCCCATTATCTTGCTAATTACTTTGCTAATTAGGATTAGTAGAAAATTATAAAATTTTCCTCTTTTTTCAACTAGTCTCTGCACCCCTAGCCAATGGAGGAGCTCCCTCTTCTTGCACACTTAAAATTAGGCCCATTTTGTCTAGCCATACATAGCCAACCCGTAGGAGCTCCAGCCAGTCAAAACAGAAGCGCAAACCACCGCCGGACGAAGGAGAAATTGCGTTTTTCTTCAGCGTAATTTTTTCTGAGAAATTTACAGATTTTGTCTTCATCCAATCAAAATGCTCTAATTCCTCATAGCTCCAGGGGTTTTCAAGCATGCTCTACAAGCAGGCGAAGTCAGAATTCAATTTGATCAAGTCTACAGTGAGATCCAAGCTCTTCATCAAATCTACAGGTGACTTTGGTAAAATAGAGATTAAGCATTCAATATTTGGTCAAATCTTGTGTTTCTTGGCTTAATCCTCTACTAGACTCATTGCTATTGATGGCCTTGAAAGCATTTGAGCTCATTTGAAGTCTAAGGCCCCAGATCTGGACTCCTCGCATACTCTGTTTTTTGCACACAAAACAGAGGATTAATTTGCTAATCAATGATTAATCAATGCTAATCACTATATTTTGGTGTAATTGAGGGTCCAAATTAACCATTAGGTATTTGATACAGATCCCTATAACTTTAGATTGCAATTCGGAGCTCGTTTGATACTCCAACCATTCCGTACAAATTGGTTACCCTTGATTTAATGTAATTTTTGGTAAAATTATGCTGATAAAATTATGGTAATCATCATTTTACATTTAACCCTTGGTTAATGCCTGTAAATCTCACTCAAATTCAAGATTATTCATAGCCAGAGTTGCATTTGGGAATGTGCATAAGAATGAATGCTATACGCATTATGTATTGGGCACATTGCATCAGTGTAAAAATGGGATCAGACACTGCCCTTGTCCAGAATAAGGCAAGAGGTAAGACCTCCCGCATAAATTTGGGTTTGCATTGCATAATGACACAAGATAAACATCAAAAGCCCAAAAGAAATTTCAAACAAACATTTAAACATGTTGCTCACATAGAGCAAGAAGACTTGATGGACAAGCTCATGGCCCCAGCAATGAAAGAAGAAGAACATCTCTTTCCAAGAAGAAGATCCACACCAAGAAGAAGATCTAAAGGAAGCATTGAAGGAAGACATGGAAACGAGAAGAGAAGCTGCCACAAGAAGACTGAAAGAAGAGGAAGAGATGGACGCGTGAAGAGAAGCTGCCACGACAAGAAGATTGAAGACAAGAGAAGATGTGAGGCTCCAAAGAGTGAGGAGCCATGTGAAAATCTCTGAGAGAGAGAGAGAGAGAGAGAGAGAGAGAGAGAGAGAGAGAGAGAGAGAGAGAGAGAGAGAGACCCCACAACCCAATGTAACCTGCCCCAACAAAGTAAAACCACCTCTGAGCCACCAATGATGTAGGCCACATGGTAGATGTATGTGTGAGCACTTTAGTCAAGGTCGCGGGCACTTGTAGTAAGCCTTGGACACATAGAGAGAGAGAGAGTGTCAAGGACTATGAGTTTAGGGACTTGAGGCACTAGTCGCGGGCTATCAAGTAAGAGAGAAACTTGGTACAGGATCCATGTGTGCTAAGTTAACTTCAGGGGAGGTGTGCTAGACACTGGTCGCGGACTATCAAGTAAGAGGGAAACTTGGTATAGGGTCTAGGTGTACTAGGAGTATTCACTTGAGGGGAGGTGTTGAAATATACAAGTGAATCGGGTGTGTGCGGGAACAAGCCCTTGGCAAGAGGCTGTAAAAGAGGATGTGTAAATGTGAGAGAACCTGTGAAAAGGTGAGAAGAATCTATTGGGAGAGAATAAAGGGTAGCATGAGAAGATTTAGGAAGTGTGGAGATATTATGGGAGATATTCTGGGAAAAGTGAAGAGGTGGAGAGAATCAAGCAAAATAGGTGGAGTGAATCAAGGAGAAATCAGTGGGATTAGATGCTTGGATGTAAACTCTATAAATTGAGGCATTAGCCTAATGAGAATTTGCTGGTTTTTGATTATCCATGCCTACATTAAGCTATTTGTTAATTACTCGTCTTAATTATTTACTAATCACTTTGTTAATGATGTTGATTCTAGTATTTGATCCACCATAGCTCATCACATTGCTGTAATTTCAACAAAACAAACTTGAAAAAGAATAACAGTTGTCTACATATTCCAGAATACACAAAGATAAGAATTTTTTTTAACACTAATGAAAAAAAGGTCAAGAGAAAGACATCCATACCCATTTGCGCGTAATCATTGCATCTTTAAAATCTTGCTTGGGTAGAAACATGATTCATCTCTTCAAGCCGAAAATCTGCAGAGAAAACTCTAACTGCAAGAAACTTCCCTTTGTTGTTGTCTACCAGATGATGAATGATCCCACGAGATATACTTTCTTTGAATTCAACAATGCAACCATAAGTTAAATACTTTGTATTTTTAGAGTAGTCTCCTTTTTCTTCAGCAACATAGAAAGGAAAGGTGTGTTTGGCTTAACGATTATCTTATGCTTACCTACCATGCCAAAGTGAATTGTCCAAGCAAATCCTTCTCGTGCTTTACCTCTTGCACTACTCCAAAGAGTTGTAGCTTCGATGCTTGAAGACTTTTTCTGCTGATGTTGAGTTAAAGGTGTGCTTCCTTGAGATGATGGAGGAAGTCCATGAGTAGCTAAAACCATTCTGCTTGATGGTGATTGATCTTGTAACTTTGGAAATTGGTGAGTTGCTGAAAGTTGTCTTCTTGGCTCACTTGGATGCGTATCAAGGTTTGGAAGAGTCACAGTCACTCGAGGTGCCTGAAAGTGAAGACTAATTGGAGCAGGTTGAGATCGGGAAGGTGTCAAGACTCCTGAACGTCCTGAGCCACCCACAGGGATAGATGTAGTTGCTTGATTACTTTTCTTTTGCTTCTTAGAAGTTGTAACGTCCCTCTCAAGCCATGTATATATGTGTCTCTTTTAATATAGATTTCAATAAGAAAAGAGAGTGTAATTAGAAAGAGTGAGACAATAAGGCTAGAAACATTAGAAAAGTGTTAGAATAAAAATATTAGCTTCAAAAATCCTAAAAGAAATAAGAACATAAGAATAGTTCTATTAAGAGATAAGTATCTCCAAAAATAGAATTTCGAGTTTAGGTGATAAGAGGTCATATTTAGAGTACTTTTACACATTTAGAGTTCATGCATACTAAAAATGTGGAAAAACAACGCGTTTCCAAAGATAGTGCGTTTGTGGCTATATACAGACGTTTTTGCCTATTCTTCCCACGTTGGCTTATAGACTAGATACCTTCCCGTTCTTTTGACTGGTTACATGACTATATTCGGAGTTTTTATCAGAGAGTTATGGCCGAAACAATTTGCTGTTTCTGTCAGGGTCTCTACATAGAGAAAACTGTGAGAAGACAGCAAGTAGCCTCAAGGTAATCCTAGAGTTTGAGATGCATATATCCCTTCATTCTTATCTAATATCTCAGAAAATAAGCTTAGATTGCTATAGTCTTTCGGAGGAAGAGACCAAAACTCCATAGCTTTTCTTTTAGAGAAAGAATAGTATGCTGTAGACCTGTAGAAGAAGGCTATTTTGCCATAGATCTTAGAAAGAGAGAAGAGTCACAGTATGAGTAAGAGGAGATAAAGCTTGGAGATTATTGGATGATTTCAATCAAAGGACAAGGTATTAGAAGACTCTATTCTCATATGTCAAGTTCTAAAGCTCTTGTTAATACGAGCAAAGACAACGATAAACGACAAATTTCTATAAGGTATATACATATTTTGTTTTTCAATTATATATTATTCTTAGGGGTTGAGGTATGGCCCCGGCTTCTCTATTGATTGTTACAGTGATCTATTTGATTGATTTACCATTTAAAGTTTGTATTCTTTTAAGCAATAGCATATGTCTTAATAAAGAATGTCTTATCGCAATCTCAAGTTGAAATGCTAAAATCTTTGTGAAAAAGATTGTTTTCTTAACGAAGGTGACATGGATTCTAGTCCTATGGTTTAGTGAGTAAATGGATTGTTATCTTGGTCAAATTAAGGTACAGGTACAACTCTCCCTGCCTTGACGCTGCCCCGTTCTCGTGCTTGTGTAGCCGGACGGCGGAGATGTTAGTAAGGCTTGGAGTTGGCCCATGGTATCCCTTATACCATTGGGAGAATGAGGTTTGCCGATTGAGGCAAGTGATTGTGATGATGCTGCCTAGTTCTGAGGGCCCAGGCTAGTGCGGTGAATTAGCCCACCCTAGTGTGCAGACATCCCTCTGAGGGGCGGGAGGATCGAGCGATGGAGCCTGAGAGGGCGACAGGCCGGCTTGAGTCCTCGCCAGCGGCCGACGATGAGGTGTATGGTCCCGTAGGGTTTTGCCCAGCATGTAGAGGCTGGAAGGCCGAATTCTAGATCATCGGCAGAATAAGAATAAGAGAGCCGGATTGGCTTGTATGGAAATGGATTCATGTACAAACTTTTTATATAATTGCATCTTGTCTTTGGTATGATTGTATTGTGTAAGAAGGCTGTTATAACGAACCTTGTGAAGAAGGGCCCTAATTAAGGAATATGTTTATTTATGTTAAACAGTGTGGTAGTATTAATTAGAAAACAAATTGATGCGTGAGTAGGGTGAAAAGTGGGAGGATGGAATGCCCTGACGGCACCATCCTACGGACGGGTGGACCCGATTAGTCGGGTAGCTTTCCAACATATTAAGTGAAAGCCCTACGTTAGATAGTTAGGTTCTTGGGCAACTCTATTCTAGAAGACTAGGTCAGCGGCTGTGCCTTGCATAAGATGAGGAATAAAGTGTTGTCTCTAGAAATCAAGTCTAGTAGTTGCCCAATTTTTTTATCAATTGCCCTATGGGTGATTTGATTTTTAGAAGACCACGCTCCCCCTGCGGGATAGAACTAGGTCTTACCTATAAATCGTATCCTTGAATCTCTGTATGGTCAAGGTGTCGATGAGTAGGAAATTTTCTCTAAGATAAGACTGAGTGGACTATCTTAAGCGTTTCCTCCATTTGTGGAAGGGGGGAACCTTACAAGTGGTATCAGAGCCGATCTTAGTTCCTAGGATTTGTTTTTCAAAGGTTAACTATCAAGGGATTAAAACAAGTGATTGTTTATCATATGAGGACGAATCAATCATCTCTACTGGCCATAGAAGTGATTTGAATATCCTCACATGTTGAGACAATCATCCTATGAAATTGTGCTTATATCTTGGGGGTGCACATGCAAGATATTTGTACAATAAATTTGAGAAATAAGATTGGGGAGAAAACCTTTTATGAGAAAAAAACATAGGGTGATCAAATGAAGAAACTAGTGAGAGACTGAATGACTAGAAGGATAGACGGAAACTTGTTTAGAGAAATTTTCAGGATATATCTCCTCAACTTGCATATTATAAATTATTAAGATTATAACTCCATTAAGGTTTGAATAGTTGACGTGTGAATGCCATCCATTGGATGCTTTACACTAGGACGATCATCTAAGATCTTGAACCCATCTCAGACAACTTCGGATGTGTAATTCCCAGAGGATCATGCTCTTAGATGTGTCAATCCTGATAATCTTTGGATGTGTTAATCCCAAGATACCAGATGTGTAATTCTCAAAAAATGAAGATCTCAAATGTATTAATCCTGACTGCCTTCAAATGTGGTGCTATGATAAGTATTTGATAGTTTTGAACTTTTAATGGATACAATGAAAGAAGCAAGCTCACCCTTGCTCGTGTCTGAAAATCATAAGAAATGCCAAATTAGTTGGAAGCATTGTTGTCAATCTAACCATTGGAGCTAGAAAGTTAGAAGCATTATTGTCAATCTAACCACTGGAGCTAGAATTAGTTATGAGATGCCATGAAAGTACACCTTTGTGAAAGGTTTTGTTCTCCAGGATTTCGAGAGGATAAAATGAACGAATTTTTGGAGCTAACCCAAGAAAGAAAGACCCTAAAAGAATACCACAAAACTTTTGTTAGACTCCTCCGATTTGTTGTAGAGATAGATGAGGTAACTCTTCTCCATCGATTCATTTGGAAGCTTAATCTACCTTTGAATAACCTCATCAAGAATGTAAAACCATCCTCTATTTCAGAAGCCATAATTATAGCCAAAGACTGTGATAAAGTTTATATATATATATATATAGAAAGTGTCGAGAAGAACATGAGTCCTTCCATGTTAATCAAGAAGAGGTCCCCT
The DNA here is from genome assembly GCF_041138505.1 of Cibotium barometz. Taxonomy (NCBI): domain Eukaryota; kingdom Viridiplantae; phylum Streptophyta; class Polypodiopsida; order Cyatheales; family Cibotiaceae; genus Cibotium; species Cibotium barometz. Next base: position 27,148,751 of record NC_141078.1, on the reverse strand, counting down.
AATTCAAGAGGAACGTCAAGCCCACCCCCGACTACAAGGAATCATGAGCTAGAGCAAAAATTAGGTCAAGAAATAGGGATAGCAGGATTAAAGATAACCGAATTGAACAAGTATTTCTATGAGTAAATAGAAGAGGATTGGTGCAAGATTCATGTGAAGTAATGTGCATGATGAATAGAGGTATTCTACAAGACGGTACTAAGATTATGAAATTACTATCATGGGTTAGATTGCGTAAAGGATTGATTCCCTTACGTTTCTCCATGACAATTTGTTAAGTACCATATTACATGGGCGTATAGAATAAGGAATTCGAAGATTCATATCATATGAGAGGTATATGGATACATGAAATTAGGATAATAAGGCCAATTAACTTTAGAATAATAAAGACCTTTTGGAGGCACAACAAAACGAGCCAAGCACATGAAATAAACGAATCTTTAAGAATAATATTTAGATAAAAGAAGATTTTTACCTAGTGGGGACACCACTTTGAAAGAGACAAGAGGATTCACTTAGATACTACCCCAGCTTGCGAGATGAGGACATCTCGAATCTTTTAAGTGGGGGAGATTGTAACGTCCCTCCCAAGCCATGTATATATGTGTCTCTTTTAATATAGATTTCAATAAGAAAAGAGAGTGTAATTAGAAAGAGTGAGACAATAAGGCTAGAAACATTAGAAAAGTGTTAGAATAAAAATATTAGCTTCAAAAATCCTAAAAGAAATAAGAACATAAGAATAGTTCTATTAAGAGATAAGTATCCCTAAAAATAGAATTTCGAGTTTAGGTGATAAGAGGTCATATTTAGAGTACTTTTACACATTTAGAGTCCATGCATACTAAAAATGTGGAAAAACAACGCGTTTCCAAAGATAGTGCGTTTGTGGCTATATATAGACGTTTTTGCCTATTCTTTCTACGATGGCTTGTAGACCAGATGCCTTCCCGTTCTTTTGACTGGTTACATGACTATATTCAGAGTTTTTATCAGAGAGTTATGGCCGAAACAATTTGCTGTTTCTGTCAGGGTCTCTACATAGAGAAAACTGTGAGAAGACAGCAAGTAGCCTCAAGGTAATCCTAGAGTTTGAGATGCATATATTCCTTCATTCTTATCTAATATCTCAGAAAATAAGCTTAGATTGCTATAGTCTTTCAGAGGAAGAGACCAAAACTCCATAGCTTTTCTTTTAGAGAAAGAATAGTATGCTGTAGACCTGTAGAAGAAGGCTATTTTGCCATAGATCTTAGAAAGAGAGAAGAGTCACAGTATGAGTAAGAGGAGATAAATTTTGGAGATTATTGGATGATTTCAATCAAAGGACAAGGTATTAGAAGACTCTATTCTCATATGTCAAGTTCTAAAGCTCTTGTTAATACGAGCAAAGACAACGATAAACGACAAATTTCTATAAGGTATATACATATTTTGTTTTTCAATTATATATCATTCTTAGGGGTTGAGGTATGGCCCCGGCTTCTCTATTGATTGTTACAGTGATCTATTTGATTGATTTACCATTTAAAGTTTGTATTCTTTTAAGCAATAGCATATATCTTAATAAAGAATGTCTTATCGCAATCTCAAGTTGAAATGCTAAAATCTTTGTGAAAAAGATTGTTTTCTTAAAGAAGGTGACATAGATTCTAGTCCTATGGTTTAGTGAGTAAATGGATTGTTATCTTAGTTAAATTAAGGTACAGGTACAACTCTCCCTGCCTTGACGCTGCCCCGTTCTCGTGCTTGTGTAGCCGGACGGCGGAGACGTTAGTAAGGCTTGGAGTTGGCCCATGGTATCCCTCATACCATTGGGAGAATGAGGTTTGCCGATTGAGGCAAGTGATTGTGATGATGCTGCCTAGTTCTGAGGGCCCAGGCTAGTGCGGTGAATTAGCCCACCCTAGTGTGCAGACATCCCTCTGAGGGGTGGAAGGATCGAGCGATGGAGCCTGAGTGGGCGACAGGCCGGCTTGAGTCCTCGCCAGCGGCCGACGATGAGGTGTATGGTCCCGTAGGGTTTTGCCCAGCATGTAGAGGCTGGAAGGCCGAATTCTAGATCATCGGGGCAGAATAAGAATAAGAGAGCCGGATTGGCTTGTATGGAAATGGATTCATGTACAAACTTTTTATATAATTGCATCTTGTCTTTGGTATGATTGTATTGTGTAAGAAGGCTGTTATAACGAACCTTGTGAAGAAGGGTCCTAATTAAGGAATATGTTTATTTATGTCAAACAGTGTGGTAGTATTAATTAGAAAACAAATTGATGCGTGAGTAGGGTGGAAAGTGGGAGGATGGAATGCCCTGACGGCACCATCCTACGGACGGGTGGACCCGATTAGTCGGGTAGCTTTCCAACATATTAAGTGAAAGCCCTACGTTAGATAGTTAGGTTCTTGGGCAACTCTATTCTAGAAGACTAGGTCAGCGGCTGTGCCTTGCATAAGATGAGGAAAAAAGCGTTGTCTCTAGAAATCAAGTCTAGTAGTTGCCCAATTTTTTTATCAATTGCCCTATGGGTGATTTGATGTTTAGAAAATCACGCTCCCCCTGCGGGATAGAGCTAGGTCATACCTATGAATTGTATCCTTGAATCTCTACAGGGTCAAGGTGTCGATGAATAGGAAATTTTTCCCAAGATAAGACTTAGCGGACTATCTTAAGTGTTTCTCCTATTTTTAAAGGGAGGAACCTTACAGAAGTTCGAGCATCACGTATTGGTGAGGCCATCTTAATCCTAAACAAGACAATAAAAAATCATTATCTCATTGCTAAGATAAACAAACAGAGATAAAATCATATTTCTCATGAAAAAATATGATTTGTTAAGTGAAACAACATTTAAGATTAGCAAACATGTATGTAGGGCAAACAAACGAGAAAGAAAAAGTGAAAGAGAACAAATAGACATAGAGAGAAAGAGAGAGAGAGTGTGTGTTAACCTCCATGCAAGAACGGACCTAGATGTGTAAGCAAACATGAGATAGGAATGTAAGAGAGAGCTCCTCAGCACACTAGAGATAAAGAGGGAGAGAGAGATGTATTCTAGAATACAACAGGTTGTTTTCCTCCAAAGATGTGTTTTGTAGTTGAATTTCAACAAATGACTTTCTAGAGTTGTGTATTCCAGAATACAACTCACAAGAAGCTTCAAAACACAATACAGAGATATAAAAAAGAGGAGAAAGCACTAAGAGATGAATAGATCAAACCCAAAACAATTAGGACCCTTTTTATCACCAAAGTACTTATAGAATCTCTTTCTTGAATACAATTTGAGAAAAATTTACACCCAAAATCTATCTTCTGTTACGTTGCTCTGATGGAGATTTTGACCGCTCCGTTGGCTTCAAAAGGGGGTAAAACCTTACGACACTTGGTCCAAATACTCTCGCGTCGCTCTTCCTCCATTTTTTATGTTAAAACTATAGTTTCCTGTTTTTTAGCTGCACGCGCGCGACACGAACTCGAGAGCTTTTGCTTTCTTTGCATGTCTTCTAAAATTAGATAAAAAGCAAATCCTTTTTGCATGAAGGTCTATTCTAACGGTTTACATTGAGTTTGGGTTATTGTAGAACACAGCTTGCCAAAGCTGTGTATTCTAGAATACAACTCAAGTGTAGAGAGAGAAGTTGTATTCCAGAATACAACTTGATGAAGCTGTGTATTCTGGAATACAACTCAAGTGTAGAAAGAAGTTGTATTCCAGAATATAGCTTATTGAAGATCTGTATTCTAGAATACAACTCTAAGTGTAGAGAGAAGTTGTATTCCAGTATACAGCTTGCTGAAGTTGTGTATTCTGGAATATAACTCAAGTGCATAGAGAGAAGTTGTATTCTAGAATATAGCTTGTTGAAGCTGTGTATTCTCGAATACAATCTCAAGTATAGAGAAAAATTGTATTTTTGAATACAGCTTATTAAAGCTTCATATTCTGGAATACAACTCAAGTGTTGAGAGAAGTTGTATTCCAAAATATAACTTGTACAAGCAATGGATTCTGGAATATAACCTCAAAGTGCATAAGTGTTAAATTTTTAAAAATGTGACTTCAAGCTTTGTATTCTAGAATACAAACTACTTAATACACAAGAAACATGGCAACTTATCGATTTTTGTGTTGTATTCCAGAATACAGCACAATAATTAGCTTTTTAAAAAATGAAGTCATTATAATTTTTAAAAATTATTGATTAAATCTTTATTTTATAAAATATTATTTTTTCAATCTCTTTTTTTTTTCTTAATTTACATATGAAATCTTCTTTTTGGTAGTTTTGTGTATTTAAAAGACAAATAATTCTTTCAAAAAAATATCTTTTAAAAAAAAGTCTATTTTTGAAATCACTTACCTCCTTAGATAATGTTTTTGTTTTTCTTCCTAGCCATAATTTCCTCGTAGCAAACTTTGAACCAAATGACAATGAAAGAAAAATTCAAAATTGTAGCAAATAACAAAGTAATCAAGAAAATGCATACCTTACAGAATTAAACTCAAGAAAAATGCTCCAAATTAAAAAAAACGCTCTTGTGGCTCTCTTAGCGGCATACCCTTGGAATGTGTGTCTAAAAAGGACTTCCTCTCATCTTTTAAATCCCATTTTTTATAATAATTAATAATTTTTAATACTTAAATTAATATTATTATTTTTGAATCCAACCATTTAAAGTAAGTTATTTGGATTTCAGATTACACTCCACTTTGTAGCTTAGACCATTGTTTTTTAGAGAAACTTAGAGGTTTGAAGTTCCTAGTCATGGCAGGGCAACAAAATTCTCTCTCGAGCTCGTTTTGCTCTTTTCAAGTGCCTGTATCCGTATTCACTCCTAAAAGTCTGAGCAAATCTATCAGTGATGATGATGTTACAAGCCCACTATTTGCTAATTTATCAAATTATGATACTGATGTTCCAGTTTCTCCATCATTAGTTCAGCCTATTCGTGTGGAGACAGCCGCTCCCTTGAGAAGAAAAGACAAGTTTTTGCATCGCAATGCATTGAGAGAGGCATGTAGGGTGTATTGTTGTAAAAAAAACTGCTTGAGGACACTTGGATTCAGAAAAATTAAGTAAGAACGTGAAAACTTCTTTGCTTTAAAATGTGCTCAACAAAATACAGCATTACATGGTTTTTTATCAAGGTCTGGAGAGAAGATAAAATATAGAGTTTCCAGCACGATTGTGTATCAAAAGTGTTTTCTTCAAGTGTTTTGTTTAAGCAACCAGTGGATGCAAAAGATCTTAAAGCGGTTACAACAATGGGTGGTGGAAGAAGATTCACGGTACTCATTTAGTACACGTGACACTCCTCAGCTGTGTTTTCTCAAGAGCTGGATGGAACGATTTGTCACTTACAATGGTGAGCGCATGCCAAATTCAAAATTCACCCATTTGCCTAATAATTTTACAAAGGGAGAAGTTTACAACCTCTACGTGGAAACGTTGAAAGGAAGGAACATGTCATTTCTTTCATTAACTTCATTTCTTAGAGTTTGGAGACAATATTTTGCTGATGTGAAAATTCCCAAGAAAACTAGAATGGGGGTTGGTCAAATTTGTGCAGAGCTCAAAGCCAAAAGAGATGTTGCAAAGACATTGGAAGAAAAAGGTATGTTTGATTTGTGTTTTTTGTACGTTTTAATTCATGAATGAGAATTCCAAGTGGTATAATTTAAACTAGCTTTACATTGTTTTGAGTTTTTAGGTCCTATTCTACAAGCACTTAAAGCTCATCGAGAACAACAAAGTACAGAGCGTCAAAAGCTAGCAAAGCATCAAAAGAAGTGCCTTGAGCAGAAAGAAATGTATTTGGGATTAGTCATAGATGGAATGGATCAAAAGAAGATGTTGATACCCCATTTTATGCGTGCTCCAAAGAATTTGAAGGAAGAGAATTTCCAACAACTACACGTTGTTGGAGCCCTCATCTTTAACGGCATCATGACGTCGAAAGTTTTTATAAACTTTCCAAATTTACACAACGACGCTAACTTGACCATCACCATAATTCAGAAAATAGTAAGTGAATGGCAAGGAGAATTACTTGGCACACTTTATGTGCAGCTAGATAATACGGCAAGGGAAAACAAAAATCAAATAGTGCTTGCTTATTTGAGTATGTTGGTGCAGTAGAAAGTTTTCAAAAAGGTCAAACTTGGATTTTTGTTGGTGGGTCACACTCATGATCAAATTGATCAGATGTTTAGTAGGTTTTCAGTCAAACTTGCTAAGAAAAGTGCATTTGACCTTCCAAAGGTGTGCACAATTCTTAAAGAAGCTTATGGTCTTGCGCCAGAAATTCATGTCTTGAAAGGCATCTATGATTTTAGAGAGTTTGCAACAGGTGGAGATTTTGCAAGCCCTGCATTCACTCAGCTTAATGACCATAGTTTCCAACATCAATTAAAAATAAAAGAAAAATTAGCTGAAACACGTTTGTGGTGTAAGAAGTACTCTAACTCAGAGGCATGGCATCCTCAGGATGGTTTGAAGTTTTTACTCAGTGTCCCATAACGACAAATTCTTCAGGTAGTAAAAATGCTTTTGGCATCAATTATTGAAGCAGCAAAAGCTCAAAAAGAAAAGCAAGCCATCAATTATTAGCAATGTTTGATAAAAGTTAAAGAGACCATACAATCAGCACATGTGTATTTTCCAACTTGCTCACTTGGATGTTGGAATACATTTTTTCATGAGCAAGAAATCTTGATTGAGGAAGTTCAAAATAATTCAAGATCACTAATGAATCTAGAGCCCTTTCTTTGGAGGGTACAAGAACTTGAAGACCGTGATGATAATATTCAAATGCCAAATCAACAAACAGAACTGCCTGAAGAATTGCAAACATTGGTGCATGGGGAGAATCGCGAAGCGTATGTTGGTGCTAGAAGGACTAGTCAACGACAGCTGCAAGAGAAGGAAATTTGGGAAGGAAATATTGAGGAGCTCACTGTAGGTGCAATGATTGTAGTGTTAGCTATAGATGATGAAAGCGGATGTCCTTTTTGGATGCAAAGGTACTTAAAGTCCTTGAGGAACATGGAAAAGTAACCTCAATTGAGGTCCACCGGTACAAGGTCAATGGAGATGATGCATTATCAAGAAAATATTATCCAAAGATGATTTGAGTAAATAAAAAGGGAAAGAAAGCAAATCGTAATCAACGTCGCATGGATAGCCTAAAGCATGGAGGATGTGGAAGTTCTTGTTTATGGTTTTACCTTGAAAAAGTCGGGTCATCTACGAGAACAAACCAAAAAAATTCTTATGGAGAAAGTCAAAGATTTAACACGAGAGGCATAAGACCTCTCATTGTAACCAATTTGTGGACATTATTATTTTATTGCAAATTGAGTATTTTTTTTCTCAAAAAATGTGTGATTTTATGAGCAACTCTATCATCTTTCAAAGTATTGAAGTGTAAAACTTGCATTTTTAATAGTTTTTTTGAGCTTTTTAGGAGCTCGTTCTCTTTTTGGTTTAAAAAATAGTGTTTTTTGAGATATTTTAGCATTTTCAAAAATGGGTTGTATTTTTGATGGTTTAGTTGTACTTTTAAATGGCTGGATGTTGGAAGTGTGTCTACGTAGTCTCGGGCCACAATACAAGGCATTCAAGATGCCTATTCAAACTTGGGAGAACATTCCCAACTTCATAGATTTGGTGTTAATGTTGGTCATTGAAGAGAAGAATTTGGGTGAAGATCAATAGTCTTCACAAAACAAAAACAGTTCAGAGTAGCAGGCCTTCTACACAAGTGCAGGTAGAGGACAAGAGGTCGTGGACGTGGCCAAGGTGGTGGCCGAACAGGTAATCACAATTATGGTCAGCAAGCAACAATAGTCCCAAGATTTGCAACAACAACACATAGGTGGAAGAGGCCAGTTTAGAGGCAGGGGGAGTCAAAGAGGTTGTGGTAATTGGAAAAGGCAACATAATGATACACGAGGTTTTTTTTACTGTGGTAAGGAATGGACATGTGCACGCAGATTGCTATAAGAAGCAAAGTGACATGCGAAATGGAAAAGTGCAGAAAAATAACTATGCATCCTCTAGCAGAAATAATCAAGATAATGAGAGGCTATTTGTTGTGCTGTGGTTAATGCTATGTCTGGAAATGATATAGAAGCATGTAAGGATGATGTATGGTATGTTGATTTAGGTGCTTCAAACCACATGACAAGTCATGGTGAGTGGTTCAAGGAAATGAAGAGTCTTGAAAGACTAGGTTTTGTTAAAATGAAAGATCCCTGTCCCCTCCGCACAACGAATTCGGGGATGCTAGCAGCGGAAGTAGCACTTCTTGCGCACGGGCAGAGCCTCTCACTTGGGGCCTCGCCCAACGGATATCCAGACAAGAGACTAATCCCTCGGTTTATTCCAAAATCGAACCCGAAAAAACTTCCCTCACCTAGAAAGCACGGGCGATTCCTCCAAGATATTTTTATTCTAACGTCAAGAGCCTTAACTAACCAAACTGATCTAACCAAACCCGTAAGTCACATGGTTAGATCAAGGAAGAGACTTGCACTTGGATCATAGAGACCACTTTTTTCCTCATCAAGAGGCACAGCCATTGATTCTTTTCCCTAGAACAAAGACTATCTGGGATTTACTTCATCTATCGTACCATAACAGAATTGAGTCTCATTTTAGGGATCCATTAGTCCAGCCTAACCCCATCCAGTTCCATGGGTTAGCCAACCGCCCAACCACTGTAGTGATAGGATCCATTTAGGAATTTGGTTATGTTTTGCCCCGGGTACCAGGGAAAAGAGTTCCCAGCCCCCCTAGCCGGCGCTTCAAGCAAACTTCAAGATAGTCACACCACTTACACACCCAATATGAAATTGCCTGTTTTACAGATTCAGCTGTCTTTAAAACAATCTTTTAATCAAACCATATTAAAAATGCATGTTTATTGGGTATTACCTTAAGAAAAAGGGATATAGTGCAATAATCCTACTACACGTGAATTGAGGGTAAGTAGGAATGTTGTATTTGATGAGATGAGTAGTATGGTGCTAAAAAAGATGTTGTTGGGGCTCATGTAAGTAGAAATGTGGTTGTAGAGAATGCAAGTCAGCAATCACAGTCATTGATGTGAGTGGTCCAAGAGAGTCCTCATCCTGCGGTTCTGTTTGATAGAGCATGGAGTGGCAAGCTGCATCATAATACCAATCCTGGAAATGTAGTTGATATATCACATAAAGGCAAAGAGAAAGTGGTTGAGTCCCTTGGTATGCCTGATATTTCTGTAGGGCATTCTATTATTGATGGAGAGTCTAGTGGCTCGGAGCTGAGCCTTGATGAGGATCTTGGGATTCCAGCAACGAAGAAACCTCGTGTGAAGAAAGCTATGGAAGCCATGAATGCAAAGTTAAAAAGATCTGGAAGAGTCAAAACTCTGTGCAGAGGTTGACTTATGATGGTTATGTGGCACATCACTATGCTTATATAGAAAAAGTTGTGCATGTTATAGAACCCACATGTTTTGATGAGGCTATTGAAAACGTGTGTTGGAAAAAAGCTATGGATGAGGAGATGGATGCATTGTATGGAAACAAGACTTGGGATCTCGTGCCATTGCCTGAAGGCAAGAAAGCTATTGGCTATAAGCTATTGCCATTGCCTGAAGGTTTTCCATAACAGTGATGGTAGCATAAGCATGAACAAGGCTAGATTGGTAGCCAAAGGATATGCGCAGACACATGGGATTGATTATGAGGAGACATTTGCCCTGGTTGCAAAGATGGCAATTGTGAGAGTTGTGATTACGGTGCTACAACTAAAGGTTGGTTTTTACATCAGATGGATGTAAAAAATGAGTTCTTGAATGGTAACTTGCAAGAAGAAGTGTATATGGATCAGCCACCTGGTTTTAAGGATATAGGTTACCTAGAGTATGTATGTAAGCTTCGTAAGGCTTTGTATGGGCTGAAGCAAGCCCCACGAGCATGGCATGACAAGATTGCTGAGTATCGTGTCACTATTGGTTTTCATATGGCAGATGCAGATCACTCTTTGTATGTGCGCAAGAGTGATAACGATATTGTGATCATCACCATATATGTAGATGATCTTATTTTTGGGGGTGACAACGTGGATGAGATTGAGCATGTGAAAAGTCTTCTCAAAAGGAAGTTTGAGATGCAGGATTTGGGAGATCTGCGTCACTTTTTGGGAATTGAGGTCATTCGCACACCTGATGGTATTTGGCTATCACATAGACAGTATGTATTGGACATGTTGTCCAAGTATGGGATGGCTGATTGTAAGTCAATCTCCGTGCCATTAGATCAAAATGGCAAGCTTAGTACGGATGCAGGCTATGTGTTGGAGGATTGCACTATGTACAGGAAGATTATGGGGAGTTTGATCTATGTCATGATTAGTAGGCCAGATTTGAGTTACACTATTGGCTTAGAGAGCCAATTTATGCAGGTTCCACGCAAACCACATCTTGACAGTGTACAATGCAAACTTCAGTATTTGAGGGCCACTGTTGATTATGCATTGTTTTATGTAGCAGGTGTGCCATTAGAGCTATATGGGTACAGAGATGTAGATTAGGCAGGTACCATCTTAGACATGAGATCTACCAGTGGATTTATGTTTTCATTGGAGAGAGTGTTGCTATGACATGGAGTAGCAAGAAGCAGCCCATAATTGCCTTGTCAAGTACAAAGGCAGAGTACTACAGAGAAGCTGCGGTGGCATCATGTGAGGTAGCTTGGTTACACAAGCTACTTTTACTGATTTGGGGTTGCATGTGGAGAGAAAGGTTGTCATATATTGTGACAATCTTAGTAGTATATAGTTGGCCCAAGAACCCAATTTTCCATGCGGTGTAGACATTACCACTTCAGAGAGTCTTAGCAAGAGATTGGCATGGCCTATGTCAGCACATAGAATTAGGTCACCAACATCTTCACAAAGGCCTTGGGAGTTGAGAAGCTCCACATATTTTGAGATATGCTTGGAGTTCATGAGCTGGAGTTGAGCTTGAGGGGGAGTGTTGAGATGTTAAGTTCAACATGAGATGACACTCATGAGGCGCTTGCATGAACATTCGACATTTACATTAGTGGTAGGCGGGTTTGGTAGCTGGCACCAACATATCTTCACTAGAGATTCTACAGCTGGAGTTGAGCTTGAGGGGGAGTGTTGAGATGTCAAGTTCAACATGAGCTGACACTCATGAGGTGCTTGCATGAACATTCAACATTTACATCAGTGGGCGGGTTTGGTAGCTGGCACCAACATATCTTCACCACCAGAGATTCTACAGCTGTGGACTACACACCAACTAGTCCATACCTACCTACTCCACTTAGTGTGTTCACATTATGGACTGTTTGTATATGCTCTATTATGTGTGTTTGTCACTTTATCTTCTTTGTAGACTTCTTTTGTTGTGTGAAAAGAAGAATTTTCAGCCTCTCACCTTGTGTGTGTTCTCCTCTAGGGTTTGTGTGAGTGTGTGTGTGCTTGCAACAAGAGTTCAAGCTCTCTTCTCCCTTGCATCTTTTCACTCAACGGTTTTGCATTAGGATTCTACAACTTCCAATTCTTATGTGGGGGGGCCTTGGCTAGATTGGGGGGGGAAGGTGTGCCTTATCCTTGGGTTCTAGGTGATGGTGCTTTGGTAGTGGATAGGTGGGAGAGGATTGGGGGGGAGAGGATTGGGGGGGAGGTAGAGAGATGGGTACTGCATTTGGCCCTGGTAGTTACACTGCCTTGGGGAGCTCCTTCGAGCAAGCCGCATGGTAGAGTACTTTTGTGAGGAGGGTGGCTGCCTGTTGCAAACTTTCCTTGGGGGTTAGCACATATGGCATGCAGCTCCTTATGCAAGTATTCGGCCACCCAGTTTATGGGCGTTCCCTAGTGGAATCTAGCTAGTATCGAGAGACTGCACCTGCTAAAGCAATTGGCCCACCATGTTGTCAGTAAAAATGAGAGTGCCCTAGCCTGCCGTCATCACGAGCTCTTCCTGTGTAATATTTCCCCACTCCACTCCGTCCCTAGTGGTGATGCCCTTGAAGATGCTGCGAGTCAATCATGGGGCATTGGTGAGCCACACATAGGATTGTTCCATTTATAGGGAGGTGGAGGGCATCTCGGACCAGGTCAATAGTGAGATGGACGATGTGTACTTGTCCATCAATATCCACATCACTTGACTTGTTGCTTGGCTCACATCATATGTCTCTATAAAGTACAAGTAGCTTGCCAAGCCCAAGCTACTCCAGGGCTGCAATGGCTAGATCAGACCAAGAGCTTTGTAGCAGGGTCTGATGTAGTATAAAAGCTTTAACTCAACCTTATGATTGTTCTTCATAAGGGAGTGGACTGTGTGACTGCTTACTTGTTTCATAGGGTGCTCCCCCAGATGTGACAACTGGGTCGGGTGGTGGCCATACTCCTCGAAGAAGCGTCCCCCCACTGGGCGCTTCTTCCTGAGGGTGGGGTGCTTGTGGACCTCCAAGGAGGAGTTGGAAGTTTTGGCCATAGGGTGAGGGATGATGAACAGAAAGGGAAAGCTCAAGAAACAAATTTTCAAGAGTTTGGGTAGGGTGAAAGAAGAAAGTGAGGAAATGAGAGGGATGGGCCCATATTTATAGTTTTCAGAAGGACACGATTGTGGCAAGCAGATAGTACGGGCATAGAATTTCAAGGAAATGGGTGTACGCTTTTGAATGGTATGGGAATACGAGCTAAATGGTATGGGAGTGGTTGAGGTTGGAACCGGCGTAGAATTTGGAGCTGAGGTTGAAATGGTTGTGGCATTTGGAGCTGAGGTTGGAACGGCCATGGCAACATTGAATGAGAATGGTACGCCTGTGGTGGTAAAGCTGGAGGAGAATGGAATGGATGTGGAATTTTGAGTGGAGGTTGGTACGGCCATGGCAATGGTGAGGCTCCGAATGGTACAATTGTGGAAAAGCTACAGGAGAATGGTATAGCCCTGGCAAAGTTGGTACAACTATGGCAAATAGATTTTTTTTTTGGCGCACCCTGCAAATAGGTTTTGTGCCCATAGGATATGTTGCCAGCAGTCCATTGTGGGTTTTGTACTGATTATGTGCCCAATTTGCCAAATGGAGGAGGCGGTTCCACTTGGGTGATGGCAAGGTTGGTATTTCTTGGGGGATTTCAGAGGCTTGTTAATGAGGGAGTAGTTGAGAATGGAGAGGAGAAGGGCTAATTGCGAGTACTCCAAGGTAACTTGGTAATGACAGGTGGGGGGAGTAGTCGACGTCAAAGGTATATCATTGGTATGGACCCTAGGCTTTGGTTGGGGGGGCAAGGGGGTCGTCGCAAAGTTTTTGCTTCCCTTTCTATTGTGTAGTATTTGTGTGGTGGAGGCCACTTTGGGTTTCCATTGAAGGGTTGGTAACTATGGAGTGACAAGAGTAGGGAGTTTGTTTCTTGGTGATTTGGGGACCCAAATGTGGCGATTTCCCTCGTAGCAATGTTGAGCCTGAAGTAGAGGTTTTGGGATCTATCGAGAAGTTGTTGTTGGGCAAGGCTTAGGCTATGAGTGAGGATAGTTTGGCCTTGGGGAGCATTTTGGCACATTTGTCCTGTACACTGTGGGCTTGGGGTTTTCAAATTGGTTGCCTGCTCAAGAGGGACAAGGAGCTTGGGTTGTAATGTTAGCAACCTTTTAGGTAGCCACTATCAAGAGTGCTTGCCCTCTGTGTGTGTTTGTTAGTGTGGTTAGTTTTGTGGGGGGGGGGGTTAGAAGAAGTGGTGGCTTTTGAGAGTTCGGATTGGTGGGCTGTGGCCAAGTGGGGTAGTGGTAGAGGATATGCAAGGCATTGGTGTGTCTAGAGTGGGGAACGGCCTCTTTTTGAGCGGTATGGATTTGTGTGGATTGGAGGGTGGAAGGATGGTGGGGTGAGAGGAGGAGTAACTTCTTGGCATGAGGGAGCAGCGGGTGCGGGTTCTTCGTCTATCATCATGAGGACTATAACTTGGCTTGAGGCTAGCTATAGGGTAAATGTCCTTGCATCCCAGTCTATGTTGCACCGGTTGTGTCGTTCCATCTAACCCCTTTTGAGAAGAATCTCTTCATGCATGGTTCTAGTATTTTGATAAGAGCCATCGAGCTTGTAAATATGGGAGACCCTTGACTTCACCTCGGCCTTCTATGACAAATCAACGTCAGGCAGTTGACTCTTGCCACAACCCTCAGAAAAAATAAATCTAGTGTGAGTGTAGCTCATGTTGTCACTCTTGAATATCAAGAAGAAGAAGAGGCCCATGTTCATGAAGCTGTGGAGTCTCGAGGGCCTAGTAGGAAATATTTTATCTCATCAAGATTTTGGCAACCCTCAAAGGTGTAAGTTTTCACCTTTTGGGGTATCTTTAACATTGTGTTTAGGGTTCAACGTAACCCTAAACACAACGTTAAAGATACCCCTTTAGGCTTTGTTTAGAGTGGCTCTAAAAACCCTAAAGTGGCTCTAAACAAACCCTAAAGGAGGGTATCTTTAAGATTGTGCCCCTTTAGGGTTTGTTTAGAGCCACTCTAAACAAACCCTAAAGGAGAGTATCTTTAAGGTTGTGTTTAGGGTTATAAACACAACCTTAAAGATACTCTCCTTTAGGGTTTGTTTAGAGTGGCTCTAAACAAACCCTAAAGGGGTATCTGTAATGTTGTGTTTAGGCTTGTGTTAAGAGCCACTCTTCTAAAAAATTGGTATATTTAGGGTTGTGTTTAGAGCTACTCTTTTATAAAAACTGGCATCTTTAGGGTTTGTATAGAGATACTCTTCTTTAAAAAAAACTAGTATTAAAAAAAGTTACTTTAAAGGATGGTATCTTTAGGGTTGTGTTTATTGTGTTTAGAGACACTCTTCCAAAAAAATTAGTATCAAATCAAACATAAAGCCACTCTTCTCAAAAATAGAAAACATTTATATAAAATGTAAGAAAACATGTAAACAAAATTAGTGCTTACAAACTTTGTCAAATTTATAACTGATGGTGTTTGCCCACTCGTGTGTTAGCGATCTAGATAGCCTTTAGACCGAGGATGTCTTTCTTATAGAACACAATGAACTCAATGATAAATAAGTATATATAGTGCCCAGGGTCAGAGCTGCAACAAAGTAAAAAAGGACTCAAGTCAATTTGGGCCCAAGGCCAAGGGATGTGAAAGGGGCTAAGGGTTAGGACTAGGGTTGGCATGCCCATGGAAGGGTGGGCTAGTATATAAGTGAATATGGGCCAATGTCATAGGAACTTTGGATATTAGTCTTGATAATCACTTCCTTAATGGTAATTACCTTTTCATCAAAGCCTAGTTTTTGTTCCATTTTCATCTTAGTTTCAAGAAAATTTGATAAATTTTTAGATTTCTTGATCTTCCTTCAGTTTCTTGATTTTTCCAAGATTTTCTTGAAGAAATTCCTGCAACCATGGAGAAATCGCCCAAGTTGATAAAAATCAAGGAAATGGTGATCTTGAATGTTGTTCATGGCATTTTGACATGATTGGTTCCCAAATTTGAGCCATTTGGACAAATTTTTAACAGGCGGACAAGATTTGGCCAAAATGAGTGGGAAATGGCTAGGGTTTGTGTGCTGTGGATTGCACATTTTCCTCCCCAATCTCCCTCTCAAGTTTTTGATTCTAGGGGGCATATTTTGGAGCTTAATTACTCATCTCATGACAATGTGGGTTTCCTATGATGAAGATGTATGCTAAAATGGCTGCAAAATGGTGCCGTTTACTGGAACTCCATGAGCTCTTCACGAGTGCGTTGCCAGCATTTTGAGCAATGTTTCAAGGTATTATCACCATAGGCCCTAAATCACGAGTTATATGATGAATTTTGATGCCTCAATGGTTGTAAATGGCACCATCTATGACTATTTTCTGTGTTTTCTTTCCTCCACGATGTGCGCGTTTCACCGCCTGCCACCAGTAGGTGACTTCTCTCAAGGTCCTGCATGACACAAGACACTCAATGCTTAAATATTATGTGATTAGCATTTTTTTTCCTCATTATGAACCGTTTATCCTATTAGGGTTTCTCTCTTATCAATGTTGAGTGGTTACAAGCTATATTGCAAGATTTGAGGCATCTTGAAGCATTCTTGTCGTTTCCTTGGAAGAATTTGGGGATTTCATAACAGTAACCCTAATTTCTTGCAATTGTACAACTACTCATGTCATTCACTTGTGTTGAGAGCTATACTATGCCTCAATGATGACCATATGAGATCATATGTCTTCAATTGAAGCATTAGAAAAAACCCTAAGAAACATTTGGGGATTCTGATACATTTTCAACATTGCTTTGCAATTGAGGGTTTCTATGGCTCAACCTATGCCATTGATGTCTATACATGCATTGCTACATGTCTTTGGGAAGCTTTAGATGACATTCATAGCTAGTTTTATGCTATGATATGTCATATCACATGTATGAAGCATGCTATGCATTCATATGATGCTGGCTTACTTGATTAATGGGAGCTATTCTACATGATGGAAACATGAATCAATGCTTTGGAATAGCATATGGTTGGATTGATGCCTTGGTGGTTATTTGGTGTTGTAGAAGAGCATGGACATTATGAGAATTGAGATCATAATATTGGCATGAGTTCATGCTATTCTTGTAAGCAAACTCTCTCACATATTTGGATTACAAGCTTTCATTACATTCAATTTCAAATTAAAAAATTCTTGTAGAATCTAGTATGGTGAGAGGGAACTTCAACACTAGGTGGAGTGGCCAAAGGGGAGTGCATCTTGAACTCACCGTGCCATGAGTGCCATGGTAAAGTGGTCTGGTGAGGGATTAGATCTTGGTGGTGAAGACATGGCCCAAACTTGTGCCCTTGGAATTTTGGAAGATCGTGGCAGGGAGATTAGCAAGCTTCAACATGCTTCTTTGAGTTTTGCTTCATCGACTACCAATTGTAGCAAATGATGTATTCTCATTGGGCATAGTGTTGACACATTGGATAGTGGATGCATTGCGAAATGGAAAAGTGTTATGCATTGGATGTAATTGGGGAGACTGATTAGATGATCTTGGATTCCTATTGTGAATGCCTTGTGATGGCCATTACAAGAGGAGCTGATGGGAATCAATAATTTTGTTTGCTTATCATATATTGAGATTCGACTCTAAAATCAAACAAAATGTTGCCAAAATTTCTAAAATTTCTTGCATACCTACAACCTAAACCTTAAATTCAATCATAGGGGTTTTAAGGTCTTACCTAGGGATTTATACCCTCTTGTAGTGCTCCACATCAATCTTGATTTTGACATCAATTGGGGGGTCATATTAGGGTTTACCAAAAATTGCAAAACCCTCATTCAATCATAAACCCTAGATTATGTCGCAATTTTCATTTCATGTTCTCTTATTACTTCATTAGACCTTCCAATCAAGCCCTTAAATCTTTGATCTTAGTTTCATTTTCTAGGTGAAAGTGACATGGTTGACTTTTTGAAAAACGTCAAAACAGAGTTAACTTCCACTTTGACTTTGGTCAAACCTTTTGGGGGGATGATATTACTTGCTAAGATAGTTCCAAAAAGCTAAAGATAATCAAAATCGAGTTACTTTTTGTCATCTTATAGCATATTTTTCATTTTTAGCAGTACTTCAAAAACCCTAAAAAAAAGAGGTATATCACACATCCCCAGTGGTGGGATCCAGGGTGGTATATGCTTTCTTCTCTCCAATGTAGATGTGGCAAACTAAATTTCATCGAATTTGGAGTTCGTTTGAGCAAAATAAGGCCTATTTAATGTTTTGGTAGTTTTTGACCGCATAGAGCAGAGTACTAAACCCTAATTCAATCAAGAGGGTTTAGGGTTCTTTTGAAAGAAATCATTGGGATTCAATCCTTATTTGCACATGCAAGTAGCATTGTAGATAGGACTTAGTTTACAATGCAGGCATTGTAGGATCCCTTGGATTGTTCGACCAACTTTTAGTAACCTTGCTAGTCTTCCTTTCCAGTGAGCCTCATTCTTTATCCCTGACTTTGTCAGATATAGGCATAACTTATTGTCATAGGAAAGATGTTCCCCACATGTTCTGATTACTATATTGAAGCATGAAATATTACTAGTAACATCCTCTGACCAAACGTGGGCATTAAACTTAGACTCCATATCTTGAGTCCATGGCCCATTAGATATTGGAGGGAACTCAAACAAGATATTTCCATATTTTTCCTGATGGCATATCCTTGATAACATTAACCATGTTGATGACATCATTATCATCATCCAATTGAACTACTAGCTCTGTCATAAGAATCTCTTGATCTCCAAAGACAATGAATTTGTTCCCAAATTGAGTGTCAAGTACATACTCAATGATGTCTGATCTTGTCATAGCACTCACCTCAAACAAAACATAGCCTTGTAGTACAAACTTGTAAAAAATAGCCATCTTGAGAGGTAAGTTTCCTAACACTGACTGTTGGGCACTCCTCAGGGATTGTTTTGAGAACCAAGCATATGGCTCAAGTCCCGACCTTAAGGAGCATCCACACACCAGGTCTAAGTCTATTCTGACTACTTTGAAAAACTCGCTATTTTTAGTCTCAATACAGTTTACAATAAGCGAAAAGTAGAAAATTGGGAAACAAATTAGCAGAGAAAGGAACTTACGTGATAGGTTCTTGAAAATTTTATGATTATACATTGCAAAAGTTTTACCGATGATTCAATTCCAAGGATGCATAACAATTAATATCAACTTTTCATTCACAATCATTTTCCTCCAATGGATTATTAATCGAATTTAGAATCATCATTACCTTGATTATACATTTCAAATGTGGTAATTTGTCCTCTTCTTCATGAATTTAGCTTTGATGAAGAGATATTTGCTTGAAATCATTCATTACTTCATGATTTTTCTTGAAAATGGTGTTGGAATTGCATAGTATTAATGGATTTTTGGGTTCTGGGAAGGGGAAATCATGGGAGTGAGATGAAAGGAATACATAAGGTTCATGGACTCATGTGCAATAATGTGTAATAATCACCAAAATTTAGGATTTATGTGAATTATAACCTCCTTTTCATGTAAAGAGGTGTCACATGACATCTAGGGTCGCTTCAAAACACATCTTCCTACTCAAGACACACTAAGAACATGCACGATGGGTTACAATGTGACAAAAATGATGAAAATGCTTCCGACATAAAAAAACTACGAAGCTTTAGAAAATGGTTGGGAATGACTCAAATGA
This sequence comes from Cibotium barometz, assembly GCF_041138505.1. Taxonomy (NCBI): domain Eukaryota; kingdom Viridiplantae; phylum Streptophyta; class Polypodiopsida; order Cyatheales; family Cibotiaceae; genus Cibotium; species Cibotium barometz. The sequence continues at coordinate 27,129,495 of NC_141078.1, read as the reverse complement.
ATGAAAATATCATGGCGATGATGGTTTAGGATGATTTAAAATAATTAAGAAAAATTAAGGATAACTCAGGGTGATTATAGATAGGAATTGAGGTATGTAAAATAGGTGGAATGGATAAGTTTTTGGTATGTTTGGAACAATATTGGATTGAGATGGAATTCATTTTGAAGAAATTTTTTTTAACATAGTGGATATTTACGGTCTTAACAATTTCCATATGACTACTTTAAATAATTAATCATGTATTCCCATTGATAAGTATAGAAATATATTAATAAATAGAAACATACATATTAAATCAATTAAGAATTTATATGAATGAATAATTTATTTAAAAAATGCATATATGGATGAATAATCTTATTCCTATTAATCTATAAATGTATTAAACCAAAAGTACTTATACTTGTTTTCGTGATAGATTCTATTTATTCTAGTCCGCATACTCCTATTCCCATTTCTTTATTTGGAAAGCCAAATAACTTATAAGTTCTATTTTCTTGGCTTGCACCAAAACTTATGTTTAACTTCTTTGAGTTTGATTTTTACATGGATGTACGTTTCACCTTTCATCTCTCTCTCTCTCTCTCTCTCTCTCTCTCTCTCTCTCTCTCTCTCACACACACACACACACACACACACACACACACACACACACACACACACACACACACACACACACACACACACACACACTTATACTACAATTTACCTGATAAAAGTTACTAGAATTGCTAAACTACATTTGTGAATGCAAAGTCCAGGTGTGTAGACACTTGCAAAATAAGTACTTAGACCTCTAAGCTGTAGAATCTAAATGGTGTAGTAAATTTGTGTAGATACTACTTTTCATGTAAAGAGACAAGGATTAAATTCCAAGGATTTGAGTCCCAAGGTGGTCACTATATGAAAACTTTTTATATCACGTGTTTGAGTTGCATTTAAAAATTTTCTTATCGATGTTTGAGTTGCATTTAACAATTTGTATATCTCATGTGTTTGAGTTGCATTAAAAAATTAGCTTATCGATGTTTTTGTATTTATAAACTCCTTTTTTATAAATATAAAGGTAATACTCCTTTTTCAACCAAGCTTATAGATTTTTTCATCTTTTCATGTATGTATTTTTTGTAAGTCCATGAAATTCAAAATTCTTTCTATTGAACTCATGTGCTATGTCACATATTCGTAGGTGAACCTCCAAATTTAAAGGAATCTCTCTCTCTCTCTCTCTCTCTCTCTCTCTCTCTCTCTCTCCCCGTGCATGTGTGCACATGCACATGCACAAAAGTTACATACCCCATGTATATGCATGTGTGTGTGTGTGTGTGTGTGCATGTGTGCAATTCCATGCCATGCTTATGTGTGTCTCTCATCACTATTTATCACCAAATAATACTACAACCTAGATCAAAGTACTTTATTCTCTTCCACTTTATGTGACTTTCCTTATTCCTTACAATGGCTATAATAAGGGCTAGGGGGTAAAAAAATAAGAGACTACTATTATAGTATAAATATTAACATGTTGGTGAGAACATTATTTTTAATATATAGAAAGGTATATAAATCTTGGGATTTTTTTAAATTTCCATATTTTATGCTAACATGCAATGTATTTTGGCAATTTTGTCTCCATAACCCACTTAAAAATAGTATTTTTGGGGCAATTTTACTTTTTTAAAACCATAATTTCTTCTTGTAAAATAGCTTAACACTTCTTGGAGGAACTTGTAAAATAGCCACTGGGTTAACAATAGCCCCTATTATTTTCCTTGACAAGGATCCAATTATGGGAACCACTTGGGAGCTACTTCAGCAAAAGCCCTAATTAGAAATTACAGGCACCCCATTGGCTAGTATTTTCTTATTAACAAAGTTTGGAGTTTCTTTAAAAGCCATTGGCTAGTATTTTCTTGTGAACAAAGTTTCATTTTTATCTTTTCATGAATTAGTGAATGTATATATCATGCTTTTTTCCTTTTTCATATATTTAGGATGTGTATTTTCTTGTGAACAAAGTTTCATGTTTATCTTTTCATGAATTAGTGAATGCATATATCATGATTTTTCTTTTTTTTTCCCCATATATTTGGGATGTGTTTAAATTGAGGCATACAATGCAAAATGTTGTACACAGTCCTAGTAGACCACATTGTAAATTTTAACACTCAAATGATCACATTATTGAATCATGATCCCCATTAGTGTGGTGATTTGATAATTCATATGTTTTTCATGGAAATATCATGTTACCATGGTAAAATAGACATGTTAAAATAAAACCATATGGAGAGAAAACACATTCAATGTTGAAAAAAACCAAGTGGATCAAAGTGGGTCCAAATATCTAAGTGATGGATTAGTAAAATTATTAGTTTACTATGTAGCTTATAAACATCTTAAGCTTGATTAATGTATTATAAAGACTAAATAGTTGAGGTGGAAGTAATTAAAAAAGAATATTTTCATAAGGATACAAACTAAACTCATGCACATTTCATAAACTCAACTAAAGTAGATACAATTAAGCATAAATATTCTTAAGAAAAATTTCTTCTCATCATACTAACCAGCATATGTAGTTATTAGTTTTTATATGTGGTCTCTTTGTGTCTCAAATGTTTCTATAATGAATTATGGTGAAATGAGAAATCCAAGTTTTGCTCATCCTCACTTATTTGGAATGAAGAAATGATCACATGCATGGAGAGAAGCTAAAGGAAAAGATCTTTCCCTCTACTCTTGACATCATATCAATATCTATAAAGACTCGCATTATTTGTGTAAGGATTATGAGGGGGACAAAATCAAGTATGTCAACCTATGTCCAGTACACAAAACTTTCTACTAACTTTCAAGTAGCTTATATCCACTTTTTAGTTCGACCTTCTAGACTTTGGTGTATTGTATTGTACATAGTAAAGTTACTACTATTTTTGCAACTACTTTCGCTATGGGCTTGGTCTAAGAAAAACTACTATGAGTTTTGTATAAGCATTCCTATGGGTCCCACAATATGTGATTGAAAAGTTTTGTGAGCTTGAATCTTGATATGTGTGATGGCTTGAGAAGTCTTCCTTCTAAATTTATTCTCAGATTCACCTTGATTAATTGACACTTTTAGGTCCCTTATGATGTAGCTCATAGTTCTTGCACATTAAAATTCATGAAAAAAAGTGTTTAATGTTAGAAAATTATTGTATATAGGGCACCCCTTTCTTCCAAGACCAAAACATTATATTTTATCTAGTTCTAGATCTTGTTTTTATTCATTTATGTTGACTTAGGGCTTTTAAAAAACAAAATGTGGCAAAGCTAAACTTCCTTTTGTTTGATATGAAAAATTATCTCTTTAATGTGAATGTGCCATCATATATTTAGTTGTAGAGTTACCCACTCCATTACAAGCATGCGTATTTCAAAATCACCATGTGGGCAAGTACTATGCTATTAATAACAACAATACCCAATTTCTAAATGACAAGAAAAAGTACCCATGCTAGTTTTTGCATACTAATAAGAGGCATTTTAAAGTGAAATAAAATTTAGGCATGGTGTCTTGTCTTGCATGTAAACCTACATTTAATGTTTCTTGTAATCATTCATGATTAAAAAAAGGGTTCAAACTTGTTTTGGGTTACCTAAAACTTAATGTGTGTAAACATGCTTCTTTTGAAGTGCATGTGCCATATAGTTAACCATGGAGTTAGCCACCCAAGCATGAGTACTACAAACTTACCATGTGGGGTAGTACTATGCTATCATTATAACCATACCCAATTTTAAACGATAAGAAAAATACTCATGCTAGTTTTGGATACTAAGAAGCATTCAAGAATGAAATTAAAAACTTAGGCATGGAGTCTTATCTTGCATATAAACCTACAATTAGTGGCTCTAGTAATAAACTTGATTGAAAAGAAGGTTTCAAACAAATAGAAGGCCACTTGAGGCATCAAATTTATGAAAAAAATAAAAGACATGGACCAATATCATGCACGATAATGATTGATCCACACTCTTGTGCAAAAGGACATGTAGATGAATCACATGGCATATTTTCATAGTAGATTAGTGATAATAAAAAACACAGACCAATATCATGCATGATGATTTGTCCACACTCTTGTGTGAAAGGACATGTAGATGAATTGCATGGCATATTTCCTTAGTAGATTAGTTGGATGCAAGCACTTGCATGACTAAGTAGCTCAACCTTATCCTCATGAGGTCATGCTTTTAACATGTTTCTTTCATGCATATTAATAAAAGGTGTTGGTAAACACATCAAGGCTAATAGAAACAATCATGGCCACACACAACCTATGGATGAATTACATATAAAAGTGTAAGGATTATGAGGGGGACAAAATCAAGTATGTCAACTTATGTCTAGTACACAAAACTTTCTAGTAACTTTCAAGCAATTTATATACACTTTTTAGTTCGACATTCTAGACTTTCATGTATTGTAGTGTACATAGTAAAGTTACTACTATTTTTGCAACTACTTTCATTATGGGCTTGGTCTAAACAAAATTATTATAGGTCTTGTATTGATGTTGCTATGGGTCCCATACTATGTGAGTGAAAAGTTTTGTGAGCTTGAATCTTGATTATAGTATGAGTGATGGCTTGAGAAATATTCCTTCTAAATTTATTCTTAGATTCAACTTCATTAATTGACACTTTTAGGTCTCTTATGATGTGGCTCATAGTTCTTGCACATTAAAATTCATGAAGAAAGTGTGGAATGTTAGAAAATTATTGCATATAGGGCACCCCTTTTCTTGTAAGGCAAAATATCTAGTGCTAGATCTTGTTTTTTATCCATTTATGTTGACTTGGGGCTTTTAAAAACAAAATGTGGCAGACCTTCACTTTCTTTGGGTTGCTATGCACAATTTTCTCTTTAAGGTGAATGTGCTGTCATATAGTTAGCTGTTGAATTAGCCACCCCAAGACGAGCATGCGTATTTCAAAATCACCATGTGGGCTAGTACTATGCTATTAATAACAATGATACTCAATTTCTAAATGACAAGAAAAAGTACTTGTGCTAGTTTTTGCATACTAATAAGAGGCAATTAAAAGTGAAATAAAATTTAGGCATGTAGTCTTATCTTGTATGTAAACCTACATTTAATTTAATGTCTCTTGTAATCATTCATGATTTAAAAAAAGGGGTTCAAACTTGTTTTGGGCTACCTAAAACTTGATGTGTGTAAACATGCTTCTTTGAAGTGCATGTGACATATGTGTAAACATGCTTCTTTAAAGTGCATGTGCCATATAGTTAGCTATAGACTTAGGCACCCATGACAAGCATGAGCACTACAAACTTACCATGTGGGGTAGTACTATGCTATCAATTATAACCATACCCAAAATTACTCATGCGAGTTTTGGATACTAAGAAGCATTCGAGAATGAAATGAAACAATTAGGCATGGAGTCTTATCTTGCATATAAACCTACAATTAGTGGCCCTAGTAATCAACTTGATTGAAAAGATGGGTTCAAATAAATAGAAGGCCACTTCAGGCATTTTAGCCTCTTTTTTTAAATCAGATTTATGAGGATAATAAAAAACACAAAACAATATCATGCACAATAGTGATTTATCCACACTCTTATGCAAAAGGACATGTAGATAAATCACATGGCATATTTCCTCAGTAGATTAGTGGGTGATAATAAAAAACATGGACCGATATCACGCATGATAGTGATTTCTCCACACTCTTGTGCGAAAGGACATGTAGATGAATCACATGGCATATTTGCTTAGTAGATTAGTTGGATGTAAGCACTTGCATGAATAAGTAGCTCAACCTTACCATCACGAGCTCATGCTTTTAACATGTTTCTTTCATGCATATTAATAAAAGGTGTTTGTAAACACATCAAGGCTAGTAGAAACAATCATGCCCACACACAACCTATGGATGAATTACATATAAAAGTGTGTGGTAGACAAAGGGTGTGCACATTTGTTATCCATTAATTATGATTATGTTTTGTTCCCCATTGCATGCGTATAGTTACACACACATATCATTAACATGTAATGGAGAGTGGACACATGGATTCATTCTACCATCCTTAAGTTATGGGAAGTGTGATGTATCCCTTTTCCACAAAACTACTTTTTACATAAATTCTTTTGTACGGATAATTACATAGTGCAAGAGTCCACCACTCCCAACTCCATAGGATTTGGTAACTTAGGCCTTGGTTGGAAAGGACTTTGGTTGTCACATGTTTTGTTGAGATCTAGAATGGGGAGGGCACAAACAAAATGTATGCTTTACATGCAACCACCACCCAACTTAACTTAGATCAAAGGTGGAGACTTGGGATATGTATGACATTGAGCCTTGGGACACCTTCTTCACAATAAAGCCCATTAGATTGCATTGCACATGTTTGTAGCTAGTTATGGAAAGAAAAGCCAAAATCAAGGTTGTTAGCTTTATACATAGAGATCGTGATTTTGGTTTTGGTTCATTGTTTTGTAAATGGTATGCTTGTGTCTAAATTTTTAAATGCAAATGTGGGGCCCGTGGTACACATGTAATATTATGTAACAATAACTCACACTCACATAGACAAGGACCTAATGATGAGATTAACAATACAATCTACATAATGAATGAGAAGAGCATAATTGAATGGCTAGCAATAGTGACACCTACCTTCGGGTATGCACTTTTAAGGTTGGAGCTTAGATGATGGCATTTAGAAACATGACAGAGGCCATGAAAGAGGCATGCTGTTACTTTAGATCAAGTTCTTTGAAAAAACTGTTAGGACAGTAAGGCAATAGTAGATGGTCCATACATAGATCCCCCCAATGACACCCTACCGTTGGTTGTGCACTTTTAAGGTTGGAGCTTAGATGGCATTACAAACATGACAGAGGCATGATATTACATTTTAGAACGAGTTCTTTCAATGATTTGCTGGAAGAGTGAGGGGTCCATACATAGATCCCCTAGTGGTGTAGTCTGTATGTTGGCCAACTATCCAAAATGCAAAGTTGGGCGATACAACTTGCTTCCACCATTAACATCCCTTATATGCAACACCTAAGATGCTAGTGCGCCTTTGACACCATCAAGACTTGTGTGAATCCCCAAATGGGCCTTGAAATTTGTAGACAATGTGTGCACAAATATTTTATCTATAAAGTCTTATACATGTATAGAGCGTGTTCACTAGTACATTTGTGTATGTTGCCTATGTGATGGCATATTAGACCTTGATCAACATGGGCACAAATGGCCTCTTGTGTCAAATCATGATACTTGGCTTCTCCTCTCATAAAGGGGGCTTAACATGGCTTCTCCTCATAAAGGGGGCCTGATAAGCATGAGTGAGCCCCAAAATGCACCCAAGGGATGCTATGGGTGGATCATTCATGTCTATTAGTGTTTCTTCTTCTTTTCAAGTGTGCCCTGTGCACTAGACAAGTTCTTTGGTGTGATGGTAGGGCATAGGTTAGATGCTTAAAGTGCCAGGAACGTACTATCTACGTGTTGCCTTTGGGGCTTAATTTTATAACCACTTGGATGATATTTTTGGTAGAAACTTTTCTCTGGAGAAACAAAAACATTGCTTGTCTTTTCACTTAACTTGAAAGTTTAATGGGATATGCATGTATCTTGTAAACAAACACTATTTCGACTTCCATGTTCATACAAGCCAATCTTTTTTCTAATGTAAGATGACCCATATATTCTTGAATTTTAACTGGCTTGATGCTAGGGGATGTCCCACATTGTAGCTAATTGGGCCCAAGTTAACAAGCACATAGTAATAAGAAGGTTGTTTACACACTTTGGGTGGCCTTTTTTTTGGGGGGGGTAGGGGACTTGCAAAAATTTATGAAATTAGGGAGAGCTTTCCTGCCCAAGTTGGTGGACGGGGAAATCTGGAAAAAAATATTACCCAAAAACCTATCTGTAGGGGGTTGTCCCCACCACCCTTTTTTGCTTACATTAAACTTCGTATCTTTGGATGACAAAGAGCTACTCGTTCGGAGCAAGAAGGGCACACCATTTGCTCAAGGTGGGTGCTAAGCCTGGAATCTCCATCTCCTTGCCCACCCTTAGTTCAAGGAGAAACCTCGCGTTTTACGCTTAGGTATGTAAACCAGAATAGACGTCCCTGTCCATGTCCACACCCACCTTGAATTCGAGGAGAACCCGAACCCTCGTATGATACACTCCTTGAAGTATGAGTATTAAAGAAAACAACCGAAGCGAGCAAACTTAAGACAAGGACTTGGCATATTCGAATGAATACGAGAAGTGATTTATCAACAAGAAAAAGGCTCTAGCCCAAGTGGTAGAGTCACCCTTGTAGAGGTTGGGGAAAATCATTGCAATTAAGAAAAAGAAAAAGAAAAAGCGTGATGATGGGGGGCACTTAGGTGATTAAGGCATCTAAACACAATATATATGTGAGTATAATAATGCGTCCACTTGTCTGCATGGCCCGCACGTTCTGTGCAAAGCCCGGACGGTACGAGCTATCAGCTTTTGTGTATGATTTCACAGCATTGGGTGGACAAATGTGTACTGAAAATGTCCAAAGCGAGGGCAGGGCCCTGGCCGGTCGGTCTCACGGGTTTCGAAAAGGCGGTGACTGTCCGGCGCCCATTGTGATTGGTCGCCTAGGGGTGCGGTCACGCGCTGGGCCTCGCACGCCGGCATCACATCCCGGCAAATCAAGCGTCCGGTCTAACGTCCAGGGCGGGGATGACGGCGCCGTCTGATTCCCCTCTTTCTGTTATTAACCCTAGCGGTACCTTAAGCACTCTTCAACGTTTCTGTTATTAACCCTAGCGGTACCTTAAGCACTCTTCAACCTTTCTGTTATCTCATCTCGTGCCGCCTAAGCTGAGAGAAGACTATTATTTTCATGGGGATTAAGAGAGTATTTAAGCTAATAATATTATTTATACCATGCCTTAATTTGGACTAAGAGATCCAGCGCTTAAGGCTGCGTGATGATTAATTTATTAATATTAAAAGGACTTTAGAGATCCAGGTTTTGGAAGTGCCATGGTCTTCCTCATGTGGTGGTTTACAGAAGGCTACACACGATGGTAATGTGCGTCCGACGACGAGAGAGAGCACGCTTGGCAACACACACGAAAACGTTCGTGTGTGTGATCACGCGTGCTCTCTCGCGTGGTCAGATGTTTTTATTCTCTTTTTTTTAATTAATTCTGTTTATTTCTCTTTCTGTTCTTTTTATATTTTCTAACCATTTATGCGCAGATATTTTACCTTTTGGCTTCCTGAGCCGCCGCGGACTTCCATCCTGGTTTAATTAAATCTCATTATATGCCTTTTGGGTGAGCTGGTGTCTAAATGAGCGGTGCCCCGCTTACGACTTGTATTGCTTATATTACTTGCCTCCAACGTGAAGACACGCGTGTGGCCACCACTTGTGCTACATTATCTCCAAGAGAATGTTTAGGAAATTATTTCTCCAAAGCATTACATTAATCCTATGGACTTTAGAGGAAGTTGTGATTTTGAACAAGCATTTTATTCACACTTTAACCCATTCATAACTAAATCTTGGATTATTTTACGAGGAGTTCTTTGTTCTTCCATCATTTTTAAAGGGTTTTTTCTACCTTTACACATGCACATGCACACATGGATATGCCATCACCATGTCCTCTTATAGTAACATATCTGCATGCATGAGTAACTGACCACAACAAACTCCATACCTTCTCCTCGCAACTTTAATTGGTATATCAAGTTGGGCTTCATGGTGGTGGCCTTCCTTCTCCAATCAATTCGAGAAGGCTATTTTGAAGATTAAACAAGTTCTAGGCAAAGTTGAACTTTTCTATTTTGAAACCCTATGAGAGACCTACCCTTTTTAATTCATAATGTAAAGTAGTTATCTAGTGATTATGGACATCGCATCTAGTCATTGGCAGCCAGCCCTTTAAAGCTTCATCTTGTTGTGAATAAGATGAAGATTAAACAAGTTCTAGGCAAAGTTGAACTTTTCTATTTTGAAACCCTATGAGAGACCTACCCTTTTTAATTCATAATGTAAAGTAGTTATCTAGTGATTATGGACATCACATCTAGTCATTGGCAGCCAGCCCTTTAAAGCTTCATCTTGTTGTGAACAAGATTTAGCTTACCATATGAATATGTATGAGAGAGCTCGAGTTTATGTGTTTGAATCTCTTTAAAGGTCTAATTTTAATTTTAGCCCCTAACATTATCATTTGGCATATTACCTTGTCTCAAGGGGATTAATGAGAATGAGAGTAGCTTATTGATATACAAATGTTTTCAAGTAGCGAATGTAAAAATGTATTGCAAGATGGGTAATCCAAGACGTTACATTCTAAAAGATGCATAAAGCTATTCTACTCATATATAAGCCACAAATTCGAAAGGTTAGAGATTACACACATAAGGTTTTATAAGTTACTATAGGTAGTCTATGCTATCTGCATGATGGAGTTAAGCTTTGTGAATATTTTCTCATGGAGTCAAGATTGCACTTTGATGTTTGTTTACTTGAATAAATAAATATTGATTCATGTTTTAGCAGATATGTAGATCTCTTTTTAAGCTTTCATACAATTTGCAATCCCCCCTCCCTTGAACACACAGACACACAAACAAACAATAATCTATAACAATGTATTTTTCAATTTAGCTACCCTATGTTTTAGATTGAATATGTGTGAATTAGTACTAGTTTTGTTTGAGCACTGCTATGCTCCAAGAAGTATCACTTCCTAGACTGTAGAACTGTAAGAGAACTTCGAAAATTTTTAAAAATGGTCTAGAGAGAAAAAATTTGATAAGACAAAGTAATTTTCCACCTTTTCATCTAATTCATGCACCTTCACTAAGGGAGGAATATTCATTACAATCCACTCGATGAGAAACATGTAATAAACGATGTCCACTCATCATATTAGTCCAATCAAGAATGTTATCAAGTACTTAAGTTCTTCATTGTCACGAGTCTAGGAGTGATGATCTCATGGTGGGTGGGCCTAGATTCCAAACTTGATACAACCCAAGTGGCTGGGGCTAGTCCTTACATCACAAACCACTATATATGGACACGATTTGTAGACATGGTGAGGACCACAAAGTAGAGACAAATGGGATCAGGAAGTTATAAATGTACTCAACCTAGTCATGGGTTGGTTAGAGCTAATTGAAACCAATATTGCAAACATGGCTAGCACTATAGCTAAGCCAAATGGGATTAGGGAGATACAAATGCACTCAACCTATTCATGGGTTGGTTAGAGGAAAACAATAGAAACCAACATTGCAATCATGGCTACCACTATAGCCACTTGAGGGAACTTAGTTAATGTTATACTATTACACACTAGAAGGAGCGAAGAACCCAATCACAACTCTAGTGTATGATAGTACTGTTGTACGACATCAGAAGGAAGCATGCACCTAATCACACTTCTAACCATAACTAGGGCCACTACATCTAGTAATCTTTTTCTAGGAGAGTCCAATGAATAAATGCAATCAAGGGGATACGTTAGAGAGGAGACATCTAGTCCACTACCTCTTGGTTTTGTCACTAGACAACCAAGAACTAATCAAGATTAAACTACCTTGCTTGCATAGCCAAATCCTTTGCTAAACCAAGGGCAAGGTATCAAAAACTACCTCTTGGTTTTGTCACCAAATTGCCTTGCTTGCATAGCCAAATCCTTTGCTAAACTAGGGCAAGGTATCAAAAACAATACTAGACTTATAGGTGCTAGAGTGCAAGGTAGGGGATGTGCTAGACCAAATCTTGTTAGACCTTAAATGTTAGTAGCTTCTAGAGTACCATTGGGAGAAGCTCAAGGAGTACCTTAAATACCGCTAACAATGAAACAAGTGCTAACCCATTCTGATGCTTCCACTAATCTTGTTACATTAAATATTAGTAGCTTATAGAGTACTTTTGGGGGAAGCTTAAGGAGTACCTTAAGTATCGATAACAATAATACATGTGCTAACCCATTCTAATTCTTCCAGTGATATTCTATATCAAAGAGTAAAGATAGACACACTAAAGGATGTATGATCAAGGTATGAAGCAATAGTGTCCAAATCTACAACTAAACGATTGTTGGGAGTTCTGCACATTATGGATTTTGAGCTTTTACAGAGGCCTCCACGAGTTTGTTGTACGTGTCCAAATCTACAACTAGACGATTTCTAGGATTTCTTCACACTGTAGATTTTGAGCTTTTATAGAGGCCTCCATGAGTTTGTTGTTGTAGTACTTACATGATGGATTCTTTCTCTTGACGTTGGTCAGCATTATTACAGAATGATGCGTTGCCAGAGAGACTATGCTCACAGTTCCTTCATCTATCTTGACAAAATGTTGATTCCCTCTCCAAGAGCATGTGTTAGCAAGCTAGGATGAACCCCTTGTAGATGTACTTCATGCATGTATTATGAGATTAAGAATTTTATAAGCAATATGCTACTTATGAGTCGTGGGTTCCCGGTTGGCCATAATTTAAGTGCGTGTGAACACTTATGGCCTTGTATATAATACATTTTCGCTCATAATACAACACAATCTCCCATTGTGCACCCATTATGCAATTGAGTCTTGCTTTTTCTTCTCTATTCTCTCCTTATGCTTGTGTCACTATTATATGTGTGAGAGAGAGGAGTGTGTCACTATTATATGTGTGAGAGAGAGGAGTGTGTGGCTATCCATGGACAATAATCGAGCCATCACGAAAACAGATTGGGAGGAGTACGATGATGTAGAGATCTTTAAAAGCAAGGTAAAAAATAAGACACGAGTGAAATAGTATAAGTATAGATGGGTTGGTGAATGTTTTTATATATATACTTATAAACTTTAAAAACTTGGATGAATCTTTGAAATTTTCTATCTAATATGGTAGTATATAGTGTACTTTTGGTGAATTTGTCTCCAGAATCCACTAAAAACTAGAAAAGTTTGGGTGATTTTTCCTAAAATGGTTTATGGTGAAATAGCTTGATAATATCAACGAAGACCCCTCTAAAATAGCCCCTAATTTTTTCCTTGTTTAAAAGAAGAGGCATCCATGCAATAGGTTGGTAAGTTTCCCAAGATATGTTGAGTCTCGTTCTTGTTTTCTCTATGAATGAAGAGACTTCTGCTTGCTTTTTCTTTGGAGCATTTCATACCTAATGTGGTGAATGATGTCTTCACTACCCGCATATGGTTGGAAAAGCAAGTGAAGAAGAAGAAGAGAAGAGAAAGAAAATAGTTTTTCTATTTGTTAAAAATACCTTAAATTTGTGTGAATCTATTTAATTAGGTTTTTTTTTTTGGGTTATTAGAGCATGTAGGAACTAGCTAGATACATTTAGAATGCATAGTTACATACATAGATTCAAATCTAAGAGATTTTTCATAATTTGTAGAAAAGATTAGGATAAGGCCTAGATTTTAGATCTACTTTTTTGCTTGATTTTTAGCATTTTTTGCATAATAGAGTAGATAGCAAAAATTCACAAAAAGAACAACCATAAGAAACTCTTGATTTTTGATATTTTTCACTAATCTGTTCTCGGGGTTATAATCATTTGCCGAGCCATTTATACCCTCTTATAGAGCCAATCAAGAGCTTTGTAACAAGCTGTAGCTACCTTGAATCGGACATCTCTCTAGGGTCACTAAATTAGGGTTTTTCATAAATTTGAAAACCCTAAGTTAGTAATAAACCCTAATCCATCTTGCTAATATTTTTACACCCTTTAGTAGCACTCATTTCCGTCTTTCCATAAAGTTATCAACTACCCAAATCCGATACCCGAGGTGATACCAATTTAGGGTTTTGCCAAAATCTATAAACCCTAATTCAATCCTAGGGTATTTTGGATCTCATAACCAGCCTTATAGCTCTTCGTAGTGCTCATTGAGGGCTTCGATCTGAACCAAAGAGTTTCAAATTCCGATAACCAGAGCCCAAGATAGAGCCAAATTAGTGTTTCAGCCTATACCTCTGCTGCAAATCCCAAAACAGAGAATACTAGGACACCCGGAACCTCAAGTTTCTCATCATAGGTGCCTAGTAGACTCCGGGGCAGATCTATAGAGCCAAAGATCACTAGGTTTGGACATCATTTGCCTTATCTACGACCTCTTGCATTTTCAGCTGCCATGCCAAAAGGGAAACTGAACAAGCAATCGCTCTTGTGCCTCAAGAATTGAAGGATCCGGACAACATGGAGCATGTAGAGAATATGGAGGAGGGTGAGGCAATCCAAACGGCTGGATACACTATGGCCAATGAGGAACAACAGGCATGTTACGTATAAGGAGGTACACATTATGCCACAACTAGCAATGTTCAAGCGTATGTGGTGGATGCCAATGTTAATACCACCAATGCAATGCCTTCTATGCCTTTTAATATGAGCCAAATGATGACGATGATGAGAGGCATGGTGGAATCAATGATGAAGCCAATGATTGACGAGATGAAGGGTCTCTGAGATGACATCAAAAGTGAGGTCAAGGGTAGTCTTGAGCAAGAAAAAGACAACAAACTCATGGGGAATGGATACATGATGTTGGTGGTCCCTCTCATCGCCCCAATTTCATGGATGCTTCAAGATCAAGAAAAGGCATTGTGTTTGGTGACATGGATGGTATGATGTGGTTGGACAAAGAGAAGACCAACCCAAGCATGCACTCTTCTTCTGGGGTAATGCATAACACTATGTATGCTTCTACACCAAGTGATGCAAAAGGGAAATGTAAGATTCCTCCCCCACCCCCTTTTTGATGTCTAGTATCTTTCCCTGTAATCAATCCCTCTTCAGAAATATAAAGACCTTGTTTCTATCTGTTTTAGCCTAGAGAGAGAAAAATATTCTAGAGAGAGAATATTCAGATTTTGAATATTTTTGGATAGAAAAATATCTCTTCTAATTCAGATGAGTTCCCTTGAAACAGAAATTCAAAAAAGAATTTTCCAATGTGCAATTGGAATTAATTGAAAATAGGTATAAAGAACCTTAGCCTAAGGGTCTAGATTTTCAGAAATCTTTAGACTATGGTCCAATTAAGGTTCCTATGGACCAATAGCATCAATCCATGTGTAGGGAGGAGATAAATCCAACTTGTAAAAAGAAAATACCCAAAAATGAGTAAATGCTCACATGAGGTGAAGAGTTGAAAATGTACAAGGTTTATTAGTAAAAAACTATGTGCAATATTAAAAATATGAGATATTTTGGGTATAATGATTTTATTATGACACATATGTAAGGAAGGGGAGTCCCTTAAATGCTCACATAAGATGAAGAGTTGAAAATGTACAAGGTTTATTAGTAAAAAACTATGAGCAATATTAAAATGATTCCATTATGACACATATGTAAGGAAGGGGAGTTCTTTAAAGGAGGTGCATATTTCACATAAGATGAAGAGTTGAAAGTGTACAAGGTTTATTAGTAAAAAACTATGAGCAATATTAAAATGATTCCATTATGACACATATGTAAGGAAGGGGAGTTCTTTAAAGGAGGTGCATATTTCACATGCTTGAATGAGTTTTAAACTCATAAAAATTGAGATATTTCATCTCTCCTCTCTCCTCATTTAAGTCTAGTTCCAAAAAGTTAGCTTAACTGACCTAAAAATGGTCAATTATTGACCAAACTGATTTAGAAAATTCTAGAATCAGTTTGTTTGGTTAGGAGCTCAATTTTTCCTATAAATAGAACCCTCCCCCTTGTTGAAAGATATATAGTGTTTATGCATCGTTACTCTACTCCACCTAAGCCAAGAACTGTGAATTCATTTAATAATTCACTAGTTTTTGGAGCTTCCCTCTTTCTTCAATCCCCATTAGTGGCTCCATCAACATACTTAACCAATTGATTGGTTGGGAGCCTCTACCGTGAACAAAGAATCAAGCAAGTTGTAAGGTAATTAGTGAATATTGATCTTTCTATAATTTCTCAATGTTTCTCTCTTCTCAACCCCTCTCAAGCTTGAGAAGTTTAATTGGTATGGTTTTTTTTAAATGCTATTGAAGTTTGAATAGTAGTGAAGAGTTACATAATGCTATTGAAGTTAATTTTCATTTATGTTTAAATTCTAATGATTTTTATGTAAATTCTCTCCCTCACTCAAGAAATGGTCATACTCATGACCCGTTCTCAATCCAAATCAAGCTTTTCATAAAGCTTTTTCTTAACCCAAGATTAAGCTATGCTTGAGGCCAAATTAATGGCTTTTTTCTATGCTTTTAGTTTATGTATATTAATGATTCAATCCATTATGGATTAATAATCCAATTAGAGATTATTTTAATTATTTCCTTAATGATAAGCATTATCCCTTAGAAAAATTGAGATTTATCAGTCATAGCAGCGGAGCTATGGCAAAATTTTTATAAAAATTATGCATAAAATAATCTCATTCAAAGCATAAAAAGAGGACTTCCTACCATATTCTAGGAATTATCATCCTAGATTAATTGAAAGAATTTCATTACAATCATGGAGAAATTGAATTTTAATATCATGCATAAAGGATAAGTTTTTATATCAAAAGTGTTATTTTTACCATTTTTATTTCATGCATAGAAGTATGCATAATGGATAAATTTTTATATCAAAAGTGTTATTTTTACCATTTTTATTTCATGCATAGAAGTATGCATAATGGATAAATTTTTATATCAAAAGTGTTATTTTTACCATTTTTATTTCATGCATAGAAGTATGCATAATGGATAAATTTTTATATCAAAAGTGTTATTTTTACCATTTTTATTTCATGCATAGAAGTATGCATAATGGATAAATTTTTATATCAAAAGTGTTATTTTTACCATTTTTATTTCATGCATAGAAGTATGCATAATGGATAAATTTTTATATCAAAAGTGTTATTTTTACCATTTTTATTTCATGCATAGAAGTATGCATAATGGATAAATTTTTATATCAAAAGTGTTATTTTTACCATTTTTATTTCATGCATAGAAGTATGCATAATGGATAAATTTTTATATCAAAAGTGTTATTTTTACCATTTTTATTTCATGCATAGAAGTATGCATAATGGATAAATTTTTATATCAAAAGTGTTATTTTTATCATTTTTAATTTTCATGCATAGAAGTATGCATAAAGGAAAATTTTTTATATCAAAAGTGTTACTTTTATCATTTTAATTTTCATGCATAGAAGTATGCATAAAGGAAAAAATTTTATATCAAAAGTGTTACTTTTATCATTTTTAATTTTCATGCATAGAAGTATGCATAAAAGAAATTTTTTTATATCAAAAGTGTTACTTTTATCATTTTTAATTTTCATGCATAGAAGTATGCATAAAAGTTGATTATTTTATTATAAAAGTGTGACTTTTATCATAATTGAATTTCATGCATAGAGGTATGCATAAAAGTTGATTATTTTATTGTAAGAGTGTTACTTTTATCATATTGGATTTCATGCATAGTGGTATGCATAAAAGATATTCTTTTTATACTAAAAGTGTGATTTTCCTCATAAATGGATTTTATGCATAACTTAGATGCATAAGAGAAATTCTTTTATTCTAAAAGTGTAATTCCTACCAAATTGAACTTATGCATAAGAAGATGCATAAAAGATTGATTTTAATTTCGAAACTGTTAGTCTCCTTAAATGGAATTTATGCATAAATAAAAGTGTAGAGAAATCTTATACTAAATATAAAAATTCTCTTAAAAAAGATATGAAATGTGATAAGATGTGATAAGAGGTGTATGAGATGTGATAAGAATTGATAAGATGCGTATGGAAAGTGATAGGAGGTGATAAGAGGTGTATGAGATGTGATAAGATTTGATAAGATGCGTATGGAAAGTGATAGGATGTGATAAGAGGTGTATGAGATGTAAAAAGATGTGATAAGATGTGTATGAGATGTGATAGAATGTGTTAAGATGAGTTAGGATGTGTTAAGATGTATATGGGATGTGTTAGAACGAGAATGAATGTAATGTGGTTGTATGAATGTGATGTGGATGTATACATGTAGATGTATATGTATGAATGTGAATGTTGATGTGGATGTGGATGTATGTGAATGTGGATGTGAATGTGGATGTATAGATGTGAATGGGAATGTGGATGTGGATGTATATATGTATATGGATGTGGATGTGGATGTATAGATGTGAATGGGAATGTGGATGGGAATGTGGATGTATAGATGTGAATGGGAATGTGGATGTGGATGTATATGAATGTGGATGTATAGATGTGAATGGAAATGTGGATGTGATGTATGTGAATGTGGATGTAGATGTGGATGTATAGATGTGAATGGGAATGTGGATGTGGATGTTTGTATGTATGTGGATGTAGATGTGGATGTATAGATGTGAATGGGAATGTGGATGTGGATGTATATGAATGTGGATGTATAGATGTGAATGGGAATGTGGATGTGGATGTATGTGAATGTGGATGTAGATGTGGATGTATAGATGTGAATGGGAATGTGGGTGTGGATGTATGTGAATGTGGATGTAGATATGGATATGGAATGTGAATGTGGATGTATGTATGTAAGTGGATGTAGATGTGGATGTATAGATATGAATGGGAATGTGGATGTGGATGTATGTGTGTGGATGTGGATGTATGTGTGTGGATGAGGATGTATGAATGAGGACGTGATAGTGGAGGTATACATGTGGATGTGGATGTATGGATGTGAAAATGGATGTGTATGTATGAATGTGGATATGAGATGTGGATGTATAAATGAGGATGTGAAAATGGAGGTAAACATGTAGATGTAGATGTATGGATGTGGATGTGGATGTGGATGTGGAGATGGATGTGGATATGGATGTGTATGTATGAATGTGGATATGGGATGTGGATGTATAAATGAGGATGTAAAAATGGATGTATGCATGTAGATGTGGATGTAGGGGTGTGAATGTGAATGTGTTTGTGAATTAATGTGTCGCCGATATGAGGAAATGGATGAGAATGAGTACACATTAAATGGAATGTGGAATAAGTAATGTGGACTAAGGAGGGATAATGTGGAAAGACGAGAGTTTGATTTCGAAACTGTATTTTGTGACTGTTTGTAAATGACTGTTTTATGTCATGAATGCTGGGGAAGCATTTTGACCGTCTTGTGGATTAAGGTCATGAAGACCTAACTGTTAAAGTTGCAACTGCTGACGGAGAGTCAATGGAGGACGTCTCGCGTAGCAAGGTGGACTGAGGTCTTGACCAGCCTCGGTTCGATTTAAATGGTGAGCTTCCGGTACGGTGGATGAGGGACCAAGGAAGCGGCCTATGAGTGAAGCGCTAGGTCACCTGCGAAGGATCCTAGAGGGTGCTGACCATACGGTGCTCGGGCTCTGGGTCGCCGAAGATACCCACACGTGCGTCGTGGAAGATATTGGAACAAGGAGTAAGAGTTGTTTTGTGAAACCGGGCATGGATCTGGTTGATTGACCTTGCTGGTCTTCAATGGATGAGTCCATGGCTCTTTATATGGATCTATTGGTTGATCTTGCTGATCTTCAACGAGAGTCCATCTTGATTTTTATAAGTGATTATATTGCCGAGTATTATGGGCTAGGAACTATTGAAAAGGCCCCTGTGTGGACAGGTGGTGAGCGTTCTAGTTACCAATGATGCCATAGATACTCTGATGATGGGAAATTATGAATCAACCGGATAAATTGGAAGATTATGATCAGTGGTACTATGGTTTCATTAAAGGATTGTTTTAAAGTTAGCTGATGCTAAGAAAAAGGTAATTTCATATTGGGTGTGTAAGTGGTGTGGCTAGTTTTATGTTTGCATGAACTTCCGGCTAGGGGGCCTTGGAACTCTTTTCCTTAGTACCCGGGACAAAACCTAACCAAATTCCAAATTGGATCCCATCACTATAGTGGTTGGGTGGTTGGCTAACCCATGGGATCGGATGGGGTTAGGCTGGATTGATGGATCCGTAAATCGAGACTCAATTTCCGTTATTACGATAGATGAAGTAAGTCCCGGATAGTAATTGTTCTATGGATAGGAATCAACGGCTGTGCCTCTTGATGGGGAAAAAAGCGTTGATCCCAATGATCCAAGTGCAAGTTTCTTCCTTGATCTGACTGAGTATCTTTATAGGTGCAGTCGGATCAGTTTGATCATTATTAATGGTCTTGACTACGTTAGAGTAAAAAGTTATCCTGGAGGAATCGCCCGTGCTTTCCGGATAAGGGAAGTTTTTCCGGGTTCGGTTTTGGAAAAACCGACGGATTAGTCTTTTGTCCGGATATCCGTGGACGAGGCCCCGAGTGTGGGACCCTGCCTCGCGCAAGAAGTGCTACTTCCGCTGCTAGTACCCCGAATCCATTGCGCGGTGGGAATAGGGATCTCTCAGTTGGTATCAGAGCAAATTGGTTAATAAAGATCAACTGAGAAGCCAAATATGTCAAAAATTTATCAAGAAGCACAAAAAGGTTGTAATTGTGTGATATAATTCATACAATTTGATATTCAAACTGAAATTCGTTATTAGTAATTGGGTCTTCAGATGGAAGTACCGTAATTATATAGAATCCCTGACTTGTTTGAGGCCTAGACATGATGGTATTTACCTTATAATTCCAAGGGCCGTGACTACCCGTATATACCGAGAGTATACTGCAGCTCTTTACTGACAGTATATACGAGTAAATCTAAGACTTGAAATTATAAGCATTAATGCTATCCAGTTGATGAATTCGAATGTGGTTGATATGATTTTAAATTCTGTTTGGGAACTGATGAATTGATTGGGATTCTGATTGAAAAATGATGATTTTTGAAATTTAGTTGAAATATAATAACTTGAGCAAAACCACAATGAGGATGAATGGGACGAGTCCCTGTAATGATAAATGATGATAATGATTTCAGCAAATCACTATGAGATTAGTGGATTGTGCTGTCAAATTGCTACTGTTAATACTTGAGACGGTAGATCAAGTTAAGGGATGACAAATTGAGAACTTGCTTAACTGAAATTCCCGTGGAGGAATGTTCAGAAGAAAATTATTCGGTCTGATGGACCATTATCGTGATCTAAATGAATTATTATTTAATGATGAGTTCTATATAAGGGATATTTATCCCCATATTCTGTTGGGTTGACCGGAATATAAGGAACCCCAGAATAAATTGGATCTTAAGCAAAAGAGTTGTCCTCTACTTGCGAGATGAGGACATCTTGCACCTTTTAAGTGGGGTAGAATGTAAGATTCCTCCCCAACCTTCGAGGTATACAGGAGTAAGAATCTCCCTTTCTGATCTTATAATTATTCCCTCTCTAAAATAAAAGAAAGTTTTGTTTAACAAAGGAAGACCCTTTTTCTAGAATACTTCTCAAGAGTCCCACCTGTTTTAAGGATTCAGAACAATGAGTTCAGAAGTGAGAATCGATGTTTTGGATATCAAGGTTTTGGTCTTCATTCGAGTATGGCCCAAAAGAAGTTCTTTATCTCTTGGGGAGTATATGAAGTTTATCCCCCAGATATTGTGAGCCTTATATCTGAATTCAATGAAAGTAGGTGACTTAGCCTACAAGCTTCTTTTATCTCTTCACCTCAAAATTCTTAATGCCTTCTATAGAAAAATGTGTCAAACCCAAATCATGGAAAGACAGTAAAACTTCAGTGGCAAGTTATTGTTGGCTTCTAAGTTACGCTAGCTCCTTCCTTTATATAAGTCGTAACTTTTACTTGTCGCTCACAGTAATCTTACTTCCATCGATCTCCTTTCTTTCTTAATCTCCTTCATGGCTTGGCAACAAGAACTAGTTTTATCCATAATGATTCCTCACCTTCAAGACGCAAGTGAATCTGTGAAGAAGGATTTTATAGAGCAGTATGAGCGCTCACTTTTCCCTCACTTGGGAACTTCTGTAGCGCAAACCAAATGGCGGACCTATCAAAACATAACTAGGGTAACACCCTGGGGTCAGCAGCACTTTCGTAACAATGTCCGCTTGGCCATGGTTATTGAAGCTTTGGGTTTGGGTCCCCGATATTACTGTGTCATGAGATCAAGGCATCTTGGGTTTTCTGAGCGGGTCTTCTTACTGGCATGTTTTCTTCCTCATGAGAAGATATGCCTTTATCCCGTTTTTGGCTTGCCTCTCAGAGGTCCTTTTGTTAGATCACCTCATACCTCTGAGATAGGTGCAGCAATAACCAACAGAATTATTCCCATAGATGAGTTACCTTATACTTGTGCAGCTTGTGAGGACTGCTTTTGTGATCATATGATGGACGGGCTTATGGAAGTGTAAAGAGTTCTTCTATCTTTACTGTATAAGTTCCGAGAATGAATAAAGTTTAAATCTTGTTCTTATTTTGAATCTTGCTCTCTTTAAGACGTTTCTTGGTGGTTAATCTTGATTAAAATTTTTCTTTAAGTCTCATATTCGTGCATCTTGCGAAATTATCCCAGTTTGCGAGATGAGGACATCTTGCATTTTTTAAGTGGGGTAGAATGTAAGATTCCTCCCCCACCCCCTTTTTGATGTCTAGTATCTTTCCCTGTAATCAATCCCTCTTCAGAAATATAAAGACCTTGTTTCTATCTGTTTTAGCCTAGAGAGAGAAAAATATTCTAGAGAGAGAATATTCAGATTTTGAATATTTTTGGATAGAAAAATATCTCTTCTAATTCAGATGAGTTCCCCTGAAACAGAAATTCAAAAAAGAATTTTCCAATGTGCAATTGGAATTAATTGAAAATAGGTATAAAGAACCTTAGCCTAAGGGTCTAGATTTTCAGAAATCTTTAGACTATGGTCCAATTAAGGTTCCTATGGACCAATAGCATCAATCCATGTGTAGGGAGGAGATAAATCCAACTTGTAAAAAGAAAATACCCAAAAATGAGTAAATGCTCACATGAGGTGAAGAGTTGAAAATGTACAAGGTTTATTAGTAAAAAACTATGTGCAATATTAAAAATATGAGATATTTTGGGTATAATGATTTTATTATGACACATATGTAAGGAAGGGGAGTCCCTTAAATGCTCACATAAGATGAAGAGTTGAAAATGTACAAGGTTTATTAGTAAAAAACTATGAGCAATATTAAAATGATTCCATTATGACACATATGTAAGGAAGGGGAGTTCTTTAAAGGAGGTGCATATTTCACATAAGATGAAGAGTTGAAAGTGTACAAGGTTTATTAGTAAAAAACTATGAGCAATATTAAAATGATTCCATTATGACACATATGTAAGGAAGGGGAGTTCTTTAAAGGAGGTGCATATTTCACATGCTTGAATGAGTTTTAAACTCATAAAAATTGAGATATTTCATCTCTCCTCTCTCCTCATTCAAGTCTAGTTCCAAAAAGTTAGCTTAACTGACCTAAAAATGGTCAATTATTGACCAAACTGATTTAGAAAATTCTAGAATCAGTTTGTTTGGTTAGGAGCTCAATTTTTCCTATAAATAGAACCCTCCCCCTTGTTGAAAGATATATAGTGTTTATGCATCGTTACTCTACTCCACCTAAGCCAAGAACTGTGAATTCATTTAATAATTCACTAGTTTTTGGAGCTTCCCTCTTTCTTCAATCCCCATTAGTGGCTCCATCAACATACTTAACCAATTGATTGGTTGGGAGCCTCTACCGTGAACAAAGAATCAAGCAAGTTGTAAGGTAATTAGTGAATATTGATCTTTCTATAATTTCTCAATGTTTCTCTCTTCTCAACCCCTCTCAAGCTTGAGAAGTTTAATTGGTATGGTTTTTTTTAAATGCTATTGAAGTTTGAATAGTAGTGAAGAGTTACATAATGCTATTGAAGTTAATTTTCATTTATGTTTAAATTCTAATGATTTTTATGTAAATTCTCTCCCTCACTCAAGAAATGGTCATACTCATGACCCGTTCTCAATCCAAATCAAGCTTTTCATAAAGCTTTTTCTTAACCCAAGATTAAGCTATGCTTGAGGCCAAATTAATGGCTTTTTTCTATGCTTTTAGTTTATGTATATTAATGATTCAATCCATTATGGATTAATAATCCAATTAGAGATTATTTTAATTATTTCCTTAATGATAAGCATTATCCCTTAGAAAAATTGAGATTTATCAGTCATAGCAGCGGAGCTATTGTAAGATTCTCCCCCAGCCTTAGAGGTATACAGGAGTAAGAATCTCCCTTTCTGATCTTATAATTATTCTCTCTCTAAAATAAAAGAAAGATTCTGTTTAAAAAAGGAAGAATCTTTTTCCTGAATACTTCTCAAGAGTCCCACCTGTTTTAAGATTCAGAACAATGAGTTCAGAAGGAGAATCGATGTTTTGGATATCAAGGTTTTGGTCTTCATTCGTGTACGGCCCAAAAGAAGTTCTTTATCTCTTGGGAAGAAGTTATCTCCCAGATATTGTGGACCAAAGAAAGTAGGTGATTTAGCTTACGAGCTTCTTTTATCTCCTCATCTCAAAGTTTGAATGCCTTCTATAGAAAAATGTGCCAAAACCAAATCATGGAAAGACGGAAAAACTTCAGTGGCAAGTTACCGTTGGCTTCTAAGTTACGCTAGTTCCTTCCTTTATATAAGTCGTAACTTTTACTTGTCGTTCACAGTAATCTTACTTCCATCGATCTCCTTTCTTTCTTAATCTCCTTCATGGCTTGGCAACAAGAATTAGTTTTATCCATGATGATTTCTCACCTTCAAGACGCAAGGGAGTCTGTGAAGAAAGATTTTATAGAGCAGTATGAGCGCTCACTTTTCCCTCACTTGGGAACTTCTGTAGCGCAGACAAAATGGCGGACCTATCAAGACATAACTAGGGTAACACCCTGGGGTCAGCAGCACTTTTGTAACAATGTCCGCTTGGCCATGGTTATTGAAGCTTTGGGTTTGGGTCCCCGATACTACTGCGTCATGAGATCAAGGCATCTTGGGTTTTCTGAGCGAGTCTTCTTACTGGCGTGTTTTCTTCCTCATGAGAAGATATGCCTTTACCCCGTTTTTGGCTTGCCTCTCAGAGGCCCTTTTGTTAGATCACCTCACACCACTGAGATAGGTGCAGCAATAACCAACAGAATTATTCCCATAGATGAGTTACCTTATACATGCGCAGCTTGTGAGTGCTGCTTTTGTGATCATATGATGGACGGGCTTATGGAAGTGTAAAGAGTTCTTCTATCTTTACTGTATAAGTTCTGAGAATGAATAAAGTTTAAATCTTGTTCTTATCTTGAATCTTGCTCTCTTTGAGACTTTTTCTTGGTGGTTAATCCTGATTTAAATTTTTCTCTAAGTCTCATAATTCGTGCATCTTGTGAAATTATCCCAGTTTGCGAGATGAGGACATCTCGCGTTTTTTAAGTGGGGTAGAATGTAAGATTCCTCCCCCAAACCCCCTTTTGATGTCTAGTATCTTCTTCTATAATCAATCCCTCTTCAGAAATATAAAAGACTTGTTTCTAACTGTTTTAACCTAGAGAGAGAAAATATTCTAGAGAGAGAATATTCAGATTTTTAATATTTTTGGATAGAAAATTATCTCATCTTATTAAAATAGGTTCCCCTGAAACAGAAATTCAAAAAGAACTTTCCAATGTGCAATTGGAATTAATTGGAAATGTGTATAAAGGACCTTAGTCTAAGGGTCTAGATTTTCAGAAATTTTTGGATTATGGTCCAATTAAGGTTCCTATGGGCCAATAGCATCAATCCATGTGTAGGGAGGAGATAAATCCAATTTGTAAAAGAAGATACCCAAAAATGAGTAAATGCTCATGCTTGAATGAGTTTTAAACTCATAAAAATTGAGATATTTCATCTCTCCTCTCTCCTCATTCAAGTCTAGTTCCAAAAAATTAGCTTAACTGACCTAAAAATGGTCAAAAATTGACCAAACTGATTTGGAAAATTCTAGAATCAGTTTGTTTGGTTAGGAGTTCAATTTTTCCTATAAATAGAAGCCTCCCCCTTGTTGAAAAATATATAGTGTTTATGCATCGTTACTCTACTCCACCTAAGCCAAGAACTGTGAATTCATTTAATAATTCACTAGTTTTTGGAGCTTCCCTCTTTCTTCAATCCCCATTAGTGGCTCCATCAACATACTTAACCAATTGATTGGTTGGGGGCCTCTACCATGAGCAAAGAATCAAGCAATTTGTAAGGTAATTAGTGAATATTGCTCTTTTCTATAATTTCTCAATGTTTCTCTCTTCTCAACCCCTCTCAAGCTTGAGAAGCTTAATTGGTATGGTTTTTTAATGCTATTGAAGTTAATTGGTGAATAGTAGTGAAGAGTTACATAATTTAATAAATGCTATTGAAGTTAATTTTCATTTATGTTTAAATTCTAATGGTTTTTATGTAATTTCTCTCTCTCACTCAAGAAATGGTCATACTCATGACCCATTCTCAATCCAAAAGAAGCTTTTCATAAAGCTTTTTCTTAATCCAAGATTAAGCTATGCTTGAGGCCAAATTAATGGTTTTTTTTCTATGCTTTTAGTTTATGCATATTGATGATTCAATCCATTATGGATTAATGATCCAATTAGAGATCATTTTAATTATTTCCTTAATGATAAGCTTTATCCCTTAGAAAAATTGAGATTTATCAGTCATAGCAGCGGGAGCTATGGCAAAATTTTTATAAAAATTATGCATAAAGTAATTTCATTCAAAGCATAAAAAGAGGACTTCCTACCATATTCTAGGAATTATCATCCTAGACTAATTGAAAGAATTTCATTATAATCATAGAGAAATTGAATTTTTATATTATGCATAAAGAATAAGTTTTTATATCAAAAGTGTTACTTTTATCATTTTTATTTACTTGCATAGAAGTATGCATAATGGATAAATTTTTATATCAAAAGTGTTACTTTTATCATTTTTATTTACATGCATAGAAGTATGCATAATGGATAAATTTTTATATCAAAAGTGTTACTTTTATCATTTTTATTTACATGCATAGAAGTATGCATAATGGATAAATTTTTATATCAAAAGTGTTACTTTTATCATTTTTATTTACATGCATAGAAGTATGCATAATGGATAAATTTTTATATCAAAAGTGTTACTTTTAGCATAATTGAATTTCATGCATAGAGGTATGCATAAGAGATGAATATTTTATTATAAAAGTGTTACTTTTACAATAATTAAAATTCATGCATAGAGGTATGCATAAGAGATGAATATTTTATTATAAAAGTGTTACTTTTAGCATAATTGAATTTCATGCATAGAGGTATGCATAAGAGATGATTATTTTATTATAAAAGTGTTACTTTTAGCATAATTGAATTTCATGCATAGAAGTATGCATAAAAGATATGGGAAGTGATAAGATATGATAAGATGCATATAAGATGAGTTAAGATGTGATAAGATGTGTATGGGATGAGATAAGAAGTGTATGAGATGAGATAAGATGTATATGGGTTGTGATAGGGTGAGAATGGATGTGATATAAAAGATTAGATATGAAGGCATATGGGGTTATATGAATGGGAATGTGAAAATGGATGTATGTATGTGGATGTGTGGATGTGGAGATGGGAGTGTGGATGTATGCATGTGAAAATGGATGTATGCATGAAAATGTATATGCATAGATGTGAATGTGGATGTAGACGTGGTTGTATAGAAGTGAATGTGGAATGTGGATATGGATGTATGTATGTATGTGGATGTAGATGTGGATGTATAGATGTGAATGGGTATATAGATGTGGATATAGATGTGAATGTGAATGTAGATGTGGATGTATGTGAATGTGAATGTGGATGTAGATGTGGTTGTATAGATGTGAACGTGGAACGTGGATGTGGATGTATGTATGTATGTGGATGTAGATGTGTATGTATAGATGTGAATGGGAATGTGGATGTAGATGTGGATGTATAGATGTGAATGTGGAATGTGGATGTGGATGTATGTATGTATATATATGGATGTAGATGTGGATGTATAGATGTGAATGTGGAATGTGGATGTGGATGTATGTATGTATGTGGATGTAGATGTGGATGTATAGATGTGAATGGGAATGTGGATGTGGATGTATGTATGTATGTGGATATGGATGTATGAATGAGGACGTGATAGTGGATGTATGCATGAGGATGTGGATGTATGAATGAGGACGTGATAGTGGATGTATGCATGTGGATGTATAGAGGTGAATGGGAATGTGGATGTGGATGTATGTATGTATGTGGATATGGATGTATGAATGAGGACGTGATAGTGGATGTATGCATGAGGACGTGATAGT
This sequence comes from Cibotium barometz, assembly GCF_041138505.1. Classification (NCBI taxonomy): domain Eukaryota; kingdom Viridiplantae; phylum Streptophyta; class Polypodiopsida; order Cyatheales; family Cibotiaceae; genus Cibotium; species Cibotium barometz. The sequence continues at coordinate 27,101,138 of NC_141078.1, read as the reverse complement.
GGATGTATGCATGTATGTGGATATGGATGTATGAATGAGGACGTGATAGTGGATGTATGCATGTGGATGTGGATGTATGAATGAGGACGTGATAGTGGATGTATGCATGTGGATGTGGATGTATAGATGTGGATATGGATGTGTATGTATGAATGTGGATATGGGATGTGGATGTATAAATGAGGATGTGAAAATGGAGGTAAGCATGTAGATGTGGATGTATGGATGTGAATGTGGATGTGGATGTGGATGTATGGATGTGAATATATGATATGTGATGTGAAGGAATATGAAGTGAAGAGATGGAAAATGATGTGATTGGATGAGTACACATATAAATGGAATGAGGAATAAGTAATGTGGATTATATGAGGGATAATGTGGAAAAATTAGAGTTAATATAGAAATTGTAATTGTAAACTGTTTGTAAATGCTGTTTGTAAATGGCTGTTTTATGTCAAGAATGCTGGGAAAGCATTTTGACTGAGAGATCCCTATTCCCACCGCGCAACGGATTCGGGGTACTAGCAGCGGAAGTAGCACTTCTTGCGCGAGGCAGGGTCCCACACTCGGGGCCTCGTCCACGGATATCCGGACAAAAGACTAATCCGTCGGTTTTTCCAAAACCGAACCCGGAAAAACTTCCCTTATCCGGAAAGCACGGGCGATTCCTCCAGGATAACTTTTTACTCTAACGTAGTCAAGACCATTAATAATGATCAAACTGATCCGACTGCACCTATAAAGATACTCGGTCAGATCAAGGAAGAAACTTGCACTTGGATCATTGGGATCAATGCTTTTTTCCCCATCAAGAGGCACAGCCGTTGATTCCTATCCATAGAACAATTACTATCCGGGACTTACTTCATCTATCGTAATAACGGAAATTGAGTCTCGATTTACGGATCCATCAATCCAGCCTAACCCCATCCGATCCCATGGGTTAGCCAACCACCCAACCACTATAGTGATGGGATCCAATTTGGAATTTGGTTAGGTTTTGTCCCGGGTACCAAGGAAAAGAGTTCCAAGGTCCCCTAGTCGGAAGTTCATGCAAACATAAAACTAGCCACACCACTTACACACCCAATATGAAATTACCTTTTTCTTAGCATCAGCTAACTTTAAAACAATCCTTTAATGAAACCATAGTACCACTGATCATAATCTTCCAATTTATCCGGTTGATTCATAATTTCCCATCATCAGAGTATCTATGGCATCATTGGCAACTAGAACGCTCACCACCTGTCCACACAGGGGCCTTTTCAATAGTTCCTAGCCCATAATACTCGACAATATAATCACTTATAAAAATCAAGATGGACTCTCGTTGAAGATCAGCAAGATCAACCAATAGATCCATATAAAGAGCCATGGACTCATCCATTGAAGACCAGCAAGGTCAATCAACCAGATCCATGCCCGGTTTCACAAAACAACTCTTACTCCTTGTTCCAATATCTTCCACGACGCACGTGTGGGTATCTTCGGCGACCCAGAGCCCGAGCACCGTATGGTCAGCACCCTCTAGGATCCTTCGCAGGTGACCTAGCGCTTCACTCATAGGCCGCTTCCTTGGTCCCTCATCCACCGTACCGGAAGCTCACCATTTAAATCGAACCGAGGCTGGTCAAGACCTCAGTCGACCTTGCTACGCGAGACGTCCTCCATTGACTCTCCGTCAGCAGTTGCAACTTTAACAGTTAGGTCTTCATGACCTTAATCCACAAGACGGTCAAAATGCTTCCCCAGCATTCATGACATAAAACAGTCATTTACAAACAGTCACAAAATACAGTTTCGAAATCAAACTCTCGTCTTTCCACATTATCCCTCCTTAGTCCACATTACTTATTCCACATTCCATTTAATGTGTACTCATTCTCATCCATTTCCTCATATCGGCGACACATTAATTCACAGACACATTCACATTCACACCCCTACATCCACATCTACATGCATACATCCATTTTTACATCCTCATTTATACATCCACATCCCATATCCACATTCATACATACACATCCATATCCACATCCATCTCCACATCCACATCCACATCCACATCCACATCCACATCCATACATCTACATCTACATGTTTATCTCCATTTTCACATCCTCATTTATACATCCACATCTCATATCCACATTCATACATACACATCCATTTTCACATCCATACATCCACATCCACATGTATACCTCCACTATCACGTCCTCATTCATACATCCTCATCCACACACATACATCCACATCCACACACATACATCCACATCCACATTCCCATTCATATCTATACATCCACATCTACATCCACTTACATACATACATCCACATTCACATTCCATATCCATATCTACATCCACATTCACATACATCCACATCCACATTCCCATTCACATCTATACATCCACATCTACATCCACATTCACATACATCCACATCCACATTCCCATTCACATCTATACATCCACATTCATATACATCCACATCCACATTCCCATTCACATCTATACATCCACATCTACATCCACATACATACAAACATCCACATCCACATTCCCATTCACATCTATACATCCACATCTACATCCACATTCACATACATCACATCCACATTCCCATTCACATCTATACATCCACATTCATATACATCCACATCCACATTCCCATTCACATCTATACATCCACATTCCCATCCACATTCCCATTCACATCTATACATCCACATCCACATTCCCATTCACATCTATACATCCACATTCACATCCACATTCACATACATCCACATCCACATCAACATTCACATTCATACATATACATCTACATGTATACATCCACATCACATTCATACAACCACATTACATTCATTCTCGTTCTAACACATCCCATATACATCTTAACACATCCTAACTCATCTTAACACATTCTATCACATCTCATACACATCTTATCACATCTTTTTACATCTCATACACCTCTTATCACATCCTATCACTTTCCATACGCATCTTATCAAATCTTATCACATCTCATATACCTCTTATCACCTCCTATCACTTTCCATACGCATCTTATCAATTCTTATCACATCTCATACACCTCTTATCACATCTTATCACATTTCATATCTTTTTTAAGAGAATTCTTATATTTAGTATAAGATTTCTCTACACTTTTATTTATGCATAAATTCCATTTAAGGAGACTAACAGTTTCGAAATTAAAATCAATCTTTTATGCATCTTCTTATGCATAAGTTCAATTTGGTAGGAATTACACTTTTAGAATAAAAGAATTTCTCTTATGCATCTAAGTTATGCATAAAATCCATTTATGAGGAAAATCACACTTTTAGTATAAAAAGAATATCTTTTATGCATACCACTATGCATGAAATCCAATATGATAAAAGTAACACTCTTACAATAAAATAATCAACTTTTATGCATACCTCTATGCATGAAATTCAATTATGATAAAAGTCACACTTTTATAATAAAATAATCAACTTTTATGCATACTTCTATGCATGAAAATTAAAAATGATAAAAGTAACACTTTTGATATAAAAAACTTTCTTTTATGCATACTTCTATGCATGAAAATTAAAAATGATAAAAGTAACACTTTTGATATAAAATTTTTTCCTTTATGCATACTTCTATGCATGAAAATTAAAATGATAAAAGTAACACTTTTGATATAAAAAATTTTCCTTTATGCATACTTCTATGCATGAAATAAAAATGGTAAAAATAACACTTTTGATATAAAAATTTATCCATTATGCATACTTCTATGCATGAAATAAAAATGGTAAAAATAACACTTTTGATATAAAAATTTATCCATTATGCATACTTCTATGCATGAAATAAAAATGGTAAAAATAACACTTTTGATATAAAAATTTATCCATTATGCATACTTCTATGCATGAAATAAAAATGGTAAAAATAACACTTTTGATATAAAAATTTATCCATTATGCATACTTCTATGCATGAAATAAAAATGGTAAAAATAACACTTTTGATATAAAAATTTATCCATTATGCATACTTCTATGCATGAAATAAAAATGGTAAAAATAACACTTTTGATATAAAAATTTATCCATTATGCATACTTCTATGCATGAAATAAAAATGGTAAAAATAACACTTTTGATATAAAAACTTATCCTTTATGCATGATATTAAAATTCAATTTCTCCATGATTGTAATGAAATTCTTTCAATTAATCTAGGATGATAATTCCTAGAATATGGTAGGAAGTCCTCTTTTTATGCTTTGAATGAGATTATTTTATGCATAATTTTTATAAAAATTTTGCCATAGCTCCGCTGCTATGACTGATAAATCTCAAATTTTCTAAGGGATAATGCTTATCATTAAGGAAATAATTAAAATAATCTCTAATTGGATTATTAATCCATAATGGATTGAATCATTAATATACATAAACTAAAAGCATAGAAAAAAGCCATTAATTTGGCCTCAAGCATAGCTTAATCTTGGGTTAAGAAAAAGCTTTATGAAAAGCTTGATTTGGATTGAGAACGGGTCATGAGTATGACCATTTCTTGAGTGAGGGAGAGAATTTACATAAAAATCATTAGAATTTAAACATAAATGAAAATTAACTTCAATAGCATTATGTAACTCTTCACTACTATTCAAACTTCAATAGCATTTAAAAAAAACCATACCAATTAAACTTCTCAAGCTTGAGAGGGGTTGAGAAGAGAGAAACATTGAGAAATTATAGAAAGATCAATATTCACTAATTACCTTACAACTTGCTTGATTCTTTGTTCACAGTAGAGGCTCCCAACCAATCAATTGGTTAAGTATGTTGATGGAGCCACTAATGGGGATTGAAGAAAGAGGGAAGCTCCAAAAACTAGTGAATTATTAAATGAATTCACAGTTCTTGGCTTAGGTGGAGTAGAGTAACGATGCATAAACACTATATATCTTTCAACAAGGGGGAGGGTTCTATTTATAGGAAAAATTGAGCTCCTAACCAAACAAACTGATTCTAGAATTTTCTAAATCAGTTTGGTCAATAATTGACCATTTTTAGGTCAGTTAAGCTAACTTTTTGGAACTAGACTTGAATGAGGAGAGAGGAGAGATGAAATATCTCAATTTTTATGAGTTTAAAACTCATTCAAGCATGTGAAATATGCACCTCCTTTAAAGAACTCCCCTTCCTTACATATGTGTCATAATGGAATCATTTTAATATTGCTCATAGTTTTTTACTAATAAACCTTGTACACTTTCAACTCTTCATCTTATGTGAAATATGCACCTCCTTTAAAGAACTCCCCTTCCTTACATATGTGTCATAATGGAATCATTTTAATATTGCTCATAGTTTTTTACTAATAAACCTTGTACATTTTCAACTCTTCATCTTATGTGAGCATTTAAGGGACTCCCCTTCCTTACATATGTGTCATAATAAAATCATTATACCCAAAATATCTCATATTTTTAATATTGCACATAGTTTTTTACTAATAAACCTTGTACATTTTCAACTCTTCACCTCATGTGAGCATTTACTCATTTTTGGGTATTTTCTTTTTACAAGTTGGATTTATCTCCTCCCTACACATGGATTGATGCTATTGGTCCATAGGAACCTTAATTGGACCATAGTCTAAAGATTTCTGAAAATCTAGACCCTTAGGCTAAGGTTCTTTATACCTATTTTCAATTAATTCCAATTGCACATTGGAAAATTCTTTTTTGAATTTCTGTTTCAGGGGAACTCATCTGAATTAGAAGAGATATTTTTCTATCCAAAAATATTCAAAATCTAAATATTCTCTCTCTAGAATATTTTTCTCTCTCTAGGCTAAAACAGATAGAAACAAGGTCTTTATATTTCTGAAGAGGGATTGATTACAGGGAAAGATACTAGACATCAAAAAGGGGGTGGGGGAGGAATCTTACATCGCAACGGATTCGGGGTACTAGCAGCGGAAGTAGCACTTCTTGCGCGAGGCAGGGTCCCACACTCGGGGCCTCGTCCACGGATATCCGGACAAAAGACTAATCCGTCGGTTTTTCCAAAACCGAACCCGGAAAAACTTCCCTTATCCGGAAAGCACGGGCGATTCCTCCAGGATAACTTTTTACTCTAACGTAGTCAAGACCATTAATAATGATCAAACTGATCCGACTGCACCTATAAAGATACTCGGTCAGATCAAGGAAGAAACTTGCACTTGGATCATTGGGATCAACGCTTTTTTCCCCATCAAGAGGCACAGCCGTTGATTCCTATCCATAGAACAATTACTATCCGGGACTTACTTCATCTATCGTAATAACGGAAATTGAGTCTCGATTTACGGATCCATCAATCCAGCCTAACCCCATCCGATCCCATGGGTTAGCCAACCACCCAACCACTATAGTGATGGGATCCAATTTGGAATTTGGTTAGGTTTTGTCCCGGGTACCAAGGAAAAGAGTTCCAAGGCCCCCTAGCCGGAAGTTCATGCAAACATAAAACTAGCCACACCACTTACACACCCAATATGAAATTACCTTTTTCTTAGCATCAGCTAACTTTAAAACAATCCTTTAATGAAACCATAGTACCACTGATCATAATCTTCCAATTTATCCGGTTGATTCATAATTTCCCATCATCAGAGTATCTATGGCATCATTGGCAACTAGAACGCTCACCACCTGTCCACACAGGGGCCTTTTCAATAGTTCCTAGCCCATAATACTCGGCAATATAATCACTTATAAAAATCAGGATGGACTCTCGTTGAAGATCAGCAAGATCAACCAATAGATCCATATAAAGAGCCATGGACTCATCCATTGAAGACCAGCAAGGTCAATCAACCAGATCCATGCCCGGTTTCACAAAACAACTCTTACTCCTTGTTCCAATATCTTCCACGACGCACGTGTGGGTATCTTCGGCGACCCAGAGCCCGAGCACCGTATGGTCAGCACCCTCTAGGATCCTTCGCAGGTGACCTAGCGCTTCACTCATAGGCCGCTTCCTTGGTCCCTCATCCACCGTACCGGAAGCTCACCATTTAAATCGAACCGAGGCTGGTCAAGACCTCAGTCGACCTTGCTACGCGAGACGTCCTCCATTGACTCTCCGTCAGCAGTTGCAACTTTAACAGTTAGGTCTTCATGACCTTAATCCACAAGACGGTCAAAATGCTTCCCCAGCATTCATGACATAAAACAGTCATTTACAAACAGTCACAAAATACAGTTTCGAAATCAAACTCTCGTCTTTCCACATTATCCCTCCTTAGTCCACATTACTTATTCCACATTCCATTTAATGTGTACTCATTCTCATCCATTTCCTCATATCGGCGACACATTAATTCACAAACACATTCACATTCACACCCCTACATCCACATCTACATGCATACATCCATTTTTACATCCTCATTTATACATCCACATCCCATATCCACATTCATACATACACATCCATATCCACATCCATCTCCACATCCACATCCACATCCACATCCATACATCTACATCTACATGTTTACCTCCATTTTCACATCCTCATTTATACATCCACATCTCATATCCACATTCATACATACACATCCATTTTCACATCCATACATCCACATCCACATGTATACCTCCACTATCACGTCCTCATTCATACATCCTCATCCACACACATACATCCACATCCACACACATACATCCACATCCACATTCCCATTCATATCTATACATCCACATCTACATCCACTTACATACATACATCCACATTCACATTCCATATCCATATCTACATCCACATTCACATACATCCACATCCACATTCCCATTCACATCTATACATCCACATCTACATCCACATTCACATACATCCACATCCACATTCCCATTCACATCTATACATCCACATTCATATACATCCACATCCACATTCCCATTCACATCTATACATCCACATCTACATCCACATCCACATTCCCATTCACAACATCCACATCCACATTCCCATTCACATCTATACATCCACATCTACATCCACATTCACATACATCACATCCACATTCCCATTCACATCTATACATCCACATTCATATACATCCACATCCACATTTCCATTCACATCTATACATCCACATTCCCATCCACATTCCCATTCACATCTATACATCCACATCCACATTCCCATTCACATCTATACATCCACATTCACATCCACATTCACATACATCCACATCCACATCAACATTCACATTCATACATATACATCTACATGTATACATCCACATCACATTCATACAACCACATTACATTCATTCTCGTTCTAACACATCCCATATACATCTTAACACATCCTAACTCATCTTAACACATTCTATCACATCTCATACACATCTTATCACATCTTTTTACATCTCATACACCTCTTATCACATCCTATCACTTTCCATACGCATCTTATCAAATCTTATCACATCTCATACACCTCTTATCACCTCCTATCACTTTCCATACGCATCTTATCAATTCTTATCACATCTCATACACCTCTTATCACATCTTATCACATTTCATATCTTTTTTAAGAGAATTCTTATATTTAGTATAAGATTTCTCTACACTTTTATTTATGCATAAATTCCATTTAAGGAGACTAACAGTTTTGAAATTAAAATCAATCTTTTATGCATCTTCTTATGCATAAGTTCAATTTGGTAGGAATTACACTTTTAGAATAAAAGAATTTCTCTTATGCATCTAAGTTATGCATAAAATCCATTTATGAGGAAAATCACACTTTTAGTATAAAAAGAATATCTTTTATGCATACCACTATGCATGAAATCCAATATGATAAAAGTAACACTCTTACAATAAAATAATCAACTTTTATGCATACCTCTATGCATGAAATTCAATTATGATAAAAGTCACACTTTTATAATAAAATAATCAACTTTTATGCATACTTCTATGCATGAAAATTAAAAATGATAAAAGTAACACTTTTGATATAAAAAACTTTCTTTTATGCATACTTCTATGCATGAAAATTAAAAATGATAAAAGTAACACTTTTGATATAAAATTTTTTCCTTTATGCATACTTCTATGCATGAAAATTAAAATGATAAAAGTAACACTTTTGATATAAAAAATTTTCCTTTATGCATACTTCTATGCATGAAATAAAAATGGTAAAAATAACACTTTTGATATAAAAATTTATCCATTATGCATACTTCTATGCATGAAATAAAAATGGTAAAAATAACACTTTTGATATAAAAATTTATCCATTATGCATACTTCTATGCATGAAATAAAAATGGTAAAAATAACACTTTTGATATAAAAATTTATCCATTATGCATACTTCTATGCATGAAATAAAAATGGTAAAAATAACACTTTTGATATAAAAATTTATCCATTATGCATACTTCTATGCATGAAATAAAAATGGTAAAAATAACACTTTTGATATAAAAATTTATCCATTATGCATACTTCTATGCATGAAATAAAAATGGTAAAAATAACACTTTTGATATAAAAATTTATCCATTATGCATACTTCTATGCATGAAATAAAAATGGTAAAAATAACACTTTTGATATAAAAACTTATCCTTTATGCATGATATTAAAATTCAATTTCTCCATGATTGTAATGAAATTCTTTCAATTAATCTAGGATGATAATTCCTAGAATATGGTAGGAAGTCCTCTTTTTATGCTTTGAATGAGATTATTTTATGCATAATTTTTATAAAAATTTTGCCATAGCTCCGCTGCTATGACTGATAAATCTCAATTTTTCTAAGGGATAATGCTTATCATTAAGGAAATAATTAAAATAATCTCTAATTGGATTATTAATCCATAATGGATTGAATCATTAATATACATAAACTAAAAGCATAGAAAAAAGCCATTAATTTGGCCTCAAGCATAGCTTAATCTTGGGTTAAGAAAAAGCTTTATGAAAAGCTTGATTTGGATTGAGAACGGGTCATGAGTATGACCATTTCTTGAGTGAGGGAGAGAATTTACATAAAAATCATTAGAATTTAAACATAAATGAAAATTAACTTCAATAGCATTATGTAACTCTTCACTACTATTCAAACTTCAATAGCATTTAAAAAAAACCATACCAATTAAACTTCTCAAGCTTGAGAGGGGTTGAGAAGAGAGAAACTTTGAGATATTATAGAAAAGATCAATATTCACTAATTACCTTATAAATTGCTTGATTCTTTGTTCATGGTAGAGGCCCCCAACCAATCAATTGGTTAAGTATGTTGATGGAGCCACCAATGGGGATTGAAGAAAGAGGGAAGCTCCAAAAACTAGTGAATTATTAATGAATTCATAGTTCTTGGCTTAGGTGGAGTAGAGTAACGATGCATAAACACTATATATCTTTCAACAAGGGGGAGGGTTCTATTTATAGGAAAAATTGAGCTCCTAACCAAACAAACTGATTCTAGAATTTTCTAAATCAGTTTGGTCAATAATTGACCATTTTTAGGTCAGTTAAGCTAACTTTTTGGAACTAGACTTGAATGAGGAGAGAGGAGAGATGAAATATCTCAATTTTTATGAGTTTAAAACTCATTCAAGCATGTGAAATATGCACCTCCTTTAAAGAACTCCCCTTCCTTACATATGTGTCATAATGGAATCATTTTAATATTGCTCATAGTTTTTTACTAATAAACCTTGTACACTTTCAACTCTTCATCTTATGTGAAATATGCACCTCCTTTAAAGAACTCCCCTTCCTTACATATGTGTCATAATGGAATCATTTTAATATTGCTCATAGTTTTTTACTAATAAACCTTGTACATTTTCAACTCTTCATCTTATGTGAGCATTTAAGGGACTCCCCTTCCTTACATATGTGTCATAATAAAATCATTATACCCAAAATATCTCATATTTTTAATATTGCACATAGTTTTTTACTAATAAACCTTGTACATTTTCAACTCTTCACCTCATGTGAGCATTTACTCATTTTTGGGTATTTTCTTTTTACAAGTTGGATTTATCTCCTCCCTACACATGGATTGATGCTATTGGTCCATAGGAACCTTAATTGGACCATAGTCTAAAGATTTCTGAAAATCTAGACCCTTAGGCTAAGGTTCTTTATACCTATTTTCAATTAATTCCAATTGCACATTGGAAAATTCTTTTTTGAATTTCTGTTTTAGGGGAACTCATCTGAATTAGAAGAGATATTTTTCTATCCAAAAATATTCAAAATCTGAATATTCTCTCTCTAGAATATTTTTCTCTCTCTAGGCTAAAACAGATAGAAACAAGGTCTTTATATTTCTGAAGAGGGATTGATTACAGGGAAAGATACTAGACATCAAAAAGGGGGTGGGGGAGGAATCTTACATAATGGATAAATTTTTATATCAAAAGTGTTATTTTTACCATTTTTATTTCATGCATAGAAGTATGCATAATGGATAAATTTTTATATCAAAAGTGTTATTTTTACCATTTTTATTTCATGCATAGAAGTATGCATAATGGATAAATTTTTATATCAAAAGTGTTTTTTTTACCATTTTTATTTCATGCATAGAAGTATGCATAATGGATAAATTTTTATATCAAAAGTGTTATTTTTATCATTTTTAATTTTCATGCATAGAAGTATGCATAAAGGAAAATTTTTTATATCAAAAGTGTTACTTTTATCATTTTAATTTTCATGCATAGAAGTATGCATAAAGGAAAAAATTTTATATCAAAAGTGTTACTTTTATCATTTTTAATTTTCATGCATAGAAGTATGCATAAAAGAAATTTTTTTATATCAAAAGTGTTACTTTTATCATTTTTAATTTTCATGCATAGAAGTATGCATAAAAGTTGATTATTTTATTATAAAAGTGTGACTTTTATCATAATTGAATTTCATGCATAGAGGTATGCATAAAAGTTGATTATTTTATTGTAAGAGTGTTACTTTTATCATATTGGATTTCATGCATAGTGGTATGCATAAAAGATATTCTTTTTATACTAAAAGTGTGATTTTCCTCATAAATGGATTTTATGCATAACTTAGATGCATAAGAGAAATTCTTTTATTCTAAAAGTGTAATTCCTACCAAATTGAACTTATGCATAAGAAGATGCATAAAAGATTGATTTTAATTTCGAAACTGTTAGTCTCCTTAAATGGAATTTATGCATAAATAAAAGTGTAGAGAAATCTTATACTAAATATAAGAATTCTCTTAAAAAAGATATGAAATGTGATAAGATGTGATAAGAGGTGTATGAGATGTGATAAGAATTGATAAGATGCGTATGGAAAGTGATAGGAGGTGATAAGAGGTGTATGAGATGTGATAAGATTTGATAAGATGCGTATGGAAAGTGATAGGATGTGATAAGAGGTGTATGAGATGTAAAAAGATGTGATAAGATGTGTATGAGATGTGATAGAATGTGTTAAGATGAGTTAGGATGTGTTAAGATGTATATGGGATGTGTTAGAATGAGAATGAATGTAATGTGGTTGTATGAATGTGATGTGGATGTATACATGTAGATGTATATGTATGAATGTGAATGTTGATGTGGATGTGGATGTATGTGAATGTGGATCTGAATGTGGATGTATAGATGTGAATGGGAATGTGGATGTGGATGTATATATGTATATGGATGTGGATGTGGATGTATAGATGTGAATGGGAATGTGGATGGGAATGTGGATGTATAGATGTGAATGGGAATGTGGATGTGGATGTATATGAATGTGGATGTATAGATGTGAATGGGAATGTGGATGTGATGTATGTGAATGTGGAAGTAGATGTGGATGTATAGATGTGAATGGGAATGTGGATGTGGATGTTGTGAATGGGAATGTGGATGTGGATGTAGATGTGGATGTATAGATGTGAATGGGAATGTGGATGTGGATGTATGTGAATGTGGATGTAGATATGGATATGGAATGTGAATGTGGATGTATGTATGTAAGTGGATGTAGATGTGGATGTATAGATATGAATGGGAATGTGGATGTGGATGTATGTGTGTGGATGTGGATGTATGTGTGTGGATGAGGATGTATGAATGAGGACGTGATAGTGGAGGTATACATGTGGATGTGGATGTATGGATGTGAAAATGGATGTGTATGTATGAATGTGGATATGAGATGTGGATGTATAAATGAGGATGTGAAAATGGAGGTAAACATGTAGATGTAGATGTATGGATGTGGATGTGGATGTGGATGTGGAGATGGATGTGGATATGGATGTGTATGTATGAATGTGGATATGGGATGTGGATGTATAAATGAGGATGTAAAAATGGATGTATGCATGTAGATGTGGATGTAGGGGTGTGAATGTGAATGTGTTTGTGAATTAATGTGTCGCCGATATGAGGAAATGGATGAGAATGAGTGAAGCGCTAGGTCACCTGCGAAGGATCCTAGAGGGTGCTGACCATACGGTGCTCGGGCTCTGGGTCGCCGAAGATACCCACACGTGCATCGTGGAAGATATTGGAACAAGGAGTAAGAGTTGTTTTGTGAAACCGGGCATGGATCTGGTTGATTGACCTTGCTGGTCTTCAATGGATGAGTCCATGGCTCTTTATATGGATCTATTGGTTGATCTTGCTGATCTTCAACGAGAGTCCATCTTGATTTTTATAAGTGATTATATTGCCGAGTATTATGGGCTAGGAACTATTGAAAAGGCCCCTGTGTGGACAGGTGGTGAGCGTTCTAGTTGCCAATGATGCCATAGATACTCTGATGATGGGAAATTATGAATCAACCGGATAAATTGGAAGATTATGATCAGTGGTACTATGGTTTCATTAAAGGATTGTTTTAAAGTTAGCTGATGCTAAGAAAAAGGTAATTTCATATTGGGTGTGTAAGTGGTGTGGCTAGTTTTATGTTTGCATGAACTTCCGGCTAGGGGGCCTTAGAACTCTTTTCCTTGGTACCCGGGACAAAACCTAACCAAATTCCAAATTGGATCCCATCACTATAGTGGTTGGGTGGTTGGCTAACCCATGGGATCGGATGGGGTTAGGCTGGATTGATGGATCCGTAAATCGAGACTCAATTTCCGTTATTACGATAGATGAAGTAAGTCCCGGATAGTAATTGTTCTATGGATAGGAATCAACGGCTGTGCCTCTTGATGGGAAAAAAAGCGTTGATCCCAATGATCCAAGTGCAAGTTTCTTCCTTGATCTGACCGAGTATCTATATAGGTGCAGTCGGATCAGTTTGATCATTATTAATGGTCTTGACTACGTTAGAGTAAAAAGTTATCCTGGAGGAATCGCCCGTGCTTTCCGGATAAGGGAAGTTTTTCCGGGTTCGGTTTTGGAAAAACCGACGGATTAGTCTTTTGTCCGGATATCCGTGGACGAGGCCCCGAGTGTGGGACCCTGCCTCGCGCAAGAAGTGCTACTTCCGCTGCTAGTACCCCGAATCCGTTGCGCGGTGGGAATAATTAATGTAAGATTCCTCCCCAACCTTCGAGGTATACAGGAGTAAGAATCTCCCTTTCTGATCTTATAATTATTCCCTCTCTAAAATAAAAGAAAGTTTTGTTTAACAAAGGAAGACCCTTTTTCTAGAATACTTCTCAAGAGTCCCACCTGTTTTAAGGATTCAGAACAATGAGTTCAGAAGTGAGAATCGATGTTTTGGATATCAAGGTTTTGGTCTTCATTCGAGTACGGCCCAAAAGAAGTTCTTTATCTCTTGGGGAGTATATGAAGTTTATCCCCTAGATATTGTGAGCCTTATATCTGAATTCAATGAAAGTAGGTGACTTAGCCTACAAGCTTCTTTTATCTCTTCACCTCAAAATTCTTAATGCCTTCTATAGAAAAATGTGTCAAACCCAAATCATGGAAAGACAGTAAAACTTCAGTGGCAAGTTATTGTTGGCTTCTAAGTTACGCTAGCTCCTTCCTTTATATAAGTCGTAACTTTTACTTGTCGCTCACAGTAATCTTACTTCCATCGATCTCCTTTCTTTCTTAATCTCCTTCATGGCTTGGCAACAAGAACTAGTTTTATCCATAATGATTCCTCACCTTCAAGACGCAAGTGAATCTGTGAAGAAGGATTTTATAGAGCAGTATGAGCGCTCACTTTTCCCTCACTTGGGAACTTCTGTAGCGCAAACCAAATGGCGGACCTATCAAAACATAACTAGGGTAACACCCTGGGGTCAGCAGCACTTTCGTAACAATGTCCGCTTGGCCATGGTTATTGAAGCTTTGGGTTTGGGTCCCCGATATTACTGTGTCATGAGATCAAGGCATCTTGGGTTTTCTGAGCGGGTCTTCTTACTGGCATGTTTTCTTCCTCATGAGAAGATATGCCTTTATCCCGTTTTTGGCTTGCCTCTCAGAGGTCCTTTTGTTAGATCACCTCATACCTCTGAGATAGGTGCAGCAATAACCAACAGAATTATTCCCATAGATGAGTTACCTTATACTTGTGCAGCTTGTGAGGACTGCTTTTGTGATCATATGATGGACGGGCTTATGGAAGTGTAAAGAGTTCTTCTATCTTTACTGTATAAGTTCCGAGAATGAATAAAGTTTAAATCTTGTTCTTATTTTGAATCTTGCTCTCTTTAAGACGTTTCTTGGTGGTTAATCTTGATTAAAATTTTTCTTTAAGTCTCATATTCGTGCATCTTGCGAAATTATCCCAGTTTGCGAGATGAGGACATCTTGCATTTTTTAAGTGGGGTAGAATGTAAGATTCCTCCCCCACCCCCTTTTTGATGTCTAGTATCTTTCCCTGTAATCAATCCCTCTTCAGAAATATAAAGACCTTGTTTCTATCTGTTTTAGCCTAGAGAGAGAAAAATATTCTAGAGAGAGAATATTCAGATTTTGAATATTTTTGGATAGAAAAATATCTCTTCTAATTCAGATGAGTTCCCCTGAAACAGAAATTCAAAAAAGAATTTTCCAATGTGCAATTGGAATTAATTGAAAATAGGTATAAAGAACCTTAGCCTAAGGGTCTAGATTTTCAGAAATCTTTAGACTATGGTCCAATTAAGGTTCCTATGGACCAATAGCATCAATCCATGTGTAGGGAGGAGATAAATCCAACTTGTAAAAAGAAAATACCCAAAAATGAGTAAATGCTCACATGAGGTGAAGAGTTGAAAATGTACAAGGTTTATTAGTAAAAAACTATGTGCAATATTAAAAATATGAGATATTTTGGGTATAATGATTTTATTATGACACATATGTAAGGAAGGGGAGTCCCTTAAATGCTCACATAAGATGAAGAGTTGAAAATGTACAAGGTTTATTAGTAAAAAACTATGAGCAATATTAAAATGATTCCATTATGACACATATGTAAGGAAGGGGAGTTCTTTAAAGGAGGTGCATATTTCACATAAGATGAAGAGTTGAAAGTGTACAAGGTTTATTAGTAAAAAACTATGAGCAATATTAAAATGATTCCATTATGACACATATGTAAGGAAGGGGAGTTCTTTAAAGGAGGTGCATATTTCACATGCTTGAATGAGTTTTAAACTCATAAAAATTGAGATATTTCATCTCTCCTCTCTCCTCATTCAAGTCTAGTTCCAAAAAGTTAGCTTAACTGACCTAAAAATGGTCAATTATTGACCAAACTGATTTAGAAAATTCTAGAATCAGTTTGTTTGGTTAGGAGCTCAATTTTTCCTATAAATAGAACCCTCCCCCTTGTTGAAAGATATATAGTGTTTATGCATCGTTACTCTACTCCACCTAAGCCAAGAACTGTGAATTCATTTAATAATTCACTAGTTTTTGGAGCTTCCCTCTTTCTTCAATCCCCATTAGTGGCTCCATCAACATACTTAACCAATTGATTGGTTGGGAGCCTCTACCGTGAACAAAGAATCAAGCAAGTTGTAAGGTAATTAGTGAATATTGATCTTTCTATAATTTCTCAATGTTTCTCTCTTCTCAACCCCTCTCAAGCTTGAGAAGTTTAATTGGTATGGTTTTTTTTAAATGCTATTGAAGTTTGAATAGTAGTGAAGAGTTACATAATGCTATTGAAGTTAATTTTCATTTATGTTTAAATTCTAATGATTTTTATGTAAATTCTCTCCCTCACTCAAGAAATGGTCATACTCATGACCCGTTCTCAATCCAAATCAAGCTTTTCATAAAGCTTTTTCTTAACCCAAGATTAAGCTATGCTTGAGGCCAAATTAATGGCTTTTTTCTATGCTTTTAGTTTATGTATATTAATGATTCAATCCATTATGGATTAATAATCCAATTAGAGATTATTTTAATTATTTCCTTAATGATAAGCATTATCCCTTAGAAAAATTGAGATTTATCAGTCATAGCAGCGGAGCTATGGCAAAATTTTTATAAAAATTATGCATAAAATAATCTCATTCAAAGCATAAAAAGAGGACTTCCTACCATATTCTAGGAATTATCATCCTAGATTAATTGAAAGAATTTCATTACAATCATGGAGAAATTAAATTTTAATATCATGCATAAAGGATAAGTTTTTATATCAAAAGTGTTATTTTTATCATTTTTATTTCATGCATAGAAGTATGCATAATGGATAAATTTTTATATCAAAAGTGTTATTTTTACCATTTTTATTTCATGCATAGAAGTATGCATAATGGATAAATTTTTATATCAAAAGTGTTATTTTTACCATTTTTATTTCATGCATAGAAGTATGCATAATGGATAAATTTTTATATCAAAAGTGTTATTTTTACCATTTTTATTTCATGCATAGAAGTATGCATAATGGATAA
This sequence comes from Cibotium barometz, assembly GCF_041138505.1. Lineage (NCBI taxonomy): Eukaryota > Viridiplantae > Streptophyta > Polypodiopsida > Cyatheales > Cibotiaceae > Cibotium > Cibotium barometz. Next base: position 27,083,238 of record NC_141078.1, on the reverse strand, counting down.
ATTTTTATATCAAAAGTGTTATTTTTACCATTTTTATTTCATGCATAGAAGTATGCATAATGGATAAATTTTTATATCAAAAGTGTTATTTTTACCATTTTTATTTCATGCATAGAAGTATGCATAATGGATAAATTTTTATATCAAAAGTGTTATTTTTATCATTTTTAATTTTCATGCATAGAAGTATGCATAAAGGAAAATTTTTTATATCAAAAGTGTTACTTTTATCATTTTAATTTTCATGCATAGAAGTATGCATAAAGGAAAAAATTTTATATCAAAAGTGTTACTTTTATCATTTTTAATTTTCATGCATAGAAGTATGCATAAAAGAAATTTTTTTATATCAAAAGTGTTACTTTTATCATTTTTAATTTTCATGCATAGAAGTATGCATAAAAGTTGATTATTTTATTATAAAAGTGTGACTTTTATCATAATTGAATTTCATGCATAGAGGTATGCATAAAAGTTGATTATTTTATTGTAAGAGTGTTACTTTTATCATATTGGATTTCATGCATAGTGGTATGCATAAAAGATATTCTTTTTATACTAAAAGTGTGATTTTCCTCATAAATGGATTTTATGCATAACTTAGATGCATAAGAGAAATTCTTTTATTCTAAAAGTGTAATTCCTACCAAATTGAACTTATGCATAAGAAGATGCATAAAAGATTGATTTTAATTTCGAAACTGTTAGTCTCCTTAAATGGAATTTATGCATAAATAAAAGTGTAGAGAAATCTTATACTAAATATAAGAATTCTCTTAAAAAAGATATGAAATGTGATAAGATGTGATAAGAGGTGTATGAGATGTGATAAGAATTGATAAGATGCGTATGGAAAGTGATAGGAGGTGATAAGAGGTGTATGAGATGTGATAAGATTTGATAAGATGCGTATGGAAAGTGATAGGATGTGATAAGAGGTGTATGAGATATAAAAAGATGTGATAAGATGTGTATGAGATGCGATAGAATGTGTTAAGATGAGTTAGGATGTGTTAAGATGTATATGGGATGTGTTAGAACGAGAATGAATGTAATGTGGTTGTATGAATGTGATGTGGATGTATACATGTAGATGTATATGTATGAATGTGAATGTTGATGTGGATGTGGATGTATGTGAATGTGGATGTGAATGTGGATGTATAGATGTGAATGGGAATGTGGATGTGGATGTATATATGTATATGGATGTGGATGTGGATGTATAGATGTGAATGGAAATGTGGATGGGAATGTGGATGTATAGATGTGAATGGGAATGTGGATGTGGATGTATATGAATGTGGATGTATAGATGTGAATGGGAATGTGGATGTGATGTATGTGAATGTGGATGTAGATGTGGATGTATAGATGTGAATGGGAATGTGGATGTGGATGTTTGTATGTATGTGGATGTAGATGTGGATGTATAGATGTGAATGGGAATGTGGATGTGGATGTATATGAATGTGGATGTATAGATGTGAATGGGAATGTGGATGTGGATTTATGTGAATGTGGATGTAGATGTGGATGTATAGATGTGAATGGGAATGTGGATGTGGATGTATGTGAATGTGGATGTAGATATGGATATGGAATGTGAATGTGGATGTATGTATGTAAGTGGATGTAGATGTGGATGTATAGATATGAATGGGAATGTGGATGTGGATGTATGTGTGTGGATGTGGATGTATGTGTGTGGATGAGGATGTATGAATGAGGACGTGATAGTGGAGGTATACATGTGGATGTGGATGTATGGATGTGAAAATGGATGTGTATGTATGAATGTGGATATGAGATGTGGATGTATAAATGAGGATGTGAAAATGGAGGTAAACATGTAGATGTAGATGTATGGATGTGGATGTGGATGTGGATGTGGAGATGGATGTGGATATGGATGTGTATGTATGAATGTGGATATGGGATGTGGATGTATAAATGAGGATGTAAAAATGGATGTATGCATGTAGATGTGGATGTAGGGGTGTGAATGTGAATGTGTTTGTGAATTAATGTGTCGCCGATATGAGGAAATGGATGAGAATGAGTACACATTAAATGGAATGTGGAATAAGTAATGTGGACTAAGGAGGGATAATGTGGAAAGACGAGAGTTTGATTTCGAAACTGTATTTTGTGACTGTTTGTAAATGACTGTTTTATGTCATGAATGTTGGGGAAGCATTTTGACCGTCTTGTGGATTAAGGTCATGAAGACCTAACTGTTAAAGTTGCAACTGCTGACGGAGAGTCAATGGAGGACGTCTCGCGTAGCAAGGTCGACTGAGGTCTTGACCAGCCTCGGTTTGATTTAAATGGTGAGCTTCCGGTACGGTGGATGAGGGACCAAGGAAGCGGCCTATGAGTGAAGCGCTAGGTCACCTGCGAAGGATCCTAGAGGGTGCTGACCATACGGTGCTCGGGCTCTGGGTCGCCGAAGATACCCACACGTGCGTCGTGGAAGATATTGGAACAAGGAGTAAGAGTTGTTTTGTGAAACCGGGCATGGATCTGGTTGATTGACCTTGCTGGTCTTCAATGGATGAGTCCATGGCTCTTTATATGGATCTATTGGTTGATCTTGCTGATCTTCAACGAGAGTCCATCTTGATTTTTATAAGTGATTATATTGCCGAGTATTATGGGCTAGAAACTATTGAAAAGGCCCCTGTGTGGACAAGTGGTGAGCGTTCTAGTTGCCAATGATGCCATAGATACTCTGATGATGGGAAATTATGAATCAACCGGATAAATTGGAAGATTATGATCAGTGGTACTATGGTTTCATTAAAGGATTGTTTTAAAGTTAGCTGATGCTAAGAAAAAGGTAATTTCATATTGGGTGTGTAAGTGGTGTGGCTAGTTTTATGTTTGCATGAACTTCCGGCTAGGGGGCCTTGGAACTCTTTTCCTTGGTACCCGGGACAAAACCTAACCAAATTCCAAATTGGATCCCATCACTATAGTGGTTGGGTGGTTGGCTAACCCATGGGATCGGATGGGGTTAGGCTGGATTGATGGATCCGTAAATCGAGACTCAATTTCCGTTATTACGATAGATGAAGTAAGTCCCGGATAGTAATTGTTCTATGGATAGGAATCAACGGCTGTGCCTCTTGATGGGGAAAAAAGCGTTGATCCCAATGATCCAAGTGCAAGTTTCTTCCTTGATCTGACCGAGTATCTTTATAGGTGCAGTCGGATCAGTTTGATCATTATTAATGGTCTTGACTACGTTAGAGTAAAAAGTTATCCTGGAGGAATCGCCCGTGCTTTCCGGATAAGGGAAGTTTTTCCGGGTTCGGTTTTGGAAAAACCGACGGATTAGTCTTTTGTCCGGATATCCGTGGTGGACGAGGCCATGAGTGTGGGACCCTGCCTCGCGCAAGAAGCGCTACTTCCGCTGCTAGTACCCCGAATCCGTTGCGCGGTGGGAATAGGGATCTCTCAGGAAAGGACATGTGGGGCAATCTTCTTGGATGCATGCATACTGCAAGTCACGTCCATGATTACCATGCATTTGGATCAAGATATGTGGAGCATGAAGACCATTTTGAATGGATGATGGATGATGAGATGCATGGGGATCACATGGTTAGTAGGGATCGACACTCATTCATGGATCGAGGTACTCATGTGGATAGACATGCTCATGAAGCTCATGATGAGTTCAAAGGCATTAAGGATAAGGTCGTATTTGCCAAGTTCAATGGCGAGGCCACTTCTAATGAAGAGTTTGAAGAGTGGGCCAACAAAATGGATCTCTATTTTGAGATGAACCCACAGAGCGAGAGAGCCAAGGTCTATTATGCCACTTTGCATTTGGAAGGATATGCTTATGCATGGTGGAGGCATCTACAATCTCAACACTATGAGATAACAACATGGGATGCTTTCAAGGATGATATGAGAGGTGCATTCACTTCCAAGTTGCATAGGGACAAGTTGGTTTGTGAGTGGGATAACTTAAAACAATGAGGATCAAGTATTAAGGATTACACTCACAAATTCCTCAAGCTCATTCTTCATGTCAATGGCTTTGGAGAAGATTTCAAGGTGGTAAAGTACATCAAGGGGTTGCGGAGCAACATTGGAGCCGATGTCAAAGCTCAAAGGCCACGCACACTCAAAGAAGCTATGATGTTAGCCGAGATCTATGAGGAGACGTACACTCATTCTTGGGCAAGTCGTAGCTATGGGAGGCCATATTTTGGCTCAAACTCTTCTACAAAGCAACCTCGGGATGCCAACACTACTTCAAATGTGCCCAAGTTTCCTACCGTGTATGACAAATTACAGGTTTGGCAATGCTTCAAATAGGCCTTCTTTTGGAGACAGGAATCCTCCTAGTGGTGTGAACAAAAGCAAATTTATGAGGGAGGACCGTTTGAACGAGATGAGAAGCAAAAACTTATGCTTTAAATGTGGACAAAAGTGGAGTAAGGAGCATGCCAAGTCTTGCAAGGCACGCAATGTCACCATTAACATGATCTTTTCCGAAGAGGTAGATGAAGACGAAGACAAAGAGTTGGAAGCTTTGGAAGAATTTATTGAATGTGATGGTGAACATGACACTACACCGGATGGGGAATTTCCGTTTGACCCCGGTGGTAATGGCAACGACAAGCTTTGTTATGATGATGGATTTCCTACTCCTATGTGTAGTTCAGGTGATACTTGCATTGAGCCAACTCTTGGCTCATTGTCTCATGATTCATATGCCGGTAGCACGTACCTTAAGGGTGAAGGCATACATCAATGGGAGAGTTGCTCATGTTTTGGTGGATGCTGGAAGTACGCATAGCTTTGTCAATGCAAAATCCGTATGTGTTACCATATATATAGGCAGTGATGTGTGTGAACACACTTAGGACCGCCGGGGCACTTTTTCCCTCTTTAGGAGGTTTTTTCCCCCGACTTGTATATACGCCCATCATTCTAGGGCTAACTTATCTTTGTACATTGACACAATCTAATACACTTTGTGTTGTGTGCATTCTTGCTTCTTCTTCTCCAAGCTTTGTGTGCTTTCCTGCAACCCTAATTCGAACAATTGGTATCAGAGCAGGCATCGGCTCCCAGGGCTACGCCGCCAGCACCCTCCGACTCACGTTCTCCGATTGAGGTGAGTTTTCACGAGCGCTTGTAGGTCCCTATACTCTACAAATAGGCCGGAAGGTCTTTGCGTTCTCAGAATTTGCATCTGAAGTCGTTTCGGGCTCCGTTTTTGCATTTCAAGTTCTGCATAGGTGTTTTCGTCGTCATTTTCTGCAGAAATTTTGACAGTGCAGTTTTCTGCAAAACAGGCATACGTGTTCTATTGTGGACTGTGCTACATAGCACAAGTTGTCTTTTGTTCAGTCTTTGCTTCATTACAGGTAGCTTTTGCATCAGTTTCAGTCAGTGGCCATGGCTGATAACAGCAATGATGTATTTCGCATGTTGTCTGCTGAAGACAAACTGGATGGAGACAGCAACTACTCACTTTGGGCATACATGATGCAGCATGTTTTGGTTGCAAAAGGAGTGTGGAACATTGTGCAGGGTACAGATGTACGTCCAGGTTCTGTGGATGTAGGATCTGTTGAGGATGTTGCAGGTTCTAGCAGCTCTACTGTTGCTGCTATTTTACCCACTGCTGAACAAGCTCGTTGGGATGGTAAAGATGCGCAGGCTCATGCCTTGATTGCACTTTCTGTCAAATGTAACATCACCCCACATATTTGTTCAGATAAAACAGCAAAACAGGCTTGGGATATTCTAGCTGGTTTGTATGCAGGTCGTAACGAGGCAAAAATCTCTTACCTGCGTAAAGAGCTAGAATTGAAGATTATGCAGGAAGATGATGACATGAATGTTTTTCTTGCTGAGATTAAAGATCTCAAAGAACAATTGATTTCTGCAGGTGAGATTATTCCTGATCATTCTCTTGTGCAGACTGTTCTTGATGCTTTACCTGAGACATATCAGACTTTCGCTTCCACGTGGAGACTTCTTGCTGAGGACAGACCTGATGCTATCAAGTATGATACTTTAGTCAACAAGCTCTTGCAAGAAGCGCAGTCCAGGCAAAACAGGGCTAGGCAGCGTGCAGTTGATCAAGCATTTATTGCTGCCCAACAGGCAGAGAAAAAGTGGTAAGGTAGCCCCTTCCACTGTTTCTTCTCCTATTAGTAGGTCTGCAACTTCTTCTCCTTCCACAGGTAGCAACAATAAGTCTGAGAAGGCTCTTGATAAAGGCAAGAAAAAGACCAGGTGCAACTATTGTAAGGCAAATGATCATGTCATTAAGAATTGCCCTAAGCTAAAGGCTAAAGAGGCAAAGAAGAAAGAGTCAAATGCAGCCACAATAGCGGATGCTTCTACAAATGCAGATTCTGTAAATGTTGTGCAGGATACAGAATGGCATTTAGCGTGTATTGCCAGTATGACCCATCTGTACATGATGCATGTTTGGCAGTTTCTGTTGACTCTCATGTATGGTATTTTGACAGTGGTGCTACAAAGCACATTACCTTGCATCGTGATATGTTCACTTCTCTTGAGGCTGTCCCTAATGGGAATACTGTCACATGTGCCAATAATGCTTCTTACCCAGTGAAGGGCATTGGTAAAATTATGCTTACTGCTGCAAATGGCAGCGCTTTCACACTTTCAGATGCTTTGTATGTGCCAGGGATAAAGAAGAATCTATTGTCTGTCTCTGCGCTTGCTAGACTTGGACTTGTAGTCAAATTTGTGGATGACAGATGTACTGTTCATGATTTGACTTCTGGTGATACGATTATTGTATCTGGCACCTTGTTTCGTGGGCTGTATAGGCCAGGGATTTTATATTCACGTGATCACAAAATTTTTCTTGTTAATAACATGTGTGAACATGTTATTAACATGTTCACATGTTAACATGTTCACAAAAAAGCCGGTGGCAAGCGACCTGGTAACCGGGAAAAATCCCGCCGGGCTTTTGATATACCCCAGCGGGCCCGCCGGGTTTTTGCTTTATCCGGCGGGTCCCGGCGGGGTCGTCACATATCCCGGCGGGGTACATTTTTCTATATATATGGGCCCGGGGGGCCCTTTGGGATTTCATTGCTGACAGCATACACAGGTAATAAAAACTTGTGTGTGTGTGTGTGTTTGTGTATGTGGGTGTGTTCGTGCGGGCAGCCGCCCACTGTCGCAATGCGCGGCAAGATGTGGGTGGTCCGCCACACGAGGGATGTGTGTGTGGGTGAGTTCGTGCGGGCAGCCGCCCATTGTCGCAATGCACGGCAGGATTTGGGTGGCCCGCCACACGACTGGTGTGTGTGTGTAAGGCCATTCTTCGGAATGGTGCTTACCCTGGGGCACTTAGTCGGTAACGCGGCTAGTCTGTGTCCTATGGTAAGTATGGCACGCCGTAGCGGTACTAGTCGGTAACGCGGCAAGCATAGTATCGTTATGGCGATGTCACCTTCCCTTCCCTTCCCTTTGTCAAATGCGGACATATGGTCGGTAACGCGGCCAGTGTATGTTCGTATCCTATTGGTATTCCCATAGAATCGGGCGGCATTTTGTCGTTAACACGGCAAGTTGGTGTCGTCCGCTAGTGCATAAAATGTTTTTTGCATATTGCGGCATTTGATCATTAACGCGGTCGAAAAAGTGTCGTAAATTTGCTTGCGTATTTCGGCATATGATCGTTAACGCGATCGAATAAATGTCGTAAATTTGTTTGATTTGACTTGTATTGTTTTTATTGTGTTTGATCCATGCGATACTTGGTTGCTAACGCGGCATCAGTATTTCATGGATCAAAGTTTACATCATATTGTCTAACCGTTTTATTTTATAATATCGTGATTCGTAACTCGAAAAATATGAATCTCTCTCTTCTTACCCCCCTCTCTCTCATGATACACTTCACAACTCTTTCTCTATCTCTCTCATGATTCACTTCACAACACGATAGATGTGTAGATAATGATTTTTTTTCTTTCTCTTAAAATATACATAATTCTTAATAATTTCTTTTTTCTCCCTCTATTTACTTAAAAATTAAAACAATACATTATTTTTCTCTTTAGGAACTCCCAAAAACATTAAAAATGTGATTTAATGTTTCTTCTCTGTATCTGTCATAACTCTCTCTTCCTCTCCTCTCTCTCTCTCTCTCATGATACACTTCACAATTCTCTCTCTCTCTCTCTCGCAATGATACACTTCACAACTCTTTCTCTCTCTCTCTCTCTCATGATACACTTCACATCTCTCTCTATCACGATAGGTATGTAGATGAGGAGTGCTTTAGGATTACAAAACATTATTTTTCTCTCTTTAGGAACTCACAAAACTATAAAAAATATCATTTAATGTTTCCTCTCTCTATCTGTCACACCTCTCTCTCTTCCTCCCCCCCTCTCTCTCTCTCTCTCATTCGATAATGTATACACTTCGTAAGTAATAATGCGCTTGTTGCGGTTGTCTCACGTTCGATAATGTATTGCATGATGTTGAGTTCAGTAATGTTTGATATATTCTGTTTTTGTTTGATCATTGATACGTAATGATACACTTATTGCTGTTTTCTCACGTTTGATGATGTATTGGATGATATTGAGTTCATTAAAATTATTTGATATTCCGTTTTTGTATGAACATTGACGATATTGATATACTTGTTGCTGTTCTCTCACGTCTGCTTGATGTTTATTTCAGTAATGTTTGATATTTTGTTTTTTTATGTTTAGTGTTATTTGCTAGATTTACGAAGACGATCAACATGCTTTTTCCCGAAGAGCGCAAAATTGTTCTGCGAGCAATTCGCGTTGAAGCGGTCATCACAGTATCACAATGTACTAATGATGTCGTCAAGAAGATCAACGAGTCTGAGATACTCATGCGAGATCTCATAGACCAAATATGGGAAAATGCACAGCGTCGGCTTCGAAGCGGAGGCAACGCTGAGCTGCTAGATAGACAGAAGATAGCAGATTTCAACCATCAGCACATAACACGAACCATTTTGGGGAGCATGCGAGTAGCGTGCAGTGATCTTCGAGATGCTGCCCCGCCTGAAGCCAACATGCAACGTCTACAGTTATGGGACGTCGTATGGAGCGAGCAAAGGGCCAAGAGCAAGCGCATGAAGGCGTTGGATGCAGAGTCCCTCCCCAAAAGAGTGCGAATTGCCCAAGACGTCGCTGCAACATCCAGTCAGGCAGATGCAAGTGGTACAGGTGTCATTAATCGTACCATCTACAATTCTATGTGCACACATCTTATTGGCATCCCGCACGAAGCTCTTCACGAAGGACGAACAATAGGCTCCGGTGTGTTTGGAACAGTAAAAGAGTATGCAATTAAAGGTATATCATTTTTACCGGAGCACATCACTTTTTGCGGAAAGCACTACAAAGGAGAAGGCAGCGCGAAGTTCGAGAGCTTCCAGGCAGAGCAGGGTATGCAAGTGCTACATCCATCGATTGTCCGATGCATTGCCTTTACAAAAGAGGCTCCTTGGATCACAATTTTCCCGTACTATAATGGCGGCGCTCTTGGTGATACTCTACTGAAGGTTCCCTTCAGATTCAGTGAGTTTACCAGAGCCATTTTTCGTTTGGATCGAGGATGGAGACAACCACCGCCTGATAATATCCCTTTAGGTCATCTAGAACTTTCAAAAATAAAAGAGGTAGTAATAAACATGCCACATATTATGCATGCCCTGGTGGAAGGTGTAGCGGCAGCGCATATGGCAGGTATTGTACATACCGACCTACATCCTTTTAATGTAGTGTTGGATTATACAAAAGAGCTAAAGCCACGCATAGGTATTATCGATTGGGGATTACTGCTGAGAGCGCCCAAAAAACGGGTGTCTCTCAATTTTGTTTATGAAGCAGACAAGAACCCCGAGAAGGTGGCACAGGCAGTCTCCCACGCAGACAGAGAGCGAAATAAACGGCCGTGGATAGCCCCAGAGCTTTATGATCCATTTTTGGCAGATGCATACACTCCTGCATCTGATGTTTTTGCCTTGGGATATTTATTACAAACTTTATATGACTTTTGGAAGAAAGTGCAAGAGTTGTGGATGGATAATAGTTCCCATGACAAAGTTACCATGGATACTATTATTCATAGAGTCAAAAATTGGATGTTTTTGCCTAATCGTGATGAGCGAAAATCAATTTTGCAAGTAGTTGAATTTTTTAGGTCACTAAATACTGACCCTACGAGGGCACAACGTCCTCTTGTAGAGCTATCGGTGGCATTCACCCCGACTTTGTAATGATACAGTATCAAGAGATGAAGTTTCAGGAATTTGAGAATTTGATGTGTCCAATGTTTCAAAATTTTGTTTCTCTTCAAAATTTGATGTGTCCAATGTTTCAAAATTTTGTTTCTCTCTTCATTGAGTCTTTGCAATATCTCTCTCCTCTTCTGGTGTTTAAGTTTATGTTTTCTCTTCAAAATTTGATGTGCGAGCATTGTTTGAAGTGTTTTTGGAGTCAAGTGGATATTTCTCATCGAGTCTTTGCAATACATATCTCCTCTCGTTGTGTTTGACTTCAAGATTTTGAGAGCAATGGTCAATTTATCTTACGTTGATCTTTACAGTTCATTAAAATCCTAAAGTCGTTTACGTTCATGCAGATATGGAGCAGGCGCAAGCGAACGAGCATCAGGAGTTAGCCAAGAAGGCATATGAGAGAATGAAGGCCCTTGCACATGGCCTGACAGCCCGCGAAGCTACAAGAACAGCGTGCAGATTATCGAAATGGACAAATCCAACTTATGCCCAATGGAAAGACATAAACAAACGGGTAACCACAGAGATGATAAAGGCAATATGGCCATGTCCAGATGGCGAGATAAAGAAGGGAAGATGGAAGATTTCTCGTTGCACTCACAATGATATCAAAACTAATGCCGAGCGCATTTTCTTGGAGGTGTACGGCCGTCCTCTCCATAACGCCGACGCTCCACTGTATTTTGCTAAAATGCTATATGCTCACTTTATACTGGAAACTCCAGTGGACTTCGCCTCCAGAGAGGCCACTGTCAACACCCACGACATACGTGAAGAGACAGTTACATTCACAAGAGAAGAACTTGCTCTCATGGTGGAGGGCGCCGGACTGGAGTTAAACCAGGTCAAAGAAAGCTTAGGGGCACAGCTAGCAGAGAAGGAGAAAGAAGCTGACCGATTAACTCAAGCGTCAACTCCTCCCCCGGCCAATAGAGGAATTCAAGAGCAGCTAACAAAGATCAGCCAAGACGTGCAGAGCATCTCTTCACGTATTGCTCCTGTGCGCCAAGGAAACCACATCTCTCATTTTTTGATACATCCTGATCTTGTGGGAGTTTCTGCTGAGGCTACAAGTTCCTCCACCCCCCAATGTCCTGTATGTTACAAAGTATTCGATGGGTGGAGCGGCCAGTATATACTACCATGTGGACACTACTACCACTTAATATGTTTAGTGAGACAAATGCAAAATACTTCCACATGTGCATTGTGCAATGTCCCAATAAATCAAGGTATTTATACAGTGTTCGGCATGGCTAGCGAATATAAACCACCAGGACCTTTAGATGCAACTCCTAGTGCAATTCGCAATTTATTTCAAGATGAGAGCTAAGAAAAACAAATTCTACTTTTGTATTGATAATTTCTCCAAATATGATCATTTGTACAAGTACTTTTTATTAAATTAATGAAGTGACTTCTTCCTCTATGTCAATATCTTGCTCCAAAATTCTTTCACCGTTTACTCTCTCGTCTGCTAAATTAAGCTCATCTAAGTCAATGTCTAAATTGTCTTCTATCTCAAGGGTGGTGCACAACGTACGTCCAACATCAAAGTTCTCGTCTACTACATCTTCACAATTGTACATCCATCTGGGCATATCTTCTTCATACTCTTTGCTTTCGATGTCTCGCAAGATCTTTTCATTGCAGTACATGTAAACAAGTTTATCTGCTCGATCTGCAAGAAGTCGATTGCGAATAGTACTATGAATATATTTATACATGCTCCAGTTTCTTTCTGAGCCTGAGTTTGAAGAGCACTGACTTAGAACCTTCATCGCAAGGTTGCGCAATAAAGCATAATGCTCACCACCATTCATCATCCACCACTTCCATGCAGGTTGCTCTTTAGCCATTTGTTGAACAAGGGAGTTGGAAAATAAACCCTCTTTCAACTGAAATGAGGTCATCTCCTTTATGCACTGTACACGATCATCATCATTATTATAGAAAGTGTTTACCACTTTATAAAAATCTTGCACCACCTCAACGTTGGACATCAAATCCATATTCCAATATTCAGGATCTAACATGTAAGCAGCACTGTGCAGTGGTGAATGCGCTCCAATCCATCTAGCATGAAAGTACTTCAACAGAACTTTTCTTTGTCTACTAGAGAATGGTACACGCCATTGCTTTTCCACCACTGAATGCTCTAATTTCTCAGGACACTCCAAACTCCGCTGGACAGTCCACCATTGCATCCATGCTTTTCCGAGATTAGGCGCTCTTTGATCAAGGCTTCGTACAGCATACATAACAGGCATCATTACATGGTATACATCCATCACACTGTTCCACCAACTTCTTCTCGTAAGCGCTGCCTTCAAGACTTTGATTTTCTCTTTCACTTTTTCAAGTTGAGTGTTCTCCCAGTCATGAAATGCCATGCATGTAAATGTTTCACAAACTACATCTTTATTTCTAAGAAGAGACTCAAAAGTGTAAAAGTGAGTGCAAAACCTAGTCTCCGCTGGAAGCTTTAACATAACTGACATGCGAGGTCGAAACATATCCAAAACTCTCTGTCTCTTGAGCATGAATTTCACAAGCTGGCGAGCAGTGTCGACGATTGAGGCAAACCATTTGGTATCATCAGATTTATACCAATCTTTTAATACAAGATTCAAACTATGAGTATTACAGCCTACCGGAAAAATATGTGGATATTGTCGCTGTAGGATTCTGGATGCATTTTTACAATTTTTTGCATTGTCCATGACGACTTGGACTACATTTTTGGCACCCACTTCCTCTATCACAGAGCTAATGACTTGAGCAATGTAAGCCCCAGTTTTGATTGAACCAGCTGAATCCACGGCACGGATGAAAGTCTCACCTCTAGGTGAAATAACCATTACATTAATTAATGGTTTTCTTTGCACATTAGACCATCCATCACTTACTATACTACATCCAGAAAGCTCTATATTGCTAAGAATTATTCTTTGTACACGTTCTTTTACCTGCGCATAACATTTCTCTAATAGATCATTTCGCATAGCATGGTACGTAGGCGGTGAAAACCCTGGTCCAAACTCACCAATTTTCTTCCATGCTCTCTTCCAATGCTCACTGTCCACCATCATCATAGCACTCCCAGAAAAGTAAATCGCTTCAGCAAGGACGAGTTGTGCATCATCGAGTCGACCTTGACGTAGGCTTTCTTGCAATGAAGTTTGACGCATGGGTATATTTCCTACGTCAAAGTTTTGCTTGCAAGAAGATGCACTGGGTAGATTACTTTCTGGCTGCATATTACCGTTCGGGGTACAAGTAGGCGATGTAGCGGGAGTTTGATGATTAGAACAACAGTGTTCTTGCTGCCTTGATACATTAACGGGGGTAGGAGTGTCATGTTTTCTTGAATCTTTCTTTTGAATTTCTTCTCTTATGCGTTTGGCCACTATAGGTGCAGAGGGGTGGGTACATGACTTTTTCTTCGGTCCGCCTAAAAAGTGTTCTCTTAGTCGAGGCGCCCCACCTGATTTTACTGCATGGCATAGCTTACACTGCCAATCTATGAATCGATCACCAACGTTAATTGCATATTGCCACTCTATCCCAGGTGCCTTTTTTTTCCTGCTATTTGAAATTTGGACTCTATTGGAGGTATCACTGGATCCAACATTGTCCTCCATCTCAACAAATAACCTATTCAACCAAGCATATAACAATGAATACACAAATGAAAAAACAACAAATCACTCACGTATAACAAAACATACATCTGCAGACAAAGTACTTCGAAACTATCTTGACAAATACAAAAGATCATCACATAACACAAAACTATTTCAAACTATCTTGCAAGGTCTTACTACAAAACTACTTCGAAACTATCATGCACATTGCACCCCCAATGAAGGATGCCTTTTGTACCCAATTAAGGATACTTTACACAATCAAAGATCTATGCTTGCCCAATACTCTAGTATAGGACAATAGACCTTCTCTAACATTCACAAAAAAAATCAAAGATCTATGCTTGCCCAATACTCTAGTATAGGACAATAGACCCTTGTCTACTCTAAACTATATCAAGTATCAAGAACCAATACAAGCCCCTAAGCAGGACTCTTGGCTCCATCAAACCATTCATAAAGCAGAATGAGGTAGATTACGTACGTGGCTCAAATGCAAAGCTGAATGACTCCAAATTTGTCCCTAAATCTCCGCAAGTATTAGCTACGAACCACACCCTGCCCCCAGTTCAAAGAACTAAGGACGAGTGGCCCAATAGCCTTAGGAGTGCCTACAAGGAAAGACGACAGCCCCTAAAATAAGGACGTTCTTCCCAAGAGGACACTTCTAGCAACTCGAGAGCTCTACAAGTACTTTGAGGAGAGATATCACGCCCCCAAAACAAGGACTATCTTCCCAAAAGTTGTACGATGGGTGTCGGGCAGTGTTTATATACAGAATAATACCCCGCCGGTGTTTTTTTTTTCCCGACGGGCCCGCCGGGCTTTTATCTTTCCCGGCAGGCCCGCCGGGAAAACACTGTATCCCGGCGGGCCCGCCGGGAAAGATAGAAGCCCGGAGGTGTTACTGGAATAGTGGGTTCCGGCAGGTCATTTCTCAGGTCATGTGAATATACAATGTGATCACAAGTTTTAATATGTTAACAATAGGTTTTGTTAACGTGATCACGAAATTGTGAAGACGTTAATGAAATCCCTGGTATAGGCTCAATTCTTATGACAAGTGTGTGGAAGATTCAGCAAATGCAGTTTTTGAGATGAAAAGGCAGTTTCAGATGCAAAACTATGGCATGCTCGTTTTGGTCATCTGAACTTTGCTAGTTTGCTGTGTTTGCAGAAATTTGATATGGTTGCTTCATTGCCCCCTCTTGAGGCACCATTGAAACATGTTTGTGAAGGCTGTATTTTGGGCAAAATGCAGTGTTCTGCGTTTCCAAAGGATGGTTCTGTGCGGGCCACTCGCAAATTGCAGCTTGTACATAGTGATGTATGTGGGCCTATGCAAACCCCGTCATTTGGTAAACACTTGTACTTCGTGACTTTCATTGATGATTACTCAAGGCATGCATGGGTATATCCACTGAAGGCAAAGTCCGAAGTGTTTTTGTGCTTCAAACAGTTTATGCTTATGGTTGAAAATGTATCCAATTGTACTGTGGGCACCCTCCGTTCTGATCGAGGGAGGGAGTACATGTCTAAAGAGTTTGATGCATTTCTGGCTAGTCGTGGGATAAAACACCAATGTACAGTGCCGTATACCTCTCAGCAAAATGGTGTTGCTGAGAGGAAGAACAGGTCACTTATGGAGATGGCACGATGTATGGTCAAGAGCCAAGCTTTGCCACATGCGTTTTGGCTTGAGGCTGTTATGTGTGCTACATATGTATTCAACAGGTGTCCCACTAAGGCCTTGCGGTCTATTACTCCATACGAAGCTTGGCATGGCAGGAAGTCTTCTATTGGTCACTTGCGTGTCTTTGGTTGCTTGGCCTATGCTTTAGTGCCTGTGCAACAACGCAGAAAATTGGATGATAAGGCTGTCAAATGCATTTTTGTTGGTTACAGTGCTGAAAGCAAGGGTTACAGATTGTATCATCCGCAGTCAAAGCGTATCTTGATTAGCCGAGATGTTGTTTTTGTGGAAGATGCTGTGCAGCCCTTGTTATCATGTACCAAAGAGACAGGTGTGAGCTCACGGGATGTATTTGATACGTTGTTGCCTCTCTTTACAGGTGGGAATTCAAATGTAAGTCCTAATGAGGCAAATATTCAGCCTATACAGATTTCAAACGACATCATAGATCAGCCTATTTCTGATGCAGATTTACAGGATGTAATTCAAATGTAAGTCCTAATGAGGCAAATATTCAGCCTATACAGATTTCAAATGACATCATAGATCAGCCTATTTCTGATGCAGATTTACAGGATGTAATTCATGAGGATAGGGCTGAAAATGAGCAGGCTAGAGGTATGCCTAAATGGCTGGTGCAAACCTTGCGTGATAGTAAGATTGATGCACCTATGACTAGTCGTACTCGTTCAGGTTTTCAACATGTCTCTTATACATCAGATTGTTATGCTTTGGCTGTGTCTAGTATGTGTGAAGAGGAAGAACCTCTTTCATTTGATGAGGCACAAAATTCAGAAAATTGGTTGGCTGCAATGCAAAGTGAATATGATGCTATAATGAAGAATGGTACATGGTCTTTGTGTGATTTGCCTATTGGTAAAAAGGCCATTGGATGTAAGTGGGTTTTTAAGTTGCAACGAAAGCCAGATGGCAGTGTTGATCGCTATAAGGCTAGACTTATTGCAAAGGGTTACACTCAAGAAAAGGGCATTGATTTTGATGAGACCTTTGCTCCCACTTGTCGTATGACTACCATTCGTAGTATTTGTGCATTGGCAGCTCATAATGGTTGGAATGTACATCAGTTGGACATAAAGACTGCATTCTTGAATGGAGATTTGCATGAGGAGGTGTATGTATCACAGCCTCGTGGTTTTGTTCAAAGAGGGCAGGAAAACAAAGTGTGCAGGTTGAAAAAGGCTTTATATGGTTTAAAGCAAGCTCCACAAGCTTGGTATGAAAAGATACATGCATATTTGACTGCACATGGTTTTCAGAATAGTCCAACAGAAAGCACTTTGTATGTTAAACATGTGGATGATGTACATCTAATCATTGCTCTCTATGTCGATGACATGCTGCTCACAGGACCAAATGAGAGTCATATTGCTGATTTTAAGGTTGATTTGAATGCCTCTTTTGAGATGTCAGATTTGGGGCATTTGCATCATTATTTGGGAATACAGTTTAAGCAGTGTGATGGAGGTATTGCTTTGTGTCAAACAAAGTATATTGAGACATTGTTGCGAAGATTTGGCCTTGAAG
This sequence comes from Cibotium barometz, assembly GCF_041138505.1. Classification (NCBI taxonomy): domain Eukaryota; kingdom Viridiplantae; phylum Streptophyta; class Polypodiopsida; order Cyatheales; family Cibotiaceae; genus Cibotium; species Cibotium barometz. The sequence continues at coordinate 27,066,041 of NC_141078.1, read as the reverse complement.
ACTGCAAGCCTATTGCTACTCCAATGGAGACAAGTTTGAAGTTGAGTCTTCATGATGCTGGAGATTACTTTGATGTCACACTCTATCAGACAGCTGTTGGTTGCCTCATCTATGTATGCATTACGAGGCCGGACATTCAGTTTGCAGTCTCACAGGTGAGCAGGTTTATGCATAGCCCAGGGTCTCAGCATTGGAAGGCAGTTAAACGCATCTTTCGCTACTTGAGTGGCACCATACATCTTGGGTTGTTTTATCCCAAGGGGGGATCGTTGCCGCCAGATTTGCATGCTTTTTCGGACTCAGATTGGGCTGGTTGCTATGACACAAGAGTGTCCACAAGTGGTTTTTGTTTCATGCTCGGTAGCTCATGCATATCTTGGTTGAGCAAGAAGCAACCTACTGTGGCCACTTCGAGTTGTGAAGGTGAGTACAGGGCAGCTTTCACAGCTACGGTTGAGTGTGTGTGGCTCAGACGGCTTATGGCTGACTTGGGTGTTGGAAAGGAGTCTGCCATCTCTATCTTCACTGACAGTCAGAGCGCATTGGCAGTTGCGAGAAACCCAGTTTTTCATGCTCGCACAAAGCACATTGAGGTGCATTATCACTATGTCAGGGAGAGACTCTCAGCAGGAGAGATCAGCTTGGCCTATGTGCCAACACAGGACAACCTCACCGATCTTTTCACAAAGGCGCTTCCTCGTGAGAAGTTCGAAGCTTTCCGCAAAGCTTTGGGCTTGCTCCCCTTTGTGGATTGATCTACTTCGGGCATGGCACTCCCCTATACATGAGTGCCAGCTCTCGTTCACACCATCACTCCCAGGGGGGATTTGTTGCCATATATAGGCAGTGATGTGTGTGAACACACTTAGGACCGCCGGGGTACTTTTTCCCTCTTTAGGAGGTTTTTTCCCCCGGCTTGTATATACGCCCATCATTCTAGGGCTAACTTATCTTTGTACATTGACACAATCTAATACACTTTGTGTTGTGTGCATTCTTGCTTCTTCTTCTCCAAGCTTTGTGTGCTTTCCTGCAACCCTAATTCCAACAATCTGCCACCTCTATCTTCACTGATAGTCAGAGCGCATTGGCAGTTGCGAGAAACCCAGTTTTTCATGCTCGCAAAAGCACATTGAGGTGCATTATCACTATGTCAGGGAGAGACTCTCAGCAGGAGAGATCAGCTTGGCCTATGTGCCAACACAGGACAACCTCGCCGATCTTTTCACAAAGGCACTTCCTCGTGAGAAGCTCGAAGCTTTCCGCAAAGCTTTGGGCTTGCTCCCCTTTGTGGATTGATCTACTTTGGGCATGGCACTCCCCTATACATGAGTGCCAGCTCTCGTTCACACCATCACTCCCAGGGGGGATTTGTTGCCATATATATAGGTAGTGATGTGTGTGAACACACTTAGGACCGCCGGGGCACTTTTTCCCTCTTTAGGAGGTTTTTTCCCCTGGCTTGTATATACGCCCATCATTCTAGGGCTAGCTTATCTTTGTACATTGACACAATCTAATACACTTTGTGTTGTGTGCATTCTTGCTTCTTCTTCTCCAAGCTTTGTGTGCTTTCCTGCAACCCTAATTCCAACAGTATGCAGTCTAAAATTGCAGCCCATGTGTTTGGCAAATTTGCATGAGGTTCAAGTGGCCAATGGGGTAAAATTGGATTGCAATATGGTATGCCATGATGTGGAGTTGGTGTTTGCACATGACTATGCTTGCAAGGCTGATTTGCTAATGCTTGACTTGGGTCCGATTTGCTAATGCTTGACTTGGGTCCGATTGACATCATTTTGGGATGTGATTGGCTCTCTACACGGTTCCATTACCATGAATTTGCAGAGTGGTTACATGGAATTTATGCATGAAGGCTACTAGTAGTGTTACATTGTGGAGTAATCACATGCCAAAGTTGAGCCTCATAAATGGCACTCAACTCAAAAGAGATCTCAAGAAGTTAGGCATGATCTATGTAATACAACTTTTCAAAGAAGAGGACAATGATGGTAAAAACCAAGTCTCACATGATAGTATGGCAAGATTGTTGGAAGAGTATAAGGATGTTTTCCAAATGCCCAAGTGCTTGCCACCAAAGAGGGATATTGATCATGGCATATAGCTTGAGCCTAATTCAAGGCCTATCAACAAGCTGCCATATAGATTGTCAAAGGTGGAGAGAAAGACGAGGTGGCCAAGCAAGTCCAAGAGCTTATGGACATGGGATGGGTAGAATCAAGTCAATCACCATTTGCATCACTAGTCTTGTTGGTCAAGAAGAAGGATGGCACTCTTCGAATGTGTATTGATTATAGAGATTTGAACAAGATCTCCATCAAGAATAGGTATCCGATTCCACGGATTGATGACCTATTGGATGAGTTGAAGGGTGCCAAATTCTTCACGAATAAGGACGAAGAGTGGTGATGAGTTTAAGACGGCATTCCAGATGGAGAGAGGCTTGTATCATTACATGGTTATGCCATTTGGGCTATGCAATGCATAGGTCACTTTTCAAGACTTAATGAACAAAGTGCTCCAACCGTTTCTCTTCAAGTTTGTTTTGGTGTTCTTCGACGACATCTTGGTGTATAGCAAAAGTGAAGAGGATCATTTGGTTCATGTACGCAAAGTGTTGGATGCACTTAGGGCCAACCAATTGTATGCAAAGGAGAGAAAGTGTACGTTCATGGCAAATGAAGTGGAGTACCTTGGTCACATTGTGGGCAAAGATGGAATTAGAGTGGACCCAAAGAAGGTAGATTGTGTGAAGAATTGGCCTACACCTACAAACACTACTCAATTGAGAGGGTTTTTGGGATTATCTTTATTCTAGGGGAGGTTCATAGATAAATATGCTCACATAGCGGCTCCATTGATGGATAAGTTGAAGAAGGAAGCATTCTTTTGGGACACTACAACCCATATGAGTTTTGAAGAGTTGAAGAGGATGCTTACTTCTGCTCCAATTTTGGTATGCCTGGATTTTACAAAGCCTTTCACCATTAGGGCTGATGCATGTGGAAGAGGAATTGGTGCCGTGCTTTACCAAGATCATGGGGTGATTGCTTTTGAGAGCTATAAGCTTGATGACAAAGAGAAGAAGATGCATGTCTATGATCAAGAGATGATTGCTATCTTACATGCAATCAAGAAGTGGCATCACTATCTCTATGGTAGCAAGTTCTATATGAGGAGTGACCAATAGGGTTCTCAAATACTTCCTATCTCAATCAAATCTCTCTCCTAAGAAAAGGCGGTGGTTGGCTCTCTCCTAAGAAAAGGCGGTGGTTGGCAACCCTTCAAAACTATGATTTTGAGATCACTTATACGAAGGGGAAGGATAATGTGGTGGCAGATTCACTCTCTAGAATGTGGGAATGCACATTATTTTCCATCATGGAGGTTCACAAGGATTGGATTGATGATATCCAAGAGGAGTACATGTTAGACAAAGAGGCCGCACATATGATGTAAAAATTACAGCTTGGTACATGTGATGATTTGCCTCATTTTTCAATTGCAAAATGGATGTCTTTCAAGCAAAAAGTGATGATTGAGATGCATTCTTCTCCCATGGCAGGACATTTGGGTTTGTTTAAAACCTATGATGCAATTAGAAAGAGCTTTCATTGGAAAGGCCTTTGGAGGGATATGAAGGAGTTTGTCTCCAAATGTATGCTATGTCAACTCAACAAAGATCCCACAAAAGGCTGGTGGTTTGCTTCAGCCCTTACCTATTCCGGAAGGCAAGTGGACACACATTGCTATGGATTTTATTACCGGCCTTCCTATCACTAAGAAGGGGTGGGATAGCATTTATGTAGTGGTTGATCGGTTGACAAAAACTGCCCATTTTGTGCTAGCAAAAGTGAAGTTTCGGGCATCCATGGTTGCACATTAATTCATGGAGAGTGTGTTTCGCATACAAATCAAGTGGAAGGGATTACCTAATCAAGTGGAATGGATTACCCCAAGATGAAGCTACTTGGCAGCCCGCAACTATACTACAAGGGTTTGAGCATTTATTGGAAGCATCTAAAGGAGTACATTGAGGCTTACAACAGTGAATCGAATTGCTAGCCTTTTATGTAATTTACTATTATGTGGCCTATTTGATGCTCAAGAGATGTGGATATCATGCAAGAAACACATGGGGAGAATGTGATTCTCTCTTGGACAGATGTTCCATCAAATGTTGATTGATGGCCTTCATTGATGCCTCACTCATGTAGAGATATTTTCATTCTTTGACATGATGCATGTTTTGAGGACGAAACATACTTGGGTGGGGATGGTTTGTAATGAAATAAGGGGGCCATGGCCTTATGGGTTAATGGTCATGGGCCAAATATTGTTTGTATATTGTACATGGGCCATGGGCCATGGGCCAAGGACAATAAGATGTAAAAGTGAATGTGGATTTGGCATGGGCATGGGCATGGGCACATATATAATGTAGTGTGAACCCAATGTCTACTATATAAGCCAATATTGGCCATTCACCAGTCATTCTATAATCATGATATTTTTTCACTAATACAATTACAAGCTTCCATAGCTTTTCTTGGTGCAATCCACCCTTGCCATGCTTCAAGTAAATAAGCACACATATATTCTCCCTCCTTGCCTCTTGTAGAGAGCTTGAGCTCTTACAAGAACACACACACTCACACAACAATGGATAACACTCACACACACTCATACAACAATGGATAACACACACACACACATGGATGGAAGGCTAAAATCCTCTTCTTCTTCTCACTCTCAAAAGAAGGCTCCAAAAGATAAGTGAAAACCCCACATAAGTACTAGAGTACTATGTACAAGCGTTCCATAATGTGAACAAGCTAAATATGGGAGCTAGCAAGATAACTATGCCATAACTTGGTTGGTGGACTATGTAGGTGTAGTCTAGCTGTTGAATTACTGGCAAAGATCCGTCATGCTGGCTACCAAATGCGCCAGTGATGTTAATGTGGAATGGTCACCTAGGCACATTGTGAGTGTCAACTCTGGTTGAGCTTGACATCTCAATATCTTATCCATTTATTGTGTGTGTGTGTGTGTGTGTGTGTGTGTGTGCGCGCTTTTTGGGAAGAGCTGAAGCTCTCTCTCCTCCCCCAATATTTTTCAGAGAGCTAGTTTAGCCTAGTTTTTTGTAAGTTTTATGATTTTTTGGACTTGATGGAGTGAGATTAAAGGTCTTAATCCTAGTTTATGATTTTAATAAAACTAATTCATAATATTTTTATTATTTTTTGATGGTTTAACATGCTTTTATTTTACCAATTCTAACAATTCATGAATAAATTTAAAAAATAATAAAATGCATGAACAAAATATAAAAAAATATGAAATGCTTAAATAAAATTGACAATACCACTCCAATTAAACCTATGGAGCTTAATGCTTATATTCTCATAGTGGATTCCACTCCTAATCATAATTGTTAAGCTAATCCTTAGATCAAAGTAATGAAATCTAAGCCTCTTGGACTCCAATTGCATACAAATCACCAAAGAACCAAGGTTTTGCACTACTGATAGATGAAAGTAAAATTCTCTAATGTAAAATAAACTTCAAATAAAAATAAAACACATAAAAAAATATATAAAGGCTCCAACACCATATGTTTTTTGGAGGTGACCTCCCATCAACACTAGATAATATTAGGTAGTCCTAATAGCTTGGAATGGATGGAAAAATGGAGCTTAGCCCTAGGCTAGTCCTTGGCAATGCCAAATATGTTCAAGGCAAGAGCTTACCTTAGCCTTGGCCTAAAGCATGTGTTGTTGGGTCTTATCTTTGAGCCATAAATGCAACTTCCCCTTTTGGGTCACTAGGTCATCCACACCATCACACATTCTCTCTGTTGTCACACTGGAATGTTGAAGGGAGAGCTCTCAATACATATATGGAGGTAAGAAGAGATGGTCCTTTATGATGGTTCTTTTTCACAAAATGCAGGGGAAGAAGAAGAAGATCATCAAAGAGGGAAACCTGCAATCACACTATTATGGCTTACACCACACTTTTTAATAATTGTCAAACATCAAGTCATGCTTACCTTAACTTATCATGGGGACTTGTCGATTCCTGAGCTCCTATCTCTCAAAGACTCCAAGCTCCACTAGTTAGTGCTAGTTTCTTCCGCTCTAAATCCCACTCCTTGTTGTCATTGCATAAGGAGCTTTGCATACACCTCCAAGGGTTCTCACACCTCTCACTCTTACTCACTCTCACATAATGGACAAGAGGCACATGCACCAAGAATCATGCATACTACTCTCAACTCTCTCAACTCTCTCTCTCTCTCTCTCTCATATAAGACTAGAGAACAAGAATGCAAGTAGATACACAAGACTCAATTGGCACCAAAAGGGGGATTCTCCTTTCAAAGTTACTCTTATATATATATATATATGGCCGGTGTGGCTCACCCATGTTTATGATGACCCTAGTAGGTACTATAAATAGACTAGTTTGGTAACCTTATTTCATCATCGAGTTCATTGTGTTCAGGCACTCTTGTAAGCAAGAAATTCTCTATCCAAAGTATGTCTAGATCACCATCAAAGCTCCTTTCTCAGAGCATATGGGTGGGCAGATTGCTATCAATTTGTCATCACAGTTGCAAGAAGTACTATTGTTTACTCTCCACTTCTTTTTATAATTGAATGTTTTGTATTATCTTGCTTCTACTATTATGTATTCTTACATGTTATCAGAGCATAGGCTTTAGGAAAATCTTGTTTTGGCAGTTTATGATGGCCCAACCTATAAATAATGTTGCCGCTTGTGCCCACCCTCTAGATTTTGGTGATGGGAAGTTGGATGAGAAAAATTAACTCTTTGAAAGTTTATAAAGATTAGGTCTATTCTTGATTCATATGAGTTGTGGAAAACTGTAAAATAGGGGTTGATGAAACATTGGGTCCTACTCTTGATCCAGTAGGAAAGGGAATGAAGAAGTTTCAAATAGATCAATCAGGTGGGATTCTAAGAGCAGGAAGTGTATCTTCTTGGGGTACAATATGAAGTCAATGGGCTATCAACTATATGACCCAAAGGTAAAGAAGATAAATATCAATTGTGATGTGGTGTTTAAGTAATAGCCTCATTAAGTGGAGGA